>NW_024070189.1:24832923-25055613 GCF_014754425.2 Oryx dammah
AAGGAATGATGCTAAAACTGAAACTCCAGTACTTTGGCCACCTCATGTGAAGAGTTGACTCATTGGAAGAGAGTCTGATGCTGGGAGGGATTGGGGGCAGGAGGAGAAGGGGACGACATAGGATGAGATGGCTGGATGGCATCACGGACTCGATGGACGTGAGTCTGAATGATCTCCAGGAGATGGTGATGGACAGGGAGGCCTGGCATGCTGCGATTCATGGGGTTGCAAACAGTTGGACACGACTGAGCAAGTGAACTGAACTGAACTGAACTGAACTGATTCCGAAGGTTGTCTTTTCACCTTGCTTATAGTTTCCTTTGTTGTACAGAAGCTTTTAATTTAATTAGGTCTTATTTATTTATTTTTGCTTTTATTTCCAATATTCTGGGAGGTGGGTCATAGAGGATCTTGCTAATCAATAAATATAGTAAAGTTGTAGGATATAAAATAAACACACAGAAATCCTTTGCATTCCTACACACTAACAATGAGAAAACAGAAAGAGAAATTAAGGAAACAATTCCATTTACCATTCCAACGAAAAGAATAAAATACTTAGGAATATGTCTACCTAAAGAAACAAAAGACCTATATATAGAAAACTATAAAATACTGGTGAAAGAAATCAAAGAGGACTCAAATAGATGGAGAAATATACTATGTTCATGAATTGGAAGAATCAATATAGTGACAATGAGTATACTACCCAAAGCAATCTGTAGATTCAATGCAATCCCTATCAAGCTACCAACAGTATTTTTCAGAGAACTAGAAGAAATAATTTCACAATTTGTATGGAAATAGAAAAAAAAAAAAAACTCAAATAGGCAAAGCAGTCTTGGGAAAGAAGAATGGAACTGGAGGAATCGACCTACCTGACTTCAGTCTCTACTACAAAGCCACAGTCATCAAGACAGTATGGTACTGGCACAACAAAGGAAACTATAAGCAAAGTATAGGCCAATGGAACAAAATAGAAAGGCCAGAGATAAATCTACCCATTTATGGACACCTTATCTTTGACAAGGAGGCAAGAATATACAATGGAGAAAAGATAATCTCTTTAACAAGTGTTGCTGAGAAAACTGCTCAACCACTTGTAAAAGAATGAAACTAGAACACTTTCTAACACCATACACAAAAATAAACTCAAAATGGATTAAAGATCTAAACGTAAGACCAGAAACTATAAAACTCCTAGAGGAAAACATAGGCAAAACATTCTCTGACATAAACCACAGCAAGATCCTCTATGACCCACCTCCCAGAATACTGGAAAAGTTTTTAAAGAGAAGAGAATACTAGACCACCATACCTGCCTCCTGTGAAACCTGTATGCAGGTAAAAAAGCAATAGTTAGAACTGGACTTGGAACAACAGACAGGTTCAAAATTGGGAAAGTAGTCCCTCAAGGCTGTATATTGTCACCCTGCTTATTTAACTAATATTCAGAGTACATCATGGGAAGTGCTGGACTGAATAAAGCACAAGCTGGAATCAAGATGAAAGTGGAGAGTGAAAAAGCTGGCTTAAAACTCAACATTCAAAAAATAAAGACCATGGCATCTGGTCCTATCACTTCATGGCAAATAGATAGGGAAACAATGGAAACAATGAGAGACTTTATTTTCTTGTGCTCCAAACCCACTGTGGACAGTGACTGCAGCCATGAAATTAAAGGATTCTTGCTACTTGGAAGAAAAGCAATGATAAACCGAGACAGTGTATTAGAAACAGGCACATTCTTTTCCAACAAACGTCCATGTTGTCAAAGTTATGATTTTTTTCCAGTAGTCTTGTTTGGACGAGATATTTGTACAATAAAGTCTGAATGCAAAAGAATTGAAGTTTTTGAACTGTGGAGATTTGACAGTACCTTGGACAGCAAGGAGATAAAACCAGTCAATCCTAAAGGAAACCAACCCTGAATATTCATTGGAAGGACTGATGCTGAAGCTGAAACTTCAATACTTTGGACCCCAGATGGGAAGAGCTGACTCATTAGAAAAGCCCCTAATGCTGGTAAAGATTGAAGGCAGGAGACAGGAATGACAGAGGATGAGATGGTTGGATGGCATCTCCGAATCAATGGACATGAGCATGAGCAAACTCTGGGAGATGGTGAGGGTCAGGGAGGCCTAGCATGCTACAATCCATGGGGTTGTAAAGAGTTGGATACAACTGAGCGACTGAACAACAACATGGGAACTAGAATTTGCTAAGTAGAGTCTGGAGAAGAGGGGTCTCTGCAGGAAAAGAACTTCATAATTCTACCTAAGAGACACATAATGTTTGGCTGAATATCAAACTCAAAATGCACTAGATTGAACTTCAGGAAGCTAGGCAAAGAAAGACTACCATAGAAATGACAATTAATGGGAAATTGTAAGCTGGAAAATTTGCTGAACTCCCTCAGATCTGAGAATCATTCAAACTTGCTACTCAGAGTAGAGAAAGGTATTTACATATATGAACATTTTATTAGATATTTTCAATGGTTTCCATCATGATAGAGGGGCTACACTATTGCTAAGATAAGGACCACTCTAAATCTAGTATCTTAAAAAACTTTAAATCTAAGCCTCAAAAAAATCCTGCTGATTTAAAATAAGACATCAGTTAATGCATGTTATATTGATAAAATAAAAGCATTTGTTATAATTAGAATATATTAACATTTCTTGATTGATGTCCCTAGGACTTTGTTCTGGAGTAACAGAACAAAACACCCCAATGGTGGCTGGTTGTTTAGTCTCTAAGTTGTGTCTGACTCTTGCGATACCATGGACTGTAGCCAGGCTCTTCTGTCCATGGGATTCTCCAGGCAAGAATACTGGAGTGTGTTGCCATTTTCTTCTCCAGAGGATCTTCATGACCCAGGATCAAACCCAGGTCTCCTGCGTTGCAGACAGATTCTTTACTGACTGAACTATGAGGGAAGCAACACCCTAATAATTGTTTTTAAATTAAGATGATCCCCTAATAACTTGTTCTTTCTCTTTCTCTATGTTTCATCAATGTTTGCCCATTTTCCATTTCTTTTTTTCTCCTTTTAATCTAATATGGACATGAGAGTTGGACTATAAAGAAAGCTGAGCATCAAAGAATTGATGCTTTTGAACTATGGCATTGGTGAAGACTCTTGAGAGTCCCTTGGACTGGATGGAGATCCAATCAATCCATCCTAAAGGAGATCAGTCCTGGGTGTTCATTTGAAGGACTGATGTTGAAGCTTAAACTCCAATACTTTGGCCACTTGATGCAAAGAGCTGACTCATTTGAAAAGACCCTTATGCTGGGAAAGATTGAGGGCAGGAGGAGAAGGGGATGACAGAGGATGAGATGGTTGGATGGCATCACTGACTCAATGGACATGAGTTTGGGTAAACTCTGGGAGTTAGTGATGGACAGGGAGGTTCATGGGGTTGCAAAGAGTCAGACATGACTGAGCAACTGAACTGAACTGAACAGAATCTAAGTAAACCAAGCCTCATTTAAGACTAAAAATCCTTTCCTTTAAAAATTTTCACCATAGTTACATCTTTGTACTGTTTTATAAACTGCTCTGTTATTTTCAGAATCATAAATATTAAGTATAGCATGGATAGCAACAGCTGGTGATCTTAACTGTTATTGTCTCTATTGCTACTATCATGAGTCCTCTGACCCTATTTTTCTCATCTCTAATCATGCAGAACTTTTGATGAATAATAATTAACAGATTGACAAATATATGAAAAGAGGTTAATGTTAGGGTGTTATCAGACAGTGTTTACTTCCACATTGGTTAATTTTCTCTTGAAATTCAGAGCATAATAAATGTAACTGAAATTATAGCTTTTATCTTTTGAATCTAGTGTGACAAATTTGGTTTTTGAAAGGTTAGAAAAACTGCTTTGGTATGATTTGATATTTTAAATGGTCAAAAATATTATCTTTTTAGTCATTTTTCATAGTAGCAAAGAAACGGTGGTTACTTAAAATTTGCAAATCATAGAGATTTTAGAAAAAATGAAGTATTGAGGATTCATTTTAAAAGTATACATAAAATATACTAAAATTTTCTCATCTATCTCCTTATAAGTAGAATTTAAAGTTGTGCTAGTTATGAATCAAGATACCCTTGAAACTAACACAATATTGTAAATCAACTCTGCTTCAATAAAAATAAAAAGAATCTCTGAGTAATAAAGTAACATAACTACACAATTTTTTTGGGGGGTGGGGTTAGGAATTCTAACAGTGACCTAATCAATTACTCATCCTATTTTTGTTTGCTTAGATGTTACCTATAGTGAAACTCCATTCAGTTTATGATCTTCTTTCAAGGAAATCATATTTTATTTGGGCTGTTAAGTACATTTTTACAATAAACCTAATTGTATATTTAAGAAAATATACAATCATTGAAGATTAAGAACACTGTCTTTAGTGGTATTCTGTTTTACTCAAGGAAGTCAAATATTGCCTAAATAAACACCAAACAGAAAATATATTACCTCAAATCCTCTCAAATCCTCAAGTATTTGTTGCCTTATCATGAGTAAGTTAAATGGGCATAATATTCTTATTTATCATTATAAAAATTAAAAGTAATCTAAGTGGGTGTGTTAGTTACTTAGTTGTGTCCGACTCTCTGCAGCCCCATAGACTGTAGCCCATGAGGCCCCTCCATCCACCGGATTCTCCAGACAAGAATACTGGAGTGGGTTGCCATTTCCTTCTCTAGTCTAAGTAAAGGACCTAACTTATTGTGGACACTTTAGAAGTGTGAATTACATTTTTAACTGTCATTAACTGAAAATAATTCTTTTAAGTTGTAATTCAATAAAATATGATGTCTATAAACACTACTTTGAAAAATATATAAATAGATATAAAGCATGTGAATGTGTACATATAAAGATGAACAATGACATAGCAAGAAACATAAATGCAGAAATATATTTCCTGTTGAAAATAGAAGCCACATGCTTTGGTCTTCTGTGAAACAGTGCTTTTTTAAAAACACATTCCATCTGTCTTCAAAAATCAATTTAGCAAAAAACAAACAAGAAAAGAAAGAAAAAATGAGTACTTTGTTTAGGTGATAAGAAAGTAATACATACAATCTACCACAATAATTTTTTTTAACCACAATAATTTATCTGTCATATACTTTCTCATACTTAGAACTACTTCTCGAACTCTTTCCTAAACAGTCTCAGAATCCATTCTGTAAGTATAAATAACTGGCTAAGAAACAGAACAACCTTTCATGAGTGACTAGGGAGAGGGGATAAAAAGTGGGTCAAGTCAGTAGTGTCTGTGGACGGAAGGAAAATGAGAAGGGCTGGTAAAAATCATTAAAATGCATATATATATATATATATATATATATTTAAGATTGTTTATTGGAAAACTCAGATGTTTTCAGGGAAAACATACAATCCTAAATGTTTAAATACATTGTTTTAAGGCCGCTGCAGCTATAGAAAATTGTTCTGTTATGTGGAAGTATCTGCCACATTTCCAGCTTCAAATTCCCCACAGTGTAGAATTATCTTATTATTGTGTCAATATTGATATTTCTTTCATTGCAAAATTTATACCTTCTTTTCAAATAAATAGAAGAGAAGGATAAAGGGAAAACAGAAGTACAAACACCTCCTTTCCCACCAAAATGTTTTCATTCCTTTCCAGCTGTGTTGTTATTTATTCCACTCTGCCTTTCAAGAAGACTTGTTCCTGGTATTCTAAGTTAAAAATAAGTGCTCATTTTTACTCTAATTATATCATAGATTGAACCTTTTTTTCTATAGTATTTTAGGATCAGAAATCATTTCACCCTAAGCTATTACTTTTACCTGTATTTTCTTGGAAAGTGTTCAAAGATTTGCATTTTCTTAGTATGAAGGGAATTTTACAGTTGGACTTTAATTGAAAAACCTATTTAAAAATAAAATTTAAGAACAAGAATAAGAATTTAAAATTTATAATAAGAATTTCTCTGAAGATTATTCCTAGAGTATACCATTTGAATGTTTACTGAAACAGGTATGATATTTGATTGTAACTTGACTTTTAGATTTTACTAGTGGATTCTAACACCCCTTCCCCCAACCTCAGCCAACTACCTCTCAGGGATCTTATTTGGACCTCCACTGGCTGTGTTCATAGTAATACTTCCTAAGACCCACCTTGATTTCACACACCAGAATTTCTGGGTCTCGGGGAGTGACCACAACATAAAAGCCTTTCATTTATGCATATTAGTTTAAAATAAGTTTTCTCATACTTGGGCCTGGTAAGAATTTTTCTGTCACTAAATTCTGAGCTATAGTTCTTGCTTATGTGAAATAACAATGACATGAAACCACTACAAAGTATATAAGAAAAAAAAAGTAAGATAAACTGTTTAATTAAAAAGTTATATATATATATACACCAGAGAAGGCAATGGCAACCCACTCCAGTACTCTTGCCTGGAAACTCCCATGGACGGAGGAGCCTGGTAGGCTGCAGTCCATGGGGTCGCTAAGAGTCGGACATGACTGAGCGACTTCACTTTCATGTTTCACTTTCATGCATTGGAGAAGGAAATGGCAACCCACTCCAGCGTTTTTGCCTGGAGAATCCCAAGGATGGAGGAGCCTGGTAGGCTGCCGTCTATGGGGTTGCACAGAGTCGGACACGACTGAAGCGACTTAGCAGCAGCAGCAGCAGCAGCATATATATATATGCACACATAGATATTATCTTTAAAAATATAATCCAGTATATAAAAGTTAAGTCTGTATGGGAAATTATTACGAATGTGTACTTTCTTCCTCTTCTATGCTTCTCATAGAACATAGACACTTTGTTTTTCCAGAAAATTGAAACAGAATAGCAAAAACCAGACCTCTGTGTTTTAACTGTAAAAACATTTTATGACAAAGTTAGCCACTGTAGTATTCTGAGACCTTTCTACTAAATAACATTACAGCCTAAAAGACACATGATGGTGATGAATCCATCTCACTCTGATGGTGATGAATATTTATATTGCCAAATGGTTAGGTAACATATTTATTTGGCTTCAGGCTCAGTAGAATAATAAATCAAATATATTGGATGTTTGAATTTCATTTTTATACCAATTACTAATATAAAGTTGTATAATCTCAAAATTTTGACTGCAAAAAATGTCGTCAATAAATTATGAACTGCTCCAGCTGGGTATATTCATTTGTTAGCTGATGACATAATATAAACTAATTCTAAGCTTCTTTCCAAGTTCAGTGATTATAATTTGAGATAGTTTTATATTTAATGAAATTTGTATTTAATCCCATCAAACAACTGTCATCTCTTTTATTCTTTAGAAAGTCACTAAATATCTATTTCAACTTCATGGCCACATTATTTGAATATGAAATGGTAGAGATAGTCCTTAAAATATTAGATTAACTTCTCCATACACACACACACACACACACATATGCAAACATATGCACCATATTTTTATTATTTATTGTTATTTTGGAAATTTGGGCCCAAGAAATAATATGAAATAGAATTATCATATAAAGTATTGTATTAGTATTTTCTCACACACAGTGATTCTAATGGTGAGATGAAAATTGAAAAAAATTGACATGTAATTAAAAGTGTTTTGTATTAGAATAATTGTAAATAGTATTGATACAACAAAAGATTCTAGGTAAATTAATGGAATAATTATATGATTGAAACAGTTCAAATATTGCAGTGATTATATTATTTGCTAAGCAAGAAAAGAAATAGAAACAAAAAATACAATTATCAAAGATTCCTTTTCTTTATATGACCAGTAAAGTCAGATTTTGTATCTTGTTATCCAAGAAGTACAAAGGATTTGTAGCTATATATATATGCCTACTCTTTGGTTACTTTATTCAAAGGAGAGAGTAAATGACTTACAAACCTGTGCATTAAAACAAAGAAAAATAACTTGAAAATGTGTGTGTGTATATATTTGTGTGCGTGGTTAGTCATTCAATCATGTCTGCCTCTCTGTGGCCCCATGGACTGCAGTTTGCCAGACAGCTCTGTCCATGGAATTTTCCAGGCAAGAATATTGGAGTGGGTTGCCTTTTTCCACTCCATGGGATCTTCAGGACCCAGGTTTCAAACTTGTGTCTTTTGTGTCTCCTCCATTGACAGGCAGATTCCTTACCACTATCGCCACCTGGGAAGCCCCCAAAATATGTGAAGGCATTTCAGGAGTCATCATCATCATAGCTTTTGTTAAAGAACTGTCACCTATCCATAACCAAAATACCACTTTGGTGAGGATATATGATAGTCATACAGTGAATTATTTCACCTACTGAATGGCTTTGTCCTTATTTTTCCAGTCATGCTATTCTATTCATCAAATGCATATTCTAGATCTTCAGTTTTGAGGTATGTAATTGTTGTAATATTCAGCATATTTATTGGTTCTAGACAGTACATATTGAGATTCAAATTTTCCAATTATCTTATCAAAAGTTGATAATAAACTGTTCTCAAACTACATGTTAATATTCAAACTACTTTCATCAACTTATAAAGCCAATACCAAATAGCTGTTAAATAATGCACCATTTTTCTAGAACATCTTCTTTTATATAAACTGAATCTTCTCTCTCTACTGTCCCACAAAGATGAACATCCTCTAAACCAACAGATTGTTTGTTATTTCAAGATCCTCATAAAGATTCATAGCAATTTCTGTCTAAATAACTTTCTGCAAAATATTAATCATTGTAATAGCAACATATTAATTGATGATTGATATGCAAGCAAGGGCTTCTTTGGTGGCCCAGCAGTAAGGAATCTGCCTGCCAATTCAAGAGGTGCATTTTGATCCCTGGGTAGAGAAGATCCCATGGAGAAGGAAGTGACCTACTCCAGTATTCTTGCTTCGGAAATCGAATGGACAAAGGAGCTTGAGGGTTACAGTCCATGGTGTCACAAAAGTCAGACACGACTTAGAGACTAATCCACCACTACCACCTTGCAAGCAAAGGCTGGGTACTTTGTAAGGTAGGTACTCACCTTTTGTGTGAATAAACGTAGTTATTTTTAAATCAATAGAGTCGGTTAAGCAGTGGACCAGGAATTTGAATACAGCTTAGTTTAACTTTGCTATGCTGTAGCATATATTTCTTCAAGTATTTCTTCCGGAAAGTAAAATGTGTCATCTAAGACTTGCTCAAATCTGTGGATGTAAACCATTGTGGTAATTTTCAAATATATCTGCTTACATTTTACTTGAAGGCTTCCCCGGTGGCTCAAACGGTAAGGCATCTGCCTGCAGTGCCGGAGACCTAGGTTCGATCTCTGGGTTGGGAAGATCCCCTGGAGAAGGAAATGGCAACCCACTCCAGTACTCTTGCCTGGAAAATTCCATGGACTGAGAGGCTCCTCAGAGCCTGGTAGGCTACAATCCATGGGGTCGCAAAGAGTCGGACACGACTGTGTGACTTCACTTTACATTTTACTTTGTCTTATTCTTTCACTCAACTTTCCTTTCTTAAGGAATCTTCTCTCAAAATTCTGTTCTCATTGCATTTTCTTAACTAGCATTTTAGTATAATGCTGTAGGAATCTCAATAAACAGTGTTCATTACTTATACTGATATCTGTAATGTTTTCACTAAGGCTCATAACTAAGATGTTTATGATACTATTGCAAGTCATGTATGACTACTAAACTTGAGGGGTCCTTAAGTATTAATACTCATGTGAAATGCTGGGCTGGATGAATCACAAGCTGGAATCAGTTGCCGGAAAAAATAACAACCTCAGATATGCAGGTGATACCACTTTAATGTCAGAAATTGAAGAGGAACTAAAGAGCTTCTTAATGAGGGTCAAAGAGGAGATTAAAATGTTGGCTTAACACTCAACATTCAGACAACTGATATCCTGGCTTCTAGTATCATCACTTCATGGCAAATAGATGGGGAAACAGAGGAAACACTGAGAGACTATTTTTGGGGCTCCAAAATCCCTGCAGATGGTGACTGCAGCCATGAAATTAAAAGACGCTTGCTCCTTGGGAAAAAAGCTATGACAAACCTAGACAGCATATGAAAAGCAGAGACATTACTTTGCCAACAAAAGTCTGTCTAGTAAAAGCTATGGTTTTTCCAGTGGTCATGTGTGGATGTGAGATTTGGATCATAAAGAAGGCTGAGCACTGAAGAATCATGCTTTTGAACTGTGGTGTTGGAGAAGACTTTTGAGAGTCCCTTGGACTGCAAGATTAAGCCAGTCAAACCTAAAGGAAATTAACCCTGTATATTCACTGGAAGGACTGATGCTGAACTTGAAGCTCCAATATTTTGGCCACCTGGTGTGAAGAGCTGACTCATTGGAAAAGACCCTGATGGTGGGAACAATTGCAGGCAAAGAAGGGGACAGCAGCGGATGAGATGGTTAAATAGCATCACTGACTCAATTGATGTGAATTTGAGAAACTTCAGGAGATAGTGAAGGACAGAGAAGAATGTCATGCTGCAGTCCATGGAGTCACAAAGAATCAGACACGATTTGGAGACTGCGTAAGAACAAAGTATTGATACATCATACCAGCGACAGAATTTGAAGCTAATGTTATGGACTGAGATGAATTGGAGAACAAATGCCTTTCATGTTTAAGACTGTTAAAGTCACAATGTATTTTAAGAGTTTCACATTGAAGGCAGATTATTTACCAGCTGAAACACAAGGGAAGCCCTTGAAAATATATAGCATGTACAAAAAGTGGAAACTAAATATGTGAATTTTTAAATTGCATTATGATCGATGTAACCAATCATTGATCTAAATTGTTAGTGCATTTTATTTAAATGAATTGAAAATTTTTAATTTTACTTGGATTCATTTAAACCTATATGTAATACTAACAATTGTTATCTTTTTTGAAAATAATTATTATAATTTTGTTTATTTATGTACTGACCATAGTTGATTTTTGTTGCTGCATGGGCTTTTCTCTAGTTGTGGCATGTGGGTGCTACTCTCTAGCTGAGGTCATGGGCTTCTCAATGTAATGACTTCTCTTGTGGGAGCACAGGCTCTAGGGCAATCGGGCTTCAGTAGTTATGGCATGTGGGCTCAGTAGTTGCAGCTCCTGGAGCTCTAGAGCACAGACTCAATAGTTGTGATGCATGGGTTTAGTTGCTCTGTGCTGTATGGGATTTTTCAGCATCAGGGTTCAAACCTGTGTCTCCTGCATTGCCAGGCAGATTCTTTACCACTGAGTCCCCAGGGAAGCCCATTTTGGGATTTTTTTTTTTTTTTTTTAGCACCAAAATTAGGTGGAAATGATTGAGTTTTAGATAATCAGAAGAATATTACTGATAGTATTCAGCATGTTGTTTTGCCTCACCACGAGTCTCAGAACCCATTTTATTACAGGTAAAAAATTCAATACAATGGCTTAAGCAAAAATATAGTCTATTCGTTCACATAAAAAAGTCAATCAGTAATCATGACTTCAGACATGATGTAGTACAGGGCCAAATCGATGTCATCAGTTGCATTGCTTGGCTTTCTTTCCATAATGATGCTTCTACTATTAAGTTCTGAGTGGTGATCCCAGAAACTTCCAGCTAAGCAATGAGAGAAAAAGTAACATCAGGATTTAGTTTTCTTTTCTTCATTGATCTGTCTTGAATCATCTGCTTCTCACTGTACTATCTCTGTGACAGACAATGATAGAGCAGGTTAATTGGCTTAGCAAACTTGCTACATCCCTGGGGTTTTGGATGGAGCCAAGTTTTTGACTTTGTGGATCACAATAAACTGTGGAAAATTCTTCAAGAGATGGGAATACCAGACCACCTGACCTGCCTCTTGAGAAATCTGTATGCAGGCCAGGAAGCAACAGTTAGAACTGGACATGGAATAACAGACTGGTTCCAAATAGGAAAAGGAGTATGTCAAGGCTGTATATTGTCACCCTGCTTATTTAACTTCTATGCAGAGTACCTCATGAGAAACGCTGGACTGGAAGAAACACAAGCTCGAATCAAGGTTGCCAGGAAAAATATCAATAACCTCACATATGCAGGTGACACCACCATTATGGCAGAAAGTGAAGAGGAACTAAAAAGTCTCTTGATGAAAGTGAAAGAGGAGAGTGAAAAAGTTGGCTTAAATCTCAACAATCAGAAAATGAAGATCATAGCATCTGGTCCCATCACTCCATGGGAAATAGATGGGGAAACAGTGGAAACAGTGTCAGACTTTATTTTTCTGGGCTCCAAAATCAATGCAGATGGTGATTGCAGCCATGAAATTAAAAGACGCTTACTTCTTGGAAGAAAAGTTAATACCAACCTAGATAGCATATTCAAAAGCAGAGACATTACTTTGCCGACTTCTAGTCAAGGCTATGGTTTTTCCAGTAATCATGTATGGATGTGAGAGTTGGACTGTGAAGAAGGCTGAGTGTCAAAGAATTGATGCTTTTGAACTGTGGTGTTGGAGAAGACTCTTGAGAGTCCCTTGGACTGCAAGGAGATCCAATCAGTCATTCTGAAGGAGATCAACCCTGTGATTTCTTTGGAAGGAATGATGCTAAAGCTGAAACTCCAGTATTTTGGCCACCTCATGTGAAGAGTTGACTCATTGGAAAAGACTCTGATGCTGGGAGGGATTGGGGGCAGGAGGAGAAGGGGATGACAGAGGATGAAATGGCTGGATGGCATCACGGATACGAGTCTGAGTGAACTCCGGGAGTTGGTGATGGACAGGGAGGCCTGGTGTGCTGTGATTCATGGGGTCGCAAAGAGTCGGACACGACTAAGCGACTGAACCGAACTGAACTGAAGTTTCTAGAAAATGCATGTAATATGAGTATGATTGCTATTAGGAAAGGAAACTAATTTCACAATAGAAAACAAATTAAACAAGATGTAAACACGAACTCACCAAACAAACCAAACAAAAACCTTTGAATGTCTATGATAGGTCTTACTGAGACCTATAAGGGGCTTCCCTGGAGGCTCAGCTGGTAAAAACTCCACCTGCAATGCAAGAGACCTGGATTCCATCCTGGGTTGGGAAGATCCCTTGGAAGAGAGAATGACAATTAACTCCAGTATTCTTGCCTGGAGACTCCCCATGGACAGAGGAGCCTGGTGGGCTACAGTCTGTGGGGATGCAAAGAGTTGGACATGACTCAGCAACTAAGCATGCACACAAGACCTATGAGAACTATATTCTAACTTTCCTCCTCCTTTCTTTTTGTGGCAATCGTGTTTAGATTTTTCATATTCACCTATATGACTTGTAATATTTTTCCATAATTCTGTGAAATATCTTTTCTATTTTCTTAGTATAAAATTTTGATTATTAATGTAATTAAAAATATCAATAAGAATAAATAATTTGTTTTCCTCAGATGATTAGGATCACTTCCATTTATTTTTTGGTATAGCTTACAAAGAATCATTATACCAATGATGAAATGCCAGACAAGAAGTTATACATAAAAGGGAATTTTTATAAAATTAAGAAAATGTGCAATAAAACAAATCTGCTCCTTTTTAAAAGGTAAAATAAACAAAAATAATTTTGATTGAGATACTTCTTTTTGTACAATTTTGTTTGGTTCTTGGTCAACAAGAAGAAGTTGCAAACTCAGGGATGAAACATTCTTCTCAAAATTTGTCTCATGAATCAGCATCTTTAGGACAGACCTGTTTCTGTACAGCCTCACTCCCAACAGCTTTGAATGACAGCACAACTGAATGCTCTGCACTGATAACATTTAGCTGTCTGTCCTCATATCATTGCATGATTCTAGTGTCCAAATATCTTTTATTTAGCTTGCTTTGTCTTTGCTTATAGTTGCTTTGCAAAGATTTCTGCTATTTTTGTACTACTGATTTCACTCCCTTTTGCTTTCTCTTTATATTCCTGGGAATAATCTCTCTAATATTTCCCCAGGCATTTACAATTTTGAATATATACCTTTGCTTAAAAAATAGCTTTTTAATATAAAAGCATTTAATGAAACAAAAAAGGAATAGAGAATATTATTTGACTAATGACAGTGAATATGTCTTGCTGGAATCTTAAAGAGTTTTTTACTTGTCATTTTAATGTAGTCCGTGGAAATGTAAAGTTTCCTCTAAAACAATATTTTTCCACATAGTGTCAGACTTTATTTTGGGGGGCTCCAAAATCACTGCAGGTGGTGATTGCAGGCATGAAATTAAAAGACACTTACTCCTTGGAAGGAAAGTTATGACCAACCTAGACAGCATATTGAAAAGCAGAGACATTACTTTGCCAACAAAGATCCGTGTAGTCAAGGCTATGGTTTTACCACTGGTCATGTATGGATGTGAGAGTTCAACTGTGAAGAAAGCTGAGCGCCAAAGAATTGATGCTTTTGAACTGTGATGTTGGAGAAGACTCTTGAGAGTCCCTTGGACTTCAAGGAGATCCAACCAGTACATCCTAAAGGAGACAAGTCCTGGGTGTTCTTTGGAAAGACTGATGCTGAGGCTGAAACTCCAGTACTTTGGCCACCTCATGTGAAGAGTTGACTCATTGGAAAAGACCCTCATACTGGGAGAGATTGGGGGCAGGAGGAGAAGGAGACGACAGAGGATGAGATGGCTGGATGGCATCACCAACTCAATGCACACGAGTTTGGGTGAACTCCAAGAGTTGGTGATGGACAGGGAGCCCTGGCATGCTGCAATTCATGGGGTCACAAAGAGTTGGACATGACTGAGCAACTGAACTGAACTGAACTGATGGGCAAAAAAGACATGCTATGTCACTTTTAACTGAAAGAAAAATTCAAACTGGTGCCAACTCCATTCTTTAAGTTATGCCAAATGATTCACAAACACAATAATTATAAATTGACATTGTTAAGAACACTGAATTGAAACTTGAAATGGTAGCAAAAAGAATTAATTTGAATTGCATTACTAACACTTATTAAGAATGGAAGAAATAATATTGTAAGACCTCTGAAGTAAAGAAATAATTATTTCATAATTGCTCATTTCAATAATATAAATGGAATGTTATAGAGAAAAAAAAAGTCTACTTGAATGATGTGACACCCTGGAATCTTTTTCAAAGCTCATCTTAGTATTCTGACATTTTAATTTCACTTTTTTACACTAAACCACATTTCAATATAAGCATTTTGTCAAATCTAGAAAGTGTGGAAATAATTAATTCTGAGAGACAAGAAAATTCAGTAAGATATTTTCAGGGGAAAAAAAATTCAGGTAGCCTGTCCAATGAACTGTATTAAATAAGGACTATTGGTGAGACCAACACTTAATCAAAGCTGCAGATCCAAGAAGCTTGGCATGGGATGAGGGTGGGGAAAAGAAAGGGCTTAAAGTCGATGCTGTGAAGGACTGTGAAGAAGGCTGAGCGCCAAAGAATTGATGCTTTTCAACTGTGATGTTGGAGAAGACTCTTGAGAGTCCCTTGGACTGCAAGGAGATCCAACCAGTCCATTCTGAAGGAGATCAACCCTGGGATTTCTTTGGAAGGAATGATGCTAAAGCTGAAGCTCCAGTACTTTGGCCACCTCATGAGAAGAGTTGACTCATTGGAAAAGACTCTGAGGCTGGGAGGGATTGGGCACAGGAGGAGAAGGGGATGAGAGAGGATGAGATGGCTGGATGGCATCATGGACTTGATGGACAAGAGTCTGAGTGAACTCCAGGAGATGGTGATGGACAGGGAGGCCTGGTGTGCTGCAATTCATAGGGTCGCAAAGAGTCGGACACGACTGAGTGACTGAACTGAACTGAATTGAAAGTAGATGCTCAGAAACTGTAAGTGTGAAATCAATGGGCCAGAGGAACTTCAGAAAATAGGATATAAGTTATAATTCAAAATACTCCAGGAATCACAAGACCAAGAAATAATTTGAAATTATGTTGCACTGTGCAGCTTTTGTACTTGTAAATAACTCTCTGTTGAAAATAAGTTATAAATAAGTATAATTCTTCTGAATTCCAACTTAACTGGTAGAATCTTCCAAGACAGAGTCAGTTACATTCCTTTGGGATAATCATAACATCTGTAATAGTGCTGTACCCTGTGTCCTATAAAAATATTTTTGATTAATCAATTCATATGAGCATATCTGTCACATATAATGATTGCATTTTCACCTGGTTTCTCTGCTAATAATGTTAAGAGGATTACTATCCTGAAAATCCCAAGACAAGGTAAATTACTTATTCTGTCTTGAGACAGAATAATTTAGTTTTTTTAGAAATGTTATTTTTTAAGTTATTATAAAATCTATGTGCTCAATATTAACAACTAAGAGAGAAAGTCACATCCATAAACAAGCACTTTAAAATTTCCATGGCCTTTTATTTATTTATTTGGTTATTGTTTAAATGCATGGGTAGGTAGGTAGATAGATCATGGGCAGATAAAGACAGAATTATAGCATTTGAGAGCAAACAGTTGTAGTGTATTTATATAGTCCTGAATAATGTCCTGATCACAACTACCTATTCCTAAGAGGTTATTGAAAGAAATGTTTATGCATGGGAAAATGAAAACAAATAAGTGTTTTATTATTTGGTGGACTTAGAGTTTCATAGAGAATTGTAGCCTGAGTATGATCTTTGATCGCTCATAAACCCCTGTCCATATTACACACTTACCACATTCTTATTTGCTATATAATGATCCTTTACTCATGTTAATATTTCTTGTTGTGAAAAGATGTTCCATTGTGGTCCTCTCCCATAAATGTGTGTTAAAAACTCCTGGTTGATGGATATTTATGTCACCTCCCAGTTTACACTGTTATAAGGTTTTGATGAACATTCTTATACATATATCTTTAATCATATGACATTTTCAACATGGCATAAATCTTTAAAAGATTAATTATGAGTACATATACTGTCCTTATTAAAATTTTTGTTCATATTACAAAACTAATTTCCACAAAACTCAAATCAACTTATGCTGGTATCAAATTCTACCAAGTATTCAAACTAGATTAAATGTTTTTTTTTAAACTCTTCCAAAAAAATGAAGAGGAAGGAAAGCTTTCAAACTGTTTTATGAACCAACCTTACCCTGATATCAAAACCAGAAAAAGACACTATAAAAAAGCTCAGATTACTGGCCATCATGGCCATGATGAACATAGAAGACAAAATCCTCAATAAAATATTAGCAAAACAAAGACAATATAGTAAAAGTATACAATCAAGTGAGATTTATTCCAGGGATGAGCAATCAACATGACATATGACATTAACAGGATAAAGTATAAAGATAATATGATAATCTCCATACACTATAATTATATATTATATAATATTATACTATATTTATTTGATATATAAATATATCATATATAATATTATGTTATAATAATTAGCTGTGCTGTGTTGTTCAGTCATGTCCAACTTTGTGACTTCATGGACTGTAGCCCGCCAGGCTCCTCTGTCCATGGGGATTCTTCAGGCAAGAATGCTGGGGTGGGTTGCCATGCCCCCTCCTCCTCCAGCAGATCTTCCCAAACCAAGGATCCAACCGCCACCAGGGAAGCCCATGAATACTGCAGTGATCAGCCTATTCCTTCTCCATGGAATCTTCCCAACCCAGGAATCAAACCAGTGTCTCCTGCATTGCAGGTGCATTCCTTACCAGCTGAGCTACCAGGGAAACCCATAATAATTAGCTACAATTGCTAATTATTCTGCTTTCCCTGATTTAATGCTTCAGGTCAAGTGGAAAGGTAAGTACAGACACTTGGAGAAAGACATTTGATTTACAAGGTAAACCCAGGAGTTTATGGAATTTGTTCAGTTGATTAATTCTTAGAAACAGAACATAGTTGAGGAAAATGTGCAGCAGGTTAGTCTCATCAATCTGCTTTTTAGAATTTTGTTAATAGTAGTCTTAGTTACATGTTGTATGAGACAAAATAATTAAGTTTTGTCCCGGTATTTTTCCATCAGATTACTCAGAACGGCCAATGGAGTGGGAGAGAACTGGGAAAATTTCAGAATTCAGTAGAAATGAGTGGTGGATATTTTTGGGAAACAGTCATTGAAATATCTTTTGCATTTCTGCACATCTCACAAGAGACAATGTTTCTAGTTGGATCAGAGGACAGCTCTCTTTACTGTCAAGTACAGAGAAGAATGCCTCTGAAGCAAAGGCTAGACATGTTTCCTAAATTACTCATTATAAAATGTTCATGTTTCTAAGTCTTGACATTTCTCTGCTGTAACACAATTCCTTCTTCCTAGTTCTCAGTGGAAAATGTGATTCCGAAAAGTGGTGCAAATATCTATTGAAATTACTGTGTGTATTAAAGTGTGTTTTGTTTCTAAAGCCAAACTCCCACGTCTTCTCCTAACATCCATGCACCTGTGGCATGGTAAGATAAACTAGTTTGCAGGTCAGCAAAACTTGAGTTCTGCCACAGTTTATAACACTGGTATAATAATGAAATCAGACTAAGGACTTTGTATAGGTGGTAGTCACATATCTGTGGAGGGAGTGCATACCAGGTAGTCAGTCCTGATGTCTCTGTGGGGGTATATGATGTGGCTGGTTGTGAGACTGTTAGCAAAAATTTCTGCATAAAGAGTTCGTTTCTAGAGAATGGCTCAGGTACATAGGTGAGGAAATGCTGCTGTGATGGAGATAACAGGAACAAGGAACCATAGAAAGGATCATGCCCTTTTCTTTTCCTCTAAACACCCCATCTCCTGGTATATACAATTGTCAAAGTCAAACTCTGGGAGTTGGTGATGGACAGGAGCCTTGGCCTGCTGCTATTCATGGGGTCGCAAAGAATTGGACACGATTGAGCGACTGAACTGAACTGAACTGAACTGAATATGGAATCAGTTGCCAGAGCAGAAATGCAGTTTGCAGAATATCTGCCCAGCATCACAAAACAAAATAGTTTGGAACTATGAGAAAACACTTTAGCAACTGGCATAGTTTATCCTTTTGACTATTCAGCTTTCATATATCCCATATGCTTATAGTTGAATTCATTAACAAGAACAAATAACTCTATGCTTTCTCCCAATAAGGTACAACATTCTTTGGATGGATGCACGTTTTTATATTATCCAAAATTAGAAAACATAATGTCTTTCTATGAGGTTCTAAGTTGAAACTTTAAACTAATATCATTTAATAATTCCCCAGTAAGTTCATTTGCATAATAATTTTATTGTTTCATGGCAAGCATCAAGTTCTGAGGATATTTATATCATCCTTAACAGCACTCCCTGTAGTTGACTCCTTCTAGTTAGCACTCTCTCTAATTTCTGCATCATTTTTAGATGCAGCAATTTGGGCAGAGGGTTGATTGAGGTGAACTACTCTTTATTCTGCACTTGGGAAGTCACTGCAGGTTACATGCATCCTGGTGCAAGGATTAATTCCGTTCCTGGCCTTGAGACTCTGCAATAATATATACTCAGTTCAGTTCAGTCACTCAGTCGTGTCTGACTCTTTGCAACCCCATGAATCGCAGCATGCCAGGCCTCCCTGTCCATCACCAACTCCCAGAGTTCACTCAAACTCATGTTCATTGAGTCGGTGATGCCATCCAGCCATCTCATCCTCTGTCGTCCCCTTCTCCTCCTGCCCCCAATCCCTCCCAGCATCAGTCTTTTCCAATGAGTCAACTCTTCGCATGAGGTGGCCAAAGTACTGGAGTTTCAGCTTTAGCATCATTCCTTCCGAAGAACACCCAGGGCTGATCTCCTTTAGAATGGACTGTGCCGGGGTCCAGCCCCCACGGGATCCAAGGGAACCCGAAGGAGGAAAGGCGTCGGTGGATGATTTAGAGAGAGATAAGGAAAGAATGTTGTAGATAAGAAAATAGAGGAGAGAAAGAGGCTGATATTCCTTGGTTTACATAGAAAGCCATTAAAACTCCGAGACAAGCAGTTTGCCCTGTTCATAGAGGCCACAGGTGCCCTCCCGGTCTCCCGAGGGAGTGAAGACACAGAACGTCTTCCCATTCAGGTCTTAAAAACCCAGGCAGATAAGTGAATGCAGGGAGCCTCCATGCTCCAAGGGATCAGCCTGAAAAAGAAAGTAAGAGAGAAAAAAGAGAGACACGGGGTGACCAACCTTCTTTGAGCAAGGCCCATTATTTTTATTTTCAAAAGGGTCTTTTATACCTTTACTTGTAGATAGAGGGAAATGAAAGATGCAAAGTCATACAGAGTCAGCCCAAACATTACATCTGTTTTGTCTGCATACCTTTCCCATAAACAATATTGTGTACATTATCTTCTGGCCTTGGAGGCCTGTGAACATTTTATGACCCTCTTTTGATAAAGGCTGCTCAACCAGAAAACTTATTTTCCCTCAAAGTGTTTTTTCTTTATATTTCTAATCTATGTCAACCTCAGAAAATGTTAAACAGAGTTACATTTCTCACGGAGCAAAGGTGCAGTGAGTTACAACAAAGAAACAACCAATTAGCTCAAAAGTCTGATGTGGTTAATTTCAAGGCTACACTTGTTTTTCTTACATTCCAACTATGTTAACTAATGCACTCCCAGGTGCACAGTGGATAAGAGATAGGGAACTTAGCAACAAGCATTGGCCCAATAATGAAATTTTACACCAGCACTATTCTACTAACTTTTAACTCTTTGAAAAGCTCTATGTTTTAGGCTTCTCGTGCCTCTCACAGTTGGGGGGCTGTGAACAATCACATGCGTAGCTGCAAGAGTCTGGATAAACCTGCCAAGCAGGCTAGAATGCTAACAGAGGGGGTTTGATTTGAAATATTCCTCTCATGTCCAGGAGACTTATTAGCTAGAGCCCTAAGTTGATTTTCTCCAGAGAAAGGTGGTCGGGGATAGCCCCCTGTTAATGTCAGGAGAGTTGGTGAAAGGCACAAAATAGTAAGACAGACAGATTCTGGTTTTGGGGTAGATGCTTGAGCTGGTCTAGGGAGCCCCTCGAGTCCTGAAGCCTTGCTTAACAGTTCTCTTCCACATGACCTTGTCATGGGTGGGATCTCCCTTGCTGGCTCCCAGCAGGACAGGTTGTATCTCCTTGCAGTCCAAGGGACTCTCAAGAGTTTTCTGCAATTTGTAATGAGGACTGAGGAGGAACTGGATAATAGTGAGACCCACTGGCTACAGGAATCATATTTAATTTAAGCTGTTGAAAATTAGTACACATTGAACTATGTGTCTGATAAGAAAGAGGACACTTTTGTGTCAGAAAATTTAGGGTGTAGGAAGCTTGGGTACTGCTATCAATCAGGGACTCTCTCCCTCTGGGAGGTATCTGCTGATGTAGGGAGAGAAAAAGGATAAGAAGTAACTTTGTAATCAAACCCAAAATAGAATCCCAGGATTAGATTATAAACCACAGTTCAAAAGCATCAGTTCTTTGGCACTCAGCTTTCTTCATAGTCCAACTCTCACATCCATACATGACTACTGGAAAAACCATAGTCTTGACTAGATGGACTTTTTTTGGCAAAGTAATATCTCTGCTTTTGAATATGCTATCTAGGTTTGTCATAACTTTCCTTCCAAGGTGTAAGCGTCTTTTAATTCCATGGCTGCAGTCACCATCTGCAGTGATTTTGGAGCCCCCCAAAATAAAGTTTGACACTATTTCCACTGTTTCCCCATCTATTTCCCATGAAGTGATGGGAAAGAGCTAGACTAATACCCTTTCCTTAGATCTTAAAGTATATATTTCTTTCATCAGGAAAAAGAACAAGTTTCCTTTTATAAATTCCATATTGATCTCTGTATTAATTTCTAGCTGAGCACCTCCACCAGGACTTCCCTCATAGCTCAGTCGGTAATGAATTTGCCTGTAATGCAGGAGACCTGGGGTTGATTCCTGGGTGGGGAAGATCCTCTGGAGAAGGAAATGGCAACCCACTCGAGTATTCTCACCTAGAAAATCCCAAGAACAGGGAGCCTGGCAGTCTACAGTCCACGAAGTCTCAAGAGTCGAACACAATTTAGTGACTAAACCACCACCAAATTATATACAGTAGCACTATCCACCTACTTTATAACCTAATCCTGGGATTCTATTTTGGGTTTGATTACAAAGTTACTTCTTATCCTTTTTCTCTCCCTACATCAGCAGATACCTCCCAGAGGGAGAGAGTCCCTGATTGATAGCAGTACCCAAGCTTCCTACACTCTAAATTTTCTGACACAAAAGTGTCCTCTTTCTTATCAGACACATAGTTCAATGTGTACTAATTTTCAACAGCTTAAATTAAATATGATTCCTGTAGCCAGTGGGTCTCACTATTATCCAGTTCCTCCTCAGTCCTCATTACAAATTCTTAGATTAACCCAACTGGCACAGTGGGTTAAATTAAACAACAATGTATGTTTTATGTTTGGAGACTGACACACACTGAAGGTTCTATTTTGATTGATATTGATTTAACTTAGCTCATTACAAAGTCAGTAAGCAAGAGGGCAGTACAAAATCATGGATAAAAGGAAGAGAATGGGGTTCCCTACTGTTTCTGCTGCTGCTTAAAGTAAAATGAAAAATCTATCAGACAAATAAGGGCAGACTTAAGCACAAGTAAGCACTCAGTGGTATGCTTCAGTAACACAAAAGGTAATTTTTTTGCTTTTCTAAACTCAGGTATTTCCATATTTATTCCTAACCAAAACATTAAATCCACTCAAGTATTCAGAGTAGTGGGATTTTGCCTTATGTATGATCCAGAAAATTAGATTCTTTTTTTTTTTTCAGTAAGAACTACCTAGTTTTGTTTATTCTGCATTTAACTGCAAATCTTCGCTATACAATCTGATGATGATAGAAAATTTTTCTTTTCTCTTTTTTTTTTACATTATTTTGATAATGTTTATGTTTACATCCTTATGTTTAAAATATCTGATTAATGTGTCAATTACCTTAGTTGCACAGAATTCCTTCTGAATCTGTAATTAATTTATAACAAATAAACTAATACATTGAAAGTTTGGAAATAGAAGACAATCCTTATATCTTTAATGTCTATATATATAAATTCAAAATGAGAGAGATGAAGTACCTGAGCTAATTATTTGTCAGATATTGATAAGTCTATACTTCTAATGACATACAATGACTTTTAAATCTTTTGTCTTCTAACCTGAAATAGATAAGCTTTCACTTTAAGTTTCCAAATCTCTTAGTCTGTGTTGACAGAGCTAATACATTAGATGTAAACAAAAGAATATTTATACATGTTTATGCATTTGCATTTGGTGATTTTGATTTATACATAAAGTTAACCTTTGATTTCCTTCTTTAAAGTTTTTAAAATGTACATTTTGGAGTATTGTCATTGGAAAAATATATATAGTAGGTATGTTTATAAGTGTGATTATGTCTGCAGCATTTGTATAATTCTAAGATACTATCATAATTCTTAAATAATTCTAAATCTCAATGAATTTATAACACAAACTTTTTTTTAAATTTTGTGCTGAAATATATTGACATCATTTTCCTGTGGCCAGTGTACAGTGTGATATTTGCCTTTCCTACTAAAACCTCAAAACTATTCTGCTCTGAGAGAAAAACTTATTGACTTTCTGAGTAGAGCTAATTAGTTTCAAGTTGAACTGTAATAATGGCAAAATTTTATGGAAATATTTTAACATGTTTTTAAAATATGATTTATAAAATATTTTAAAAACATTATTCTAATAGGATTTTAAAAATGTTTTTAGCATACTTTACAGTAAAATTCCAAAAGAACCAAAGATTACTTTTCATGAATGTCATTTTTTTGTTTTTGTAGATCATAGCAAACTGGAAAATTCTTAGATGGGAATACCAGGCCACCTTACCTGCCTCCTGCAAAACCTGTGTGCAGGTCAAGAAGCAACAGTTAGAACTGGACATGGAACAGTAGACTGATTCAAAATTGGGAAAGGATTAAGTCAAGTACAGTATTGTCACACTGCTTATTTAACTTATATGGTGAGTACATCATGAGAAATGCTGGACTAGATGAAGCACAAGCTGGAATCCAGATTTCCGGGAGAAATATCAATAACCTCAGATATGCAGATGATACCACCCTTATGACAAAAAGAGAAGAGGAACTAAAGAGCCTCTTGATAAAGGTGAAAGAGGAGAGTGAAAAAGCTGGCTTAAAACTCAACATTCGAAAAGCCAAGATCATGGCATCTGGTCCCATCACTTTATGGCAAATAGATGGTGAAACGATGGAAGGACTGATGCTGAAGCTGAAGCTTCAATACTTTGGCTATCTGTTGGGAAGAACTGAATCACTGGAAAAGACCCTGATGCTGGGAAAGATTGAAGGGAGGAGGAGAAGGGGACGACAGAGGATGAGAAGGTTGGATTGCATCACCAACTTAATGGACATGAGTTTGAGTAAGCTCCGGGAGTTGGAGATGGACAGGGAAGCCTGGCATGCTGCAGTCTGTGGGGTCACAAAGAGTCAGACATAACTGAGAGATTTAGCACTTTGACTTTTCATCTTGGCTGAGCCTAAATCATATGCAACACTACACACAATGAAGAAGTAGCCCCCAACACACTCATGCACACAAACAGAGAAATATTTTGTTCTATGTTCAAAGAAATGAAAACAAAGATTGACACCTTCCTTCTCCTTACTATGGAATTACTAGCAATAGTTGATTTTTGATTTATATATCCTAACAAAAGTGATGTTAAAATTTTAATTCTATGCTCAGATAAAATAATAGTAAGTTGAGAGAACAAAAAATTTCATCAGACAGGAAAGAAAAAAAAATACCTATCATGTACTTTCTGAAAAAAATTCACTTTGAGCATGAACTCTCATGTGCTGTGCTTAGTTTCTCAGTCAAGTCTAACTCTGCCACTCCATGAACTGCAGCCTGCTAGGCTCCTCTGTCCATGGGGTTCTCCAGGCAAGAATACTGGAGTGGGTGGCCATGCCATCCTCCAGGGGATCTTCCCAACCCTGGGATCAAACCCAGGTTTTCCACATTGCAGGCAGATTCTTTACCAGCTGAGCCCCAAGGAATCCCAAGAATACTGGAGCAGATAGCATATCCCTTCTCCAGGGGATCTTTCCAAACCAGGAATTGAACCAGGGTCTCCTTCATGCAGACGGATTCTTTACCAGCTGAGCCACAAGGGAAGCCCAGAACATAAGTGACTTCTAACATACATATATATATATATAAATTAAAGAATAGCTGAGAGATAGTAAGAATTTGAAAGAGAAGAAGCCAAACAGGTTATATATGAAAAGGGGAAACAATTTCAGATGTAGATGTTTAGACATTATAAATAACCATGCAAATTTTTATAAAAATATAAAAATCTTTGTAATTAGATAATGTTCTGGTAAATTCAATTAGCAAAACTTAAGAAGATGCAGAAAATTTGTATTTTCCAATTATTAGAGAAATTAAGGGAAAATATTAAAATATAATCAACTATCTCCCATCTTGAAGAAATAATTAGATTTTTTTGGGGGGGTGGGATATGTTCTACTAAAAATGCTAATAAGAAATAATGTTTATGTTATATATTTATTTTCAAAGACTGGCAGTGATGCAGTATCATCTAGTTCATTGTTCCATAGTAAGAAAGGAAAGACATAAAACATTAAAATAGAAGCCATTCTCTCCTATGTGCTGTGCTTAGTCACTCAGTCATGTCCTACCATGGACTCCAGCCCATCAGGCTCCTCCATCCACGGGGATTCTCCAGGCAAGAATACTGGAGAGCGTTGTCAATCTCATCCTGGGGATCTTCCCAACCCAGGGATCAAAACCAGTTCTCCTGCATTGCAGTCAGATTCTTTACCATCTGAGCCACCAAGGAAGCCCAAGAATACTGCAGTGGGTAGCTTAACCTATCTCCAGGGGAACTTCCTGACTCAGGAATTGAACTGGAGTCTCCTGCATTGCAGGCGGATTCTTTACCAGCTGAGCTAGGGGAAGCCCTCTCTCCTATGCACATAGTTGTAAAAATGTTTAAAGTAAGCCATTGGAAATTTTAATTCATTAAAAGTATATTAATAAAAGTGTATTTTATTCAAGAATATAAGCAATACATAAATAGTAACAACAAATACAACAAGGAAAACCATGAAAACAACTTTACAGATTTCTTTTTTTTAGCCACCTAAATTCTGGATCCTTTATCCAACTTGGTTTGAGTCAAAATTGCTAAGTTTGGTGAAGGCTATCAGCAGAAAACTACAGTAACCCAGTAACTAGAATAGTGCTAGGCCTATCATAGGTACTCATTACAGAACTTGCTGAATGAGGAAACACAAAGAAACATTTTTTTAAATTTTTATTCCTCTATTTATTCTTGACTCTGTTAGGTCTTCATTGCTTTGCATGGGTATTGCATAGTTATGAGTAAGGGCTGCTCTTCATTGTGGTGTGTGTGCAAGCTTCTCATTGCAGTGGCTTCTCTTGTTGTGGAGCACAGGTTCTAGACACAAGGGCTTCAGCAGTTGTAGCACACAGGCTCAGTAGTTGTGGTGTACAGGCTCTAGAACGTGGGCATAGTGGTTGTGGCACATAGGCTTAGTTGCTCCATGGCAATCAAGAAGATGAGCGATCTCAGACCAGGAATCAAATGCTTGTCCCCTGCATTGCCAAGTGGACTTGTATCCACAACCCCACTAGGGAAATCCTAAAGAAATTTAAATTTAAAAATAAAAGTAAATATTTTGAAAATTGTATAAGCACAGGGAACTTGGAAGAGACAAACAATCTAATATGAAACATATAAAATTGTCTTTAAACAGGAACTGCAAATTATTAAAAAAAAAACATTAAAAAGAGTCCATTAGCTTACTGACAAGTTAAAAAAAATATTGTAACAGTCAGTGTTAGCCTAGTTATGGAAAATTGTTTTCACACACTCTTGATAGATGTGTAAAATTCTATCTTCTTTAGAGGACAATTTGGTTTTATGTAGGTTATGTATATAGTTCCCAAAGCAGCAATTATACTTATGTGTTTGAGATAATTGAGCACATAGATAAAGGTCCATTGATGGCATTAGTCATTGTGGCATTATTTTATAATAAAATTAGTTAAATGAATTACATGTCTAATAATAAGGGAATAATGAAGTAAATTATAAAACATCTCTTGTGTGGAAATAAGTTATCAGTATACAAGAGTACAATTCTTGTGTTAAATCCATTCTGAATTATTTTATTCCTTTTGATATTAACTTAAAATATTTTTTTCATTTTTTTAAGCTCATTTCTAGTGTACAGAAATACAATTGCTGTCTGAATATTGATCTTGTATCCTATAATGTTGGTCCAACCTTTTATCAGTTCTACTAGTTTTGTTAGTAAGTTTCATAAAAATTTTTTATATACCAGACAAACGAAAATTATTTTACTTCTTTATTTTCCACAAGTATGCCTGTTATTTCTATTTCTTGCCCAAATTCTCTGGCTAGAAACTTTAATAGAAAGTTAAATGGAAGTGATCTTTTCACTTCAGTTCTGTTAGTCTTTGCTTCATGTATTTTGGGACTCTGTTCTTAAGTGCAGACATTGTTAATGAGATTGACGTTATGAAATATCCTTCTTTTTGCTGATAATGTTCTACTCAAGTATATTTGGTCTGATATTAGTTTATCCACTCCAGTCTTCTTAAGAATACTCTTTGCATGGTAAATATATTTTCCATTCTTCATGTTCTACCTATTTATATCTTTGAATCTAAAATATGTCTCATATATAACAACAGTTGGGTTTTTAAAAATCCTTTCTGATGATCTTTCCCTTTTAATTGAATTGTTAATCATTTTACATTTAGTGGTATTTTTATGTCATTGAATTTATGCTGTAATTTACTTCTAATTTTCTACAATCTTCACATATATTTCATACTTCAATTCCCTTTACTGCTTTTTTGGGGCCACTACTTGAGTATATTCTAGTGGAATATTTAAGTTCTTTAAATAATGTCTCATCTGTTTAGTTATTATCCTAATAGTTGCTTTGGGATTGATCATATTATATCCCGTCAGAATTTACTTCTTATTTTTACTAATGTAAATCCAGTGACATACATTAGTTTTACTTCCATATAGCCTTATTCCTTTTTCCACATTTTTTGTGTTATTGTTATACTAAATTCATCCACATATGTTACAAATCCAACAATACGATGCTATAATTATTACTTTAAATACCCAACATAAGAAGAGTGAACATGTATAAATTTGAATAGGTTGATACATTAACTTTTTATTGGGTACTTTGGATAATATATTTTAGTAGCTTTATATACTGACCCCCATTATGGGACTTGTTTTTATTGCTTTTTATCTTTTTCTTCTGAGTGAATTAGTTGTACTATATTATTGAAATCTATGTCCCCTTTATTAGAAGTCTTTCTTGTTATTGCTCAGAGGACACTGCACTGGATCGGCTTACCGTTACCCTGTAGGGTCTGATTTAGCAGGTTCTCTTTGACTCTATCTCCTTAATATCTCTGTGGAAGATAGAGGAAAAGTTTGCCACTATAGGTATCATAATCAGCCACTAATTGCTGACTGGTTGCTCTATATTTTGCATCAATGATTAGAGCACAAATTATTCCAAAGTTTGAGCCCTTTTGCTGTGTTATTTCTGAGGGAAGGGTTTGAACTTTTCTTCTGACCACAGAAAGACTCTTCTCAGCTGTCTATTTCTCTGGGTTTCTCTGGTAAACTACATGACCTATGGTGTTGCTGTCATGGAGTTATCAACCTGCTCTTGATTGCTTAGCACTCAAACCTCTTAGAATAACCTAAGCCTGAAATTAAAAGACGCTTACTCCTTAGAAGGAAAGTTATGACCAACCTAGATAGCATATTCAAAAGCAGAGACATTACTTTGCCAACAAAGGTCCGTGTAGTCAAGGCTATGGTTTTTCTAGTAGTCATGTATGGATGTGAGAATTGGACTGTGAAGAAAGCTGAGCACCAAAGAATTGATGCTTTTGAACTGTGGTGTTGGAGAAGACTCTTGAGAGTCAGTCCCTTGGACTGCAAGGAGATCTAACCAGTCCATTCTGAAGAGATCAGCCCTGGGTATTCTTTGGAAGGACTGATGCTAAGGCTGAAACTCCAGTACTTTGGCCACCTCATGCGAAGAGTTGACTCATTGGAAAAGACTCTGATGCTGGGAGGGATTGGGGGCAGGAGGAAAAGGGGACGACAGAGGATGAGATGGCTGGATGGCATCACTGACTTGATGGATGTGAGTTTAAGTGAACTTCAGGAGTTGGTGATGGACATGGAGGCCTGGCGTGCTGCAATTCATAGAGTCACAAGGAGTCGGACACTGCTGAGCGACTGAACTGAACTGAAGCTTGAAATTCCAACACTCTGTTAGAAAGAATGTCAGTTTCCTTTAGGAGAGCTTCAAAATTCTCTGATCTTGCACACTTTTTCTTCCCCTGTGGAAAATTTCTGAGCTATGGGACATGATTTGGAATATGGTTGGTGTCTTGCTTCTCTTGGAGTAAAAATTGTACTTCCTGACCAGAGTGCTGTGTTGAGGTAATGCTTTTGGTGTTGTTGGCGTATCTCTCCCAGCCAGTAACCATTGATCTATGAATTAACTGAAGTAAAGGTGACAGGACTTCCTGTATTTTCATCCTTTCACAGGATTGGAAAAGGTCCGCTTTCATTCCAATCCCAAAGAAAGGCAATGCAAAAGAATGCTCAAACTACCACACAATTTCACTCATCTCACATGCTAGTAAAGTAATGCTCAAAATTCTCCAAGCCGGGCTTCATCAATACGTGAACTGTGAACTCCCTGGTGTTCAAGCTGGTTTTAGAAAAGGCAGAGGAACCAGAGATAAAACTGCCAACATCCACTGGATCATGGAAAAAGCAAGAGAGTTCCAGGAAAAACATCTATTTCTGCTTTATTGACTATGCCAATGCCTTTGACTGTGTGGATCACAATAAACTGTGGGGAATTCTGAAAGAGATGGGAATACCAGACCACCTGACCTGCCTCTTGAGAAGTCTGTATGCAGGTCAGGAAGCAACAGTTAGAACTGGACATGGAACAACAGACTGGTTCCAAACAGGAAAAGGAATGCGTCAAGGCTGTATCTTGTCACCCTGCTTATTTAATTTCTATGCAGAGTACATCATGAGAAACATTGGGCTGGAGGAAGCACAAGCTGGAATCAAGATTGCCGGGAGAAATATCAATGACCTCAGATATGCAGATGACACCACCCTTATGGCAGAAAGTGAAGAGGAGCTAAAAAGCCTCTTGATGAAAGTGAAAGAGGAGAGGGAAAAAGTTGGCTTAAAGCTCAACATTCAGAAAACGAAGATCATGGCATCCGGTCCCATCACTTCATGGGAAATAGACGGGGAAACAGTGGAAACAGTGTCAGACTTTATTTTTTGGGCTCCAAAATCACTGCAGATGGTGACTGCAGCCATGAAATTAAAAGACACTTCCTCCTTGGAAGAAAAGTTATGACCAACCTAGATAGTATATTCAAAACCAAAGACATTGCTTTGCTGACTTAGGTCCGTCTAGTCAAGGCTATGGTTTTTCCTGTGGTCATGTATGGATGTGAGAGTTGGACTGTGAAGTTGGCTGAGCACCGAAGAACTGATGCTTTTGAACTGTGGTGTTGAGAAGACTTTCGAGAGTCCCTTGGACTGCAAGGAGATCCAACCAGTCTATTCTGAAGGAGATCAACCCTGGGATTTCTTTGGAAGGAATGATGCTGAAGCTGAAGCTCCAGTACTTTGGCCACTTCATGCAAAGAGTTGACTCATTGGAAAAGACTCTGATGCTGAGAGAGATTGGGGGCAGGAGGAGAAAGGGACGACAGAGGATGAGATGGCTGGATGGCATCACGGACTCGATGGACAAGAGTCTGAGTGAACTCCGGGAGATGGTGATGAACAGGGAGGCCTGTCGTGCTGTGATTCATGGGGTCACAAAGAGTCGGATGCGACTGAGCGACTGAACTGAACTGATACTTGAGTTAAACCCTCAGCCCTATGATTGGGTGTTGCCTGGAGAAAGGTATCTGTCATACTCTCAGCTTCATTTACCTGGCATTTATTCTCTGGAACACAGACCTGGAAAGAACGAGAAATTCTGGATGACTGTCCCTCCCAGTAAGGTCCTATGATACTTGCTGGAGTTGAGGGGAGAGGGAGCCCTGTCCTCTTGATCACATCTATGCCGTGTAGGTCTTCCAACATTTTGAGCTGAAGGTTGGGAATGTGAGGTAGTAGTTTGTGGCTCACGTGCCTCAGACTCTTGCTGTTCTCACTGAGATTTAGTAGATATTCTTTAAAATTGTTTTCATTTGTTATATTCCTCTAGGATAATTTCCAGTGACTTCTCCTAGGCAAAATGCTTAGATAATTGTTTTTTTAGTATTTGGTTTATTTTTATACCTTTTTAATTTTCACAATTTGTTGTTGTTTCATTGGGAGCAGATTCTGAAGGACACTTCATACACATTTTATTAAAAAGGTTTTCTTGTATTCTTTATACAGTTAAAATATTTTAAAGCAGGTGTGTGTGTGTGTGTGTGTGTGTGTGTGTGTGTGTGTGTGTGTGTTAACCTAGCTTTAAGAATTGAGTCTTGAAAATGCTATTTCTAACTTCCATGGTAAATATATCAGACCTAAAATTTGAATCCTGGTTTTCCTGGTTACAAAATTTTAGAACTTTTGCCACTAACACTGCTGCTAAGAAGTGCCACAAGGCAGGTTAAACTTCAAGGTAGATATGATAATAACAGGCTCTTTCAAAGCCAGCAAACACTTGACAAATATAAAGCCATTTATCTGTTCTTTGCCTTTAGAAGTCTAAGATAATAGATTACAGCACTTTTTCATTTATCTGGATACAACCTTATTTTTTTCCTCAAATTAATACTTCAGGTAGGTATTATTAAACTATCAAAATTAGCTGCAATTTGACACATCTAAGGTGAAGTACTATCCTAATTCATTTCATCAAAAATTCAATGAGCATTCTAATAGTGCCATGAAAAATGTATGTATTAGAACAGGAGAAATATGTTTTAATATTTTTAGATTATATATCCAAATTTAAATTATTATATATTTTCTTAAAGAGTAGGAAGCAAAGACCTATGACAAAATTTCTCAAAATTTTATATCCTTCAGAATAATGTAGTTGTTAGAAATGCAGATATCTGATTTCTATTCTCAGAGTGTCTAATTAAGTAACTGAAGGGTAGAATTTAATAATGTTCCTTGTTGATCATCATTCACACTAGTTTACAATATACAAACTCCGTTGGCAGCAATTTCAGAGACTCCTCTCCAAGGTAAAAATTCAGTTATACTGCTTATTTAGCTATGGCATATGTGAAAATGAAAATTGTTCAGTGTTTCAAAGCCTTCTTTGTCAAATGTGGGTAATATTAATAAATACAGGATTCTTTTCAGTGTTAAATGAGATTAAGAATGCAAACTTTCATATTTTATGGCTAGTTTTCACTCCAGCATAATAAAATTTTCAGTATTTGTCTTTCCTATATTATTGCATTATGGTAAGGTCAATATGTACCTACTCAGACATATGGGAAACAGTCTGTGCTTTTATAACTCCTTAGAAGGTTTTTTCACCATATCACTCGATCAGAAGATGTCTTCTATGATAAAAACATTGATAGTAGTTTTTATTGGCTGTTGTCTTCAGAACACTGGGTCTAGATTTTAGAATAATATTTCCTCCTATTATTTGAAATGATACACTGTGAAAGGAAAAATTTTGTCTTGAGTTATTCTGAATGGTAGTGATAGAAATCATTATTTCATCATCAGAGAGTGATTCTTTAAAATGTAGAGCAAAGTGTTAACAAATAGAATGATCGTTGACCCAATCCAATGGAAATACCTACTTGGACCCAAAAGAGATTAAAATAGCCACCTTTTATGTGTCTCATAAAATGGCTTTTGGAATCAAAAACTTTTCCTGCCATAGTGGCAAGCACTCCCAAAGGTAAGAGGAGGAAAATAGTAACCGAAGTTTCATATAGCCAGAAGGCAGAAGAAAGAGAAGCAAAGAGTTTTCAGAAATAATCAGGAAAGGCAAAAGAAATGTTGAAGCTCTGCTGGAAAGAAAGATAACTATATTCTATTTAATGGATGTTCAAAGACAAAGATACTTTTCATTAGCATTGCAATATTTCACATATACTTGAGTTTTTTTTTTTTTTTCTTATAGGTTTGTATAGACTGTAAAAGCAAGGAGTAGGTGTAAGAAATGTTTGGGCTAAAAATTAATAAACAGGATAAATTGTTTGACTTGTATACAAACACATGGAAATATATATTTGAGGAATGAATTACATGCTCATATAGGAAGAAAATTTTCTTTAGGCAAATTTCCCAGTATTTTCCATATTTTTAAAAATCTTATATTTGAAGTAACATTTAACACTTAAATATATGGAGTTACTCACTCACAATTTTAATTTTAGTCTGATAAATGCTTATTCCAAGCATCTTGATATCCTCATTTTAGGACAGAGTGAGAGTTTTTATGTTTATAAAAATATGTTGTTTGTAAAAGTAGGAAAAAATGACAATGAATTATATTACTATTCTGTACTTAGATTCTTTCCCTTTTTTTATTGTTATTTAGGAAAGTATGGAATCGAAAGATTAGAACTTGATATAAAACTATATGATAAAGTAAAGGAATTGTAGTATATAATCAGTTTTAATTTAAAACTTTTATAGTAAGTCTGAATGAGGCAATCAGGTGTTAAACTTACCATTGAATTTCATTTCAAGCTATCATTAAAGATGATAATCTACCATTTAGAATATTTGACCCAAATGTTACCCTATAAATTTTTCTAAAACTGATACTTCATTCTTTTAGCAATTACAGATGAAATATTTCTATTTCAAAAGTGCCAAATTACAGCTCTAAAATTGAGATAGTCTCTATTTTAGATGTAATCATTACCTGTTAGTTTAAAGTACTATGATTTTAACAATTAAATTTTTCTATGAAAAATTTTTCTGTTGTGTGTGTTAGTCACTTAGTCATGTCTGACTCTTTGCACACCTTGACTATAGCCCACCAGGCTCCTCTGTACATGGAATTCTCCAGGCAAGAATACTGGCATGAGTTGCCATTTCCTTCTCCAGGGATCTTTCTAATGCACATATTGAACCCAGGTCTCCTGCATTACAGGCAGATTCTTTACAATCTGAGCTGCAGGGAAATACCAATGTTAGTCTCTGAGTCATGTCTGACCCTATACAACCCCATAGACTGTAGCTTGCCAGCTTGCTCTCTCCATGGAATTCTCCAGGCAAGAATACTGGAGTGCGTATCCATTCCCTTCAGAGGATCTTCCTGACCTAGGGATAGAACTTTGGTTTCCCACATTGCAGGCAGATTCTTTTCCAACTGAGCCACCAGGGAAGCCCAAATGTTGAATTCAGAGGGAAGAATGAAATATTGAATTTAAAGGGAAAACTAAAAATCAATTCACAAAGGAAGATTGAATTCTAGTTAAGTTTTAAGTTGAATGAACATTATCTTTTCCTTTTAGTTTGCCATTCTTACCTAATTTGTGGTCAGATGGTATGTACATTTTTCATAATTATAGGAACAGTCCATGATTATCACAGAAGATAAATAAAATACCATAAAATATAGCAACTAACATGTAAATTATACCTTATCCTACTACTTAGGGATAAGTTCTATTTATATTTTTGTGTATTTATCTTCATGGTGTATATACATTTCACTCATCTTACAAATGTGTTGTCTATAGTGATTTCATTTAATATTATAGAATAAATATTTAATAATTTAAAATCTTTTAAAAATCACTTTAGGTAATTGCACAACTTTGTATTATTTTACAAGGTGAGCTTTCTATAAGCAGCCATTACTCCAGTGTTCACATATAAGCTATTTCTTTCTTTCTTTCTTTCTTTTTTTTTTTTTTTTTTGGTAAAGGGGGGTAGATATTTGTTAGGGATCAATAATCAATAAAAGAAGGAAACAGGATTGGGCAGAGGGGAATAATGAACTGTGATTCAGAATACACAAACACTCATCCAGTGTAGATCTTCACTGACCTGTGTGTGCATTCTGATATGTAGAAAGACTTACCAGTGAGAAATCTAACCCATTTAATGTTATATTTCTCTTTCAAAATTGTTTGGCTTATTATATAAGCTGTAGAATAAGTTTGTCTATGTCTACAAACTTTTCTGAGATATTAATAAGAATTGCATTAAACCTATCAATCTTTTTGGGACAAATATTTTTTTACTCTTTTAGTTCTTCTAGTCAATGAATATAATGTGTCTTTCTATTTATGTAGGTCTTTATTGATTTAGTTCACTGTATTTTGTAATTTTCACAGTAAAGATTTTGTTGAGGTTTCAGTTCAGTTCAGTTCAGTTGCTCAGTCGTGTCCAACTCTTTGCGACTCCATGAATCCCAGCATGCCAGGCCTCTGTCTATCACCAACTTCCAGAGTCCACCCAAACCCATGTCCATCGAGTTGATGATGCCATCCAACCATCTTATCCTCTGTCATCCCCTTCTCCTCCTGCCTCCAATCTTTCCAAGCATCAGGGTCTTTTCCAATGAGTCAGCTCTTTGCATCAGGTGGCCAAAGTATTGGAGTTTCAGCCTCAACCTCAGTCCTTCCAATGATCATCCAGGACTAATCTCCTCTAGAATGGACTGATTGGATTCCCTTGCAGCCCAAGGGACTCTCAAGAGTCTTCTCCAACACCACAGTTCAAAAGCATCAATTCTTCAGTGCACAGCTGTCTTCACAGTCCAACTCTCACATCCATACATGACCACTGGAAAAACCATAGCCTTGACTAGATGGACCTTTGTTGGAAAAGTAATGTCTCTGCTTTTTAATATGCTGTCTAGGTTGATCATAACTTTCCTTCCAAGGAGTAAGCGTCTTTTAGTTTCATGGCTGCAATCACCATCTGCAGTGATTTTGGAGCCCCCCAAAATAAAGTCTGACACTGTTTCTACTGTTTCCCCATCTATCTGCCATGAAGTCATGGGACAGGATGCCATGATCTTAGTTTTCAGAACGTTGAGCTTTAAGCCAACTTTTTCACTCTCCTCTTTCACTTTCATCAAGAGGCTTTTTAGCTCCTCTTCACTCTCTGCCATAAGGGTGGTGTCATCTGCATATCTGAGGTTATTGATATTTCTCCCGGCAATCTTGATTCCAGCTTGTGCTTCCTCCAGCCCAATGTTTCTCATGATGTACTCTGCATAGAAATTAAATAAGCAGGGTGACAATATACAGCCTTGACGCATTCCTTTTCCTGTTTGGAACCAGTCTGTTGTTCCATGTCCAGTTCTAACTGTTGCTTCCTGACCTGCATACAGATTTCTCAAGAGGCAGGTCAGGTGGTCTGGTATTCCCATCTCTTTCAGAATTTTCCATAGTTTATTATGATCCACACAGTCAAAGGCTTTGGCATAGTCAATGAAGCAGAAATAGATGTTTTTCCTGGAACTCTCTTGCTTTTTCGATGATGTCGGCAATTTGATCTCTGGTTCTTCTGCCTTTTCTAAAACCAGCTTGAACATCTGGAAGTTCGCTGTTCACATATTGCTGAAGCCTGGCTTGGAGAATTTTAAGCATTACTTTTTTTTAAGGTAGATTTAAATATGAATATTTTATCTCCTTTTCAGCAATTATAAATGGTTTCTGACTTTTAAAAGAAATTAGTTTTCATTATATAGAATGCATTTAAGGACTGGTTTCAAGAAGACAGGGTAGGAAACTCATGAACTTTCCTCCTCCCAGGGATGCAGAAAATCTACAATATATGCAATTATTTTCTCTGAAAGAGACCTGAAAACTGGATGAACAAAGTTTATACATTAAAAGGTAAAAGCACAGCATCAAAAAAGATAGGGAAAAGAGAGTTGCAACCTAGCAAGGAAAAGCCATACCCAAATTTGTTCAGCAATTTATAATAAAAAGCTTGCACCCATACTTACATTACCTGAAAACCAGTGCAAAAATACTAGATTAAAAAGCATAGGGAGCATAGCTTAAGGATATGCTTCAATCATATGCTAAAGAGGCAGGAACCTCTTCCAGCACTCCTCAGGGACTGATGCAGGAGCCATTTTTGCAATCTCAGACTACCTTGATAATGCTAGAATGTGCCATTTTGGAGTTTTCTCTCTAACCTGTTGGTGTCAGTGGGTGTACCCCACCAACAGCCCTGCTTATCCCTGTTCCTAGACTGGAGCTTATTGCAGGCCAGATGATAACTCTGCCCACTAGTGCTCAGAATCCACTGTGGTTGGACCCTCTAGCTCTTCCAGGGACTGGCTCTACCAGAATGGAAGGGTGCACACAACCCAAATGTGGCACCCATGAACACTTGTTTTGTTTTGTTTTGTTTTGTTTTTTGCCAGGTGAGATTGTACTTCTAACTCCAAAGGACATCTCCTACGTTACACCACTCTTTTAAGACTGGAAAAGATATCTTATTTAACTCATACATGGAAAGATAGCATTAGGTAAAATGGAGAGACAGAGGAGTAAGACAAAAACCTCAGAAAAAGAGCTAAACAAAATAGATATAAACAGCATAAATGATAAAGAGTTCAAAGTAATGGTCATAAGGACGCTTACTGAGCTTGGTAGAAGTTTGGGCAAGCACAGTGACTATTTAGATCATATATATATACACTTTAAAAATACCAAAAAGAAGTTTTAACTGAACTGAAAAACATACTAGAGGCATTCAACAGTAGACTGGATGAGGCAGAAGGATCAATCAGCAAGTTGGAAGGCAAAACACTGACACTCATCCAGACAAAGAAGTAAAATGAAAATAAATCAATAAAGTAAAGAAACCTTATAGGAACTTTGAGAGAACATTAAGTGAAATAACACTCACATTATAGGGATCCCAGAAATAGAAGAGAGATAAAGAGTCATTAAAATTATTTGAGGGAGTAGTGGCTGAAAATTCCCTAATCTGAGGAAAGAAACAAATATTCAGTTTCAGAAAGTCCTGTTCCAAATAAGATGAATTCAATGACACACATTTCAAGATATGCTGTAATTTAAAAAGTAAAAGTTAAGAATAAAGAGAGACTCCTAAAAGCAGAAAAATAAAATCAAGTTGTTATATATAAGTTAAATTCCAACAGCCTATTAGCACATTTTTCAGCAGCAACCTTACAAACTGAAGGGAGTGGCATACTCTTAACTGCTGAAGGGTGGGGCATGCAACCAAGAATTCTTTACCCAGCAAAGTTACCATTTCATAATTGAACCAGAGATTAAGAGTTTTCAAGCTAAGTAAAAGCTAAAGGAGTTAACCACCTCTAAAATGACCATAAAGGGAATCCTAATCTGAAATGGCACTAATTAATAATAAGAAAACATGTGGAAGGAATTATCACTTGAAACGTAAATATATAATAAAGACAGTGATTCAGGCATTTTCAATGTAAGAATGAATGTTAAAAGACAAAAGTAGTAAATTTGACTAAACTTATAACTAGTTAAAGGAAATAGAAAGTAGAAAGATGTAAAATATGTCATCAAAATATAAAATATTGTGAGAGGAGTAAAAAGATAGATTTTTGAAATGTGTTCTACCAACTTAAAACAGCTTGCATTTACATAAGATATTGTCTGTGAACGTCAAATTTATTCAGTGGGCAAATGAAAATGAGAAGGAATTCAAACACAACACTAAAGAAAGCTAAGTAAAAGCAAAGAAAGAGAAGAAAAGAATGGAGAGGAATCAGGAAAATAGCCAGAAAACAATGAAAAATGGAAATAATGGAATAATAAATATTAGTGCAGAAATTAATTAAATAGAGACTATAAAAAATAGAAAACATCAATGAAACTGAATTGTTCCTTTGAAAAGATACATAAATTGACCTGTTATTAGCTGGAGTAACCAAGGGGAAAAAAAAAGAGAGAGGGCTCAAATAAGTAAAACCAAAAGTGAAAGAAAAGAGGTTGCAACTAATATCACAGAACAATGTAAGATAATGCTACAAACAATTAAATGCTAATAAATTGGGTAACATAGAATAAACAGATAAATTTTCATTGTATAGTCTTGCCACCTTTGTCATAGAGTAATTGACCAAAGATGCATGGGTTTATTTCTGGGCTTTCTATCCTGTCCCATTGATCTATATTTTTGTTTTCGTGCCAGTACCATATTGTTTGGATGACTGTAGCTTTGGAGTATATTTTGCAGTTAGGGAGTCTGATTTCTCCAACTCCATTTTTCTTTATCCAGATTGCTTTGATTATCTATTGTGTCTGCATACAGACTTTTTTTTTTAATTGTTCTAGTTCAGTGAAAAATGTCTTTGGTAATTTGATAGGGATTGCATTGAGACTGTAGATTACTTTAGGTAGTATAGCCATTTTTACAGTATTAATTCTTCCAATCCAAGAACATGATATATCTTTCTGTCTGTATCATCTTCTGTTTCTTTCATCAGCAACTTACAGTTTTCAGAGTACAGGTCTTTTGCCTAAGTTCATTCCTAGGTACATGTATTCAATGAAGTGTTACTCAGTCATAAAAAGTATGAAATACTACCATTTGAAGCAACATGGGTGAACTTAGAGAGTATCATACTAAGTGATATAAGTCTGATAGAGAAAGATAAATATCATATAATATCATGTATATGTGAAATCTAAAAAAAAAAAAAAGTGACACAAATGAACTTATAAAACAGAAACAGACTCATAGACTTAGAAAACAAACTTATAGTTACCAAAGAGGGAAGACTGTGGAGAAGGGATAAAAAAGTGCTTTGGGATTAATATATACACATAAAAATATATAAAAACATAACCAAAAGGACTGACTGTATAGCACAAGGAACTTTACTCAATAGAATCTAAAATCATACATCTATGAAATATATATATTTATATGCATAACTGAATTACTAAACTGTATACCTGAAACCAAAAGAGCATTGTAAATCAGCTATAATATAAAAGAATACTTTAACTAAAAGGAAAAAATATGGGTAGGCTATAGAAACATGCAATCTTCTAAGTTTGAATGATGAAAAAATAGAAAATCTGAATAGACTTATTACTAATAAGGATATTGAAACAGCTAACAAAAAAGCCCTCAATAAACAAAAGGCCAGGACCAAGACCAGACCAGATAGACTTCATTGTTAAATTTTACAAAATATACAAAAAAGATTTAATATGTATACTTCTCAAACTTTTCCAAAAAATTGAAAGGAAGGAAAATTTCAAAACATGTTTCAAAAAATCCATACTACCTTGATACTGTACCTGCTAAGGACACTATGAAAAATAAAATTTTAGGTACATATGCTTGATTAACATAGATGTAAAATTTCTCAACAAAATACTAGCAAATTAACCATAATAATATGGGCATACCTAGTTTTATTGTGCTTCACTTTATTGTGCTTTACAGAAATTAAAGTTTTGTGGCAACCCCAAGTGTATCAATTCTTTCATCATCATTTTCCAACATTTGCTCACTTCATGTCTGTGTCACATTTTGTTAATTCTCACAATATTTAGAACTTAAAATTATCATTGTATCAGTTATGATTATCTGCGATTAGTGATCTTTGATTTACTGTTGTAATACACACATATAAAGACAATGGACATCATTAATTGTGAAATGAAAACACAGGATTTAGAATATTACATGAACTTAGCTGATAAAGCAAGCAGCGAGATTTTGAAGGGTTGACTCCAATTTTGTAAGACTTTATATTGTGGGTAAAGTGCTATCAAACAGTTTTCAATGCTGTTATTCAAGAAAGAAAAATGCAATCAATGTCACAAACTTTATTCTTGTCTTATTTTAAAAATTTGTCATAGCCACCTGTTTTCAGAAACCACCACCCTGATCAGTTAGCAGACATCAACACCGAGGCAAGACTCTGAACCAGCAAAACGTGATGACTTGCTGCAGGCACAGATAATTATTAGCATTTCCTAAAGCAATGAAGCATTTTTAAATTAAGATATGTACATTTTTAAAGACATAATGCTATTGCACACAATAACCACATATAGTGTAAACACAGTATATTTTTGTTGTTCAGTCACTGATTGTGTCCAACTCATTGCAACCCCCTGGAGTGCAGCACACTAGGCCCCTCTGTCCTTCACTATCTTCCAGAGTTTGTTCATATTCATGTCCACTGAATCAGTGATGCTATCTAACCATCACATCCTCTGCTGCCCACTTCTTCTTTTGCCTTCCATCTTTCCCAGCATCAGGATCTATTCCAGTGAGTTGACTGTTTGCATCAGAGAGATGAAGTTAATATATATATATAAGGAAATTAAAAACAAATGTATGACTCACATTATTGTGATATTCACTTTATTGCATTGGTCTGGAACCAGACCTGTAATATCTCTGAGATATGGCTGTACATTAATAGAATCGTATTACATAAACAATTGAAAATTGTTTAGTAATATAAACATAATTTATATTACAATGTTACAATATAATTGATGTATGTTACAATATAATTGTAACATAAACAATTGAAAATGTTTTCAAGGATGCAAGGACAGTTCAACATCTACAAATCAATCAACAGGATATATCACATTAAAAATGAAAGATTAATATCATATGATTATCTCAATAAACATAAAAAGCATTTGACAAAATTCAGCATCAATTTATGATAAAATAAAAAGTGGGAATAGGGGGACTGTACTTCAACTTAATACAGGCCGTATATGATAAACCCATCACACTCACACAGCTAACATCACACTCTAAGATCTTGCAATGATCAAGAGCAAGACAAGGATGTCCACTCATGACACTTTTATTCCAGCTATAGCAATTAGGAATGAAAAAGAAATTTAACAGTATCCAATATGAAAGGAAGAAGTAAAGCTCTCATTATTCATAGAGGACATGACACAACATCCAGAAAATTCTGACTCCACAAAAATAATTAAAATGAATAAATTAATATAGTAAAGTTGAAGGGTACAAAATCAATATACATAAAATCTGTGGCATTTCTATAAGTTAATAACTATCTACCAGAAAGACAAATTAAGAAAATAATACTATTTATAATTGTATCAAAAGAATAAAATACCTGGAAGTAAACTTAATCAGTGAGTTGAAAACCTGTACACTAAAAACTATAAAGTATTAATAAAAGAAATTAGATACCAAATAAATTGAAAGATATCCCATGCTCATTAATTGAAAAACTTATTGTTAAAATATCCATAGCACACAAAGAAATCTACAAACTCAATTCAATTCCTATCCAAATGTCAGTTTCACAGAACTAGAACAAATAATTCTAAACTTTGTGTGAAACCACAAAGGATATTGAAGAGTCAAATGAATCTTAAGAAAGAATAACAAAGATGGAGTATCACACACCCTGATTTCAAATTATACTAGAGAGCTACAGTAATCAAAATAGCATGGTATTGGCACAAAAACAACAGAAATCTAGATCAATGGTACAGAACTGAAAGCCCAGAAATAAATCCACACATGAAAAACTAATCTATTACAAAGAAGTAAAGAAAATACAGCAGTGAAAGAATAATGTCATCAGTAAGTGATGCTGGGAAAACTAGATAGCCACATGCAAAAGAAACTACACAACTATTTATACTACATACATAAACTAACTCAAAGTCATCAAAGTCTTGAATATAAGGCCTGAAATCATAAGATTCATAGAAGAAAACATAGGCAATATGCTCTTTTACATCAGTCTTACCAAAGTTTTTGTAGATGTAACTCCAAAGATGAGAGAAACAAAAGCAAAAAATAACCAAATGGGACTACATCAAACTAAAAAGCTTCTTCATAGCAAAGGAAACCATCTTTAAAATGAAAAGGAAACCTAATGAGTAAGAGAAGATATTTACAAGTCCCATATCTAAGAAAAGGGTTAGTATTCAAAATATTAAAAAGAGCTCTTACAACTGAACAGCAAAAATAAAAACAATCGCATTAAGAAAAATGGGGAGAGGATCTAAATACACATTGTTCCTAAGAAGACATAAAAATGGCCCAAAGACTCATGAAAAAGTGTTCAACATCACTAATTATCAGGGAAATACAAATCAAACCCACAATGAGATATCACTTCTCACCTGATTTAAGAGCTATTATGGAATACACAAAGTATAACAAATGTTGGGATGGATGTGGATAAAAGGGAAACCTTGTACATTGATGGCAGAATTATAAATTATACAGTCACTATAGAAGACAGTATGGAGTTTCCTCAAAAAATTAAGCATAGAACTACCATATGACCTAGCTATTCTCCTTTTGAGTATTTATCCATAGAAGATAAAAATACTGATTTGACAAGATACATGTATCCCTGTCTTCATTACAACATTGTTTATGATAGTCAAGGTATGGAAACAAAGTTCAGTGTCCATGGATGGACAAATGGGTAAAGAACATGTTTTGCATATTTATATAATGGATGACTACTCAGCCATAAGGAAGAATGAAATCCTGCTAATTGTTGAAACATGGAAGGAACTTGAGGATATTATGCTAAGGTTTCCCTTGTGGCTCAGATGGTAAAGAGTCTGCCTGCAATGCTGGAGACCTGGGTTTGATCCCTGGGTCAGGAAGATCCTCTGAAGAAGGGCATGGCAATCCACTCCAGTATTCCTGCCTGGAGAATCCCATGGACAGAGAAGCCTGGTGGGTTACAGTCCATGGGGTCCCATAGAGTCAGACATGACTGAGTGGCCAACACACACACATGCTAAGTGAAATAAGTTGAATGGAGAAAGACAAACACCATAGATTTTACTATATATGAAATCTAAAAGCAAAACCAAAATAAAAAAAAAGGTGAACAAACAAGCCAAATAATACCTCATAGATACAGAGATTAGCTTGGTGGCCATTATAAGGGAAGGGAGTTGGGAGGGGGAAAATAGTTGAAGGCAACTGTATGGTGACTTGACTTCTGGTGGTGATCACTCTGTAGTGTATACAGAAGTTGAACTATAATACTGCACATATGAAACATATAATGAAAAATTCAATTAATTTTTGTCTGGATATTATATACTGTGACATTGCTGAACCAATCAGTTTAAATTTACATATTTTATGTTTAGTTCCTTTTTTATAATTTCAATTTATTTGTGAGATTTTCTAATGTTTAAATTTCTTTCAAGAGGACTTGTAATTGATGTTGAAGCATCTTTTTCCAGAGCTGTAATTGTTCCAGAGATTTTGTGACTTTTAAGATCAACAAGGTGTTGGTTTGATAAATATATATCGCGCTATGATTAAGAGTGTAGAGTTAATGTATTAGGTCACATAGCTATCATTTTGATGATAAGAATATTTAAGAATAACTCAACAATTTTTAAGTATATAATAGTGTTATTTTTAACTGTAATCACAGTGTTGTCCTATCTCCTCAATCACAGGTAAAGTTACAATATTTGTCTTTCTCTCACTTTTTCACTTAGAATAATGTTAAGGTCTACTCATGTTGTCAAAGATTGCATAATTTTCTTCTTTCTAATGTCTGAATACTATTCCCTAAAATATTTTAATGACAACTGCTTAAAATTCTTGTCAGATAATTCCAGCATCTGCTTTATTTTGGTATTGACATCTGTTGGTTGTCTTTTCTCATTCAAATTATACTGTTATTGGTTATTGGTATAAACAGGTAATTTTCAGTTATATCCTAAACATTCTGGTTATTATAGAAGGAGACCCTCTGTTCAGTTAAGTTCAGTTCAGTTCAGTCACTCAGTCATGTCCGAATCTTTGCGACCCCATGAATCGCAGCATGCCAGGCCTCCCTGTCCATCACCAACTCCAGGACTTCACTCAAACTCACATCCGTCGAGCTGGTGATGCCATCCAGCCATCTCATTCTCTGTTGTCCCCTTTTCCTCCTGCCCTCAATCCCTCCCAGCATCAGAGTCTTTTCCAATGAGTCAACTCTTTGCATGAGGTGACCAAAGTATTGGAGTTTCAGCTTTAGCATTATTCCTTCCAAAGAACATCCAGGGATGATCTCTTTAGAGTGGACTGGTTGGATCTCTTTGCAGTCCAAGGGACTCTCAAGAGTCTTCTCCAACACCACAGTTCAAAAGCACCAGTTCTTTGGTGCTCAGCTTTTTCACAGTCCAACTCTCACATCCATACATGACCACTGGAAAAACCATAGCCTTGACTAGATGGATCTTTGGTCTATCTAAATCTTAAATTTACTTACATATCTTCAACAGGTTGTTATTCTGTTTAGGGTTAGCTTAGAAGTTTTAGCCTACTTTTGTGGATATCAGTTCCAATGACAGTTTGGTTTTCTGCCTGTTTGCTATAATATTGCCTGCTTTATTACCCTGATGCTTTTGATTCTTAGACTGCACTTAGCTCCTACTGGTGCAATCTGTGAGGGTAGAAGTTGTTTCCATGGGATATACTCTGTTGCTAGGTGATATTCTTGGGATAGATGGCATAAAAGCTACTGGGCCTGGGTTTCCTTAAGTCATTGACTGTGCGTTAAAGAGACGGGGGTCCTACTGCTCTTGTTCAATTCAGTCCAGTTCAGTTTCTCATTCGTGTCTGACTCTGTGACCCCATGAATCACAGCACGCTGGGCCTCTCTGTCCATCACCAACTCCCGGAGTTCAACAGAGTCATGTCCATCGAGTCAGTGATGCCATCAAGCAATCTCATCCACTGTTACCCCTTCTCCTCCTGCACCCAGTCTCTCCCTGCATCAGAGTCCTTTCCAGTGAGTCAACTCTTCGCATGAGGTGGCCAAAGTACTGGAGTTTCAGCTTCAACATAAAAACTTCCAGTAAACACTCTGGACTGTTCTCCTTTAGGATGAACTTATTTGATCTCTTTGCAGTCCAAGGGACTCTCAAGAGTCTTCTCCAACACCACAGTTCAAAAGCATCAATTATTTGGCACTCAGCTTTCTTCACAGTCCAACTCTCACATCCATACATGACCACTGGAAAAAACAGAACCTTGACTAGACGGCCCTTTGTTGGCAAAGTAACGTCTCTGCTTTTGAATATGCTATCTAGGTTGCTCATAACTTTTCTTCCAAGGAGTAAGCGTCTGTTAATTTCAGGGCTGCAGTCACCATCTGCAGTGATTTGGGGCCCCCCCAAAATACAGTCTGACACTGTTTCCACTGTTTGCCCATCTATTTCCCATGAAGTGACGGGACCAGATGCCATGATCTTTGTTTTCTGAATGTTGAGCTTTAAGCCAACTTTTTCACTCTCCTCTTTCACTTTCATCAAGAGGCTTTTTAGTTCCTCTTCACTTTCTTCCATAAGGGTGGTGTCATCTGCATATCTGAGGTTATTGATATTTCTCCTGGCAATCTTGATTCCAGTTTGTGCTTCTTACAGCCCAGCATTTCTCATGATGTACTCTGCATAGAAGTTAAATAAGCAGGGTGACAATATGTACTTTGATGTACTCCTTTTCCTATTTGGAAGCAGTCTGTTGTTGCATGTCCAATTCTAACTGTTGTTTCTTGATCTGCATATAGGTTTCTCAAGAGGCAGGTCAGGTGTTCTGGTATTCCCATCTCTTGGATTGGAATGAAAACTAACCTTTTCCAGTCCTGTGGCCACTGCTGAGTTTTCCAAATTTTCTGGCATATTGAATGCAGCACTTTCACAGCATCATCTTTCAGGATTTGAAACAGCTCAACTGGAATGCCATCACCTCCACTAGCTTTGTTCGTAGTGATGCTTCCTAAGGCCCACCTGACTTCACATTCCAGGATGTCTGGCTCTAGGTGAGTGATCACACCATCGTGCTTATCTTCGTCATGTAGATCTTTTTTGTATAATTCTTCTGTGTATTCTTGCCACCTCTTCTTAATGTCTTCTGCTTCTGTTAGGTCCCTATCATTTTTGTCCTTTATTGAGCCCATCTTTGCATGAAATGTTCCTTTGGTATCTCTAATTTTCTTGAAGAGACCTCTAGTCTTTCCAATTCTGTTGTTTTCCTCTGTTTCTTTGCATTGATCACTGAGGAAGGCTTTCTTATCTCTTCTTGCTATTCTTTGGAACTCTACACTCAGATGCTTATATCTTTCCTTTTCTCCTTTGCTTTTTGCTTCTCTTCTTTTCACAGCTATTTGTAAGGCCTCCTCAGACAGCCATTTTGCTTTTTTGCATTTCTTTTCCATGGGGATGGTCTTGATCCCTGTCTCCTGTTCAATGTCATGAACCTCCATCCATCGTTCATAGTTCAGGCACTCTATCTATCAGATCTAGGCCCTTAAATCTATTTCTCACTTCCACTGTATAACCATATGGGATTTGATTGAGGTCATACCTGAATGGTCTAGTGGTTTTCCCTACTTTCTTCAATTTAAGTCTGAATTTGGCAATAAGGAGTTCATGATCTGAGCCACAGTCAGCTCCTGGTCTTGTTCTTGTTGACTGTATGGAGCTTCTCCATCTTTGGCTGCAAATAATATAATCAATCTGATTTCGGTGTTGACCATCTGTTGATGTCCATGTGTAGTGTCTTCTCTTGTGTTGTTGGAAGAGGGTGTTTTCTATGACCAGTGCATTTTCTTGGCAAAACTCTATTAGTCTTTGCCCTGCTTCCTTCTGTATTCCAAGGCCAAATTTGCCTGTTACTCTAGGTGTTTCTTGACTTCCTACTTTTGCATTCCAGTCCCCTATAATGAAAAGCACATCTTTTTTGGGTGTTAGTTCTAAAAGGTCTTGTAGGTCTTCATAAAACCTTTCAACTTCAGCTTCTTCAGCATTACTGGTTGGGGCATAGACTTGGATAACTGTGATATTGAATGTTTTGCCTTGGAAATGAACAGAGATCATTCTGTCGTTTTTGAGACTATGCATCCAAGTACTGCATTTCAGGCTCTTTTGTTGACCATGATGGCTACTCCATTTCTTCTGAGGGACCCCTGCCCACAGTAGTAGATATAATGGTCATCTGAGTTAAATTCACCCATTCCGGTCCATTTTAGCTCACTGATACCTAGAATGTCGTTGTTCACTCTTGCCATCTCCTGTAGATATGAGTTTATGGGACACTATGTTCTACCCCTCAACCCTTAACTTCCCTGTCCTCCTTCCTGATTGTGGAAAAATTCTGGAATAGCCAGAGACTTCAGTGCTGTGTTATTGCTTGTGAATCTGATCATCTGCAGGTTATCCACTTGTGGAGAAGCAGGTACTGGCACGTTGCTGCTGCCACTGCCTGCAGATAAGACCACCTACCAGGACCCAGTTATGCGGCAGGGGATAAGAGATCCAGGTCCACCCTGCCACCACTGTTGCTGATAGATTAGACCATCCATTACCTGAGTTTGAACTAAGAGTTTGAAATTCCTCTCAGGTCTGTTTTAGGGTTCCCTTACTCTAGTCCTTTGGCCATGGAGAATATTTAATTCTAAAGGCACATCACCACAATTATAATCTGTGTGATTTTAGGGAGATTGTTGATTCTCACTAAGATTTAGTTTCAGCATCTAATATATAGTGAAGTAATATCCCCTTCTATATAAGGTCATTATTAGGATTTGATAAATGGTTGCATCTGAAGTGATTGGTATAGTATTAGGTCCATGATATTATGATAATGGCATGATGATGATATATAATTGTTTTTGTGTCTATTACCTTTTTTACTCCCCTTAGATCTATCAGGATTAAAATTTTCCCAGCCTTGATAAGAATATACTATTTATATATCCTGTTAATGAAATACACTACAAAAATAAGAATTTCATAAAAGCATATAAGATATCTTCTCTCTGTGTGTGTTAGTTCCTCAGTCATGTCTGACTCTTTGTGACTCCATGGACTATAGACTGTCAGTCTCCTCTGTCTATGGGATTCTCCTGGCAAGAATACTGGAGAGGGTTGCCATACCCTCCTCCAGGGGATCTTCCAAACCCATGGATGGAACCCATGTCTCTTATATCTCCTGCACTGGCAGGCAGGTTCTTTACCAGTAGTAAAAAGTGGGAAGCCCTAAGAGATGTGCAGCTTTTACTTCTTTAGTTTGGCTTCCCCAGGGGCTCAGCGGTAAAGAATCTGCCTGCAATGCAGGAGCCAAAGGAGACTCAGGTTTGATCCCTGGGTCAAGAAGATCCCCTGGAGAAAGACATGGCAACCCATGGACAGAGGAGCCTGGCTGACTACAGTCCACAGGGTAACAAAGAGTCAGACATGACTGAAGCAACTTGTGCACACATGTACTACCATAGTGGAAGCAAGTATAAGCAGCCAAATAGAGAAGCTCCCATGGAAGAGAAGAGAGAATCCAACTGACAATCTCAACTCAGCTTCACAGACTGCAAAATATGTGAATGAGGAGTTCAGACCTTCTAACCAGCCTAGCACCTTACTGATAACACACAAAGCAGAACTTTCTGGTCAGTCCACAGGATTATAGGACATAATGCATGGTTCTTTAAATTTCTAAATTTTTAACTAGTTTGTTTCATACAGAAAATAATCAGAAAATTTTCAGTTGTAAAGTCCTTCTATTCGCAGATCTAAGCATTTGTATCTTAAAAAGTAAATAAATTAAGGCTAAATCCTGAACCCTATAAACTGTTTAGCTCATTACAAAATGTCCTTCCAATAAAATTTTACTTTATATATTTTATAATTATTTAAAACCAAATATATATATAAATGATTTTATAACTCAATTCAAAATAATTTTTAACATCAAAATCTCTAAAATGGGAAAATTTATTTTTTTAATTTTAATTCAGACACTCATTTTGTTGCAAGAAAATGATATAGGATTTAATAAAATCTTGCATAATAGGTTTTACCATGGTTTAAAATACTGTGGAGAATGCAGATAATAATAAAAACTTAAAGATTCAAAAATACTAAATTTATTAATATTAAAAATTAACTTGTTCTTGTCCTTTTAAAGTATATAATTAGTTTTCATGAATTGCTACAGTATGGAAAGTCCATCACATATATGTAAAAAGCTAATAGTTTTATTTTATAAAGAAAACACTTAAGATTCATTAGAGTGTGTATCTTTAAAAATAATGTTTCCTCCTTATTTATTTTAATGATAAAAACTAACAATTTTTAAGCTTACAAGAAAAAAATTTAGTCATTGATATACATGTCTGAAAAAAGACTTGCATTAATTTTACATAAAGAACTATTGCAGCCTAATAATAAGAGGATAAAAGAGTGAGAAAGTTGGCTTAAAGCTCAACATTCAGAAAATGAAGATCGTGGCATCCGGTCCCATCACTTCATGGGAAATAGATGGGGAAACAGTGGAAAAAGTGTCAGACTGTATTTTGGAGGGCTCCAAAATCACTGCAGATGGTGACTGCAGCCCTGAAATTAAAAGACACTTACTCCTTGGAAGAAAAGTTATGAGCAACCTAGATAGCATATTCAAAAGCAGAGACATTACTTTTCCAACAAAGGTCCATCTAGTCAAGGTTATGGTTTTTCCAGTAGTCATGTATGGATGTGAGTGTTGGACTGTGAAGAAAGCTGAGTGCCAAAGAATTGATGCTTTTGAACTGTGGTGTTGGAGAAGACTCTTGAGTGGAGGGAATGATGCTAAAGCTGAAACTCCAATACTTTGGCCTCCTCATGTGAAGAGTTGACTCATTGGAAAAGACTCTGATGCTGGAAGGAATTGGGGGCAGGAGGAGAAGGGGACGACAGAGGATGAGATGCCTGGATGCCATCACTGACTCGATGGATGTGAGTCTGAGTGAACTCCGGGAGTTGGTGATGGACAGGGAGGCCTGGTGTGCTGCGATTCATGGGGTCACAAGGAGTTGTACATAACTGAGCTACTGAACTGAATTGAACTGAAAAACAGTTAAACTTTACTTAACATATTCAAGACACATTTATTTTGAAATAATTTTAGATTTAGAGCAGCAACAAGACAGAAAATTTCTGCATATCTTCCGTCAGTTTCTCTTAATGTCAATATCTTATTGAATAGTGATTTATTTATCAACAAGAAGAAATTAATTTTGGTACTATTGGCTAAAATATGCATGCTATTTGGAGTTCACTAGTTAATCAAGTAAAGTCCTTATTTCTGTTTCAGGATACAATTCAGGTTGCAAATTGAATATAGGTTGCATGACTCCTTAGCTCCTTTTTCTCCTTCAATCAATGACATTTATTTAATTTTTCCTTTATTTTCCTTTATTTTAATTTTAATATTTTACTTTATTTATTCTAATTTTTTAATTTAAATATTCTTCATGACCTTACCACTTTTGAATAAATAGATTGTGTAAGGTATTTCATAGAATGTCTCTCAATACAGATTTATCTGATGCTTTCCTATGAGTATACAGGGGTTATGGTCTTTGGGCAAGAATATAGGAGAGGAGTGCTTTCCTTACTGCATTATGTTATGGGAAACATCAACACTTTTTATCACAAATTATGATAAGCTCAATTACTTGGGTAAGGTTGCATTTGCCATATTTTTCTCTAAAATTGTTATTAGTTATCCCACAACCTTTCTGTTTGTTTGAAGTAAGTTACTAAGCCCAGCCAATGCTCAAAAGAACAAAAGAAGGGGAAATGGGCTCCAAGTCCTTGAAAGAAGAGTATGTAAATTAATTATTTGGAATTTTTCTGTGAAAAATACTTGGGCCATAATTCTCTAGAAATAGGTGAACAAATTTATGTACTTTTACAGTTAAAAAATGTTATTGTTAACAACATTAACAAAATTTAACAATGAAGATGTAAGATTGGGTAAAAAGCCCACAAAAGGATTCTTACATCATTAGTTACACAGGAAATACAAATTAAAATTATACAGAGTGAAGTAAGCCAGAAAGAAAAACACCAATACAGTATACTGACACATATATATGGAATTTAGAAAGATGGCAATGATGACCCTGTATGCAGGACAGCAAAGGAGACACAGATGTGTATAGCGGACTTTTGGACTCAGTGGGAGAGGGAGAGGGTGAGATGATTTCGGAGAATGGCATTGAAACATGTATAATATCATGTAAGAATCGAATTGCTAGTCTATGTCCGATGCAGGATATGGCACGCTTGGGGCTGGTATGCGGGGATGACCCAGAGAGATGTTGTGGGGAGGGGTGTGGGAGGGGGGTTCATGTTTGGGAACGCATGTACACCCGTGGTGGATTAAGAAGAAAATAAAATAAAATAAATGTAAGTAGATAAAATTAAATACTTTTAAGAAAGTTTAGAATGAAAGACTGATGATACTAAATGATGTCAAGGATATAAAAATTAGAACACTTGAGTGTGGATATAAAAATTGTACAGCTACTTAGGTAAAGTATCTAACTCATAAATAGCCATCTGCCTAGAGATGGTGCTTTTCTCCTTTGTACAAATACTCCTTTGTATTTTTTCCAAAAAAAGGAAAATAAAACATATTTAGACAAAAACATATACCCAAATGTTATATCAGTTTTTAGTAGCTGAAAATTGGGAACAACAACTGTTAATCAACAAATGAATGAATGTGTATCCATACAATGGAATACTTTTGTTGTTTCAGTTCACTTCAGTTCAGTCACTCGTATCTGACTCTTTGCGACCCCATGAAAGGCAGCACACCAGGCCTCCCTGACCATCACCAACTCCCAGAGTTTACTCAAACTCATGTCCATTGAGTCGGTGATGCCATCCAGCCATCTCATCCTCTGTCGTCCCCTTCTCCTCCTGCCCCCAATCCCTCCCAACATCAGAGTCTTTTCCAATGAGTCAACTCTTCACATGAGGTGGCCAAAATATTGGAGTTTCAGCTTCAAAATCATTCCTTCGAATGAACATTCAGGACTGATTTCCTTTAGGATGGACTGCATGGATCGCCTAGCAGTCCAAGGAACTCTTAAGTCTTCTCCAACACCACAGTTCAAAAGCATCAATTCTTCAGTGCTCAGATTTCTTTACAGTCCAATTCTCACATCTATACATGATACAGGAAAAAGCATAGTCTTGACTAGACAGACTGTTGTTAGCAAAGTAATATTTCTGGTTTTTAATATGCTGTCTAGTTTGGTTGTAGCTTTTCTTCCAAGGAGGAAGTGTCTTTTAATTTCATGGCTGCAGTCACCATCTGCAGTGATTTTGGAGCCCCCCAAAATAAAGTCTGCCATTGTTTCCACTATTTCCCCATATTTTTGCCATGAAGTGATGGGACCGGATGCCATGAGCTTAGTTTTCTGAATGTTTAGCTTTAAGGGCCTAGAGGAGCTATCCAACGTTGAAGGTCAGGAACTGCGGCAGTAAGGAGATACCCCTCATCCAAGGTAAGGAGCAGCGGCTGTGCTTTGCTGGAGCAGCCGTGAAGAGATACCCCATGCCCAAAGTAAGAGAAACCCAAGTAAGATGGTAGGTGTTGCAAGAGGGCATCAGAGGGCAGACACACTGAAACCATACTCACAGAAAACTAGTCAGTCTAATCACACAAGGACCACAGCCTTGTCTAACTCAATGAAACCAAGCCATGCCTGCGGGGCAACCCAAGAGAGGCAGGTCATGGTGGAGAGGTCTGACAGAATGTGGTCCACTGGAGAGGGAATGGCAAGTCATTTCAGTATTCTTGCCTTGAGAACCCCATGAACAGTATGAAAAGGCAAAATGATAGGATACCAAAAGAGGAACTCCCCAGATCATTAGGTGCCCAATATGGTACTGGAGATCAGTGGAGAAATAACTCTAGAAAGAATGAAGGGATGGAGCCAAAGCCAAAAATACCCAGCTGTGGATGTGATTGGTGATAGAAGCAAGATCCGATGCTGTAAAGAGCAATATTGCATAGGAACCTGGAATGTCAGGTCCATGAATCAAGGCAAATTGGAAGTGGTCAAACAAGAGATGGCAAGGGTGAACGTTGACATTTTAGGAATCAGCGAACTAAAATGGACTGGAATGGGTGAATTTAACTCAGATGACCATTATATCTACTACTGCGGGTAGGAATCCCTCAGAAGAAATGGAGTAGCCATCATGGTCAACAAAAGAGTCCAAAATGCAGTACTTGAATGCAATCTCAAAAACGACAGAATGATCTCTGTGCATCTCCAAAGCAAACCATTCATTATCACAGTTATCCAAGTCTATGCCCCAACCAGTAATGCTAAAGAAACTGAAGTTGAATGGTTTTATGAAGACCTACAAGACCTTTTAGAACTCACACCCAAAATAGATGTCCTTTTCATTATAAGGGAATGGAATGCAAAAGTAGGAAGCCAAGAAACACCTGGAGTGACAGGCAAATTTGGCCTTGGAATGCGGAATGAAGCAGGGCAAAGAATAATAGAGTTTTGCCAAGAAAATGCACTGGTCATAGCAAACACCCTCTTCCAACAACACAAGAGAAGACTCTACACATGGACATCACCAGATGGTCAACACTGAAATCAGTTTGATTTTATTCTTTGTAGCCAAAGATGGAGAAGCTGTATACAGTCAACAAAAACAAGACCAGGAGCTGACTGTGGCTCACATCATGAAGTCCTTATTACCAAATTCAGACTCAAATTGAAGAAAGTAGGGAAAACCGCTAGACCAATCAGGTATGACCTAAATCAAATCCCTTATGATTATGCAGTAGAAGTGAGAAATAGATTGAAGGGCCCAGATCTGATAGATAGAGTGCCTGATGAACTATGGAATGAGGTTCGTAACATTGTACAGGAGACAGGGATCAAGACCATCCCCATGGAAAGGAAATGCAAAAAAGCAAAATGGCTGTCTGGGGAGGCCTTACAAATAGCTGTGAAAAGAAGAGAGGTGAAAAACAAAGGAGAAAAGGAAAGATATAAGCATCTGAATGCAGAGTTCCAAAGAATAGCAAGGAGAGATAAGAAAGCCTTCTTCAGCAATCAATGCAAAGAAATGGAAAAGAACAGAATGGGAAAGACTAGAGATGTCTTCAAGAAAATTAGAGATACTAAGGGAACATTTCATGCAAAGATGGGCTCAATAAAGGACAGAAATGATATGGACCTAACAGAAGCAGAAGACATTAAGAAGAGGTGGCAAGAATACACAGAAGAACTGTACAAAAGAGATCATGACCCAGATAATCATGATGATGTATTCACTAATCTAGAGCCAGACATCTTGGAATGTGAAGTCAAGTGGGCCTTAGAAAGCATCACGACGAACAAAGCTAGTGGAGGTGATGGCATTGCAGTTGAGCTGTTTCAAATCCTGAAAGATGATGCTGTGAAAGTGCTGCACTCAATATGCCAGCAAATTTGGAAAACTCAGCAGTGGCCACAGGACTGGAAAATGTCAGTTTTCATTCCAATTCCAAAGAAAGGCAATGCCAAAGAATGCTCAAACTACCACACAATTGCACTCATCTCACATGCTAGTAAAGTAATGCTCAAAATTCTTCAAGTCAGGCTTCAGCAATACGTGAACTGTGAACTCCCTGATGTTCAAGCTGGTTTTAGAAAAGGCAGAGAAATCAGAGATCAAATTGCCAACATCCGTTGGATCATGGAAAAAGCAAGAGAGTTCCAGAAAAACATCTATTTCTGCTTTATTGACTATGCCAATGCCTTTGACTGTATGGATCACAATAAGCTGTGGAAAATTCTGAAAGAGATGGGAATACCAGACCACCTGACCTGCCTCTTGAGAAATCTGTATGCAGGTTAGGAAGCAACAGTTAGACCTGAACATGGAACAACAGACTGGTTCCAAATAGGAAAAGGAATGTGTCAAGGCTGTATATTGTCACCCTGCTTATTTAACTTCTATGCAGAGTACATCATGAGAAATGCTGGGCTGGAGGAAACAGAAGCTGGAATCAAGATTGCTGGGAGAAATATCAATAACCTCAGATATGCAGATGACACCACCCTTATGGCAGAAAGTGAAGAGGAGCTAAAAAGCCTCGATGAAAGTGAAAGAGGAGAGTGAAAAAATTGCCTTAAAGCTCAACATTCAGAAAACGAAGATCATGGCATCTGGTCCCATCACTTCATGGGAAATAGATGGGGAAACAGTAGAAATAGTGTCAGACTTTATTTTTTTGGACTCCAAAATCACTGCAGATGGTGACTGCAGCCCTGAAATGAAAAGACACTTACTCCTTGGAAGAAAAGTTATGACCAACCTAGACAGTATATTCAAATCAGAGATATTACTTTGCCGACTAAGGTCCGTCTAGTCAAGGCTATGGTTTTTCCAGTGGTCATGTATGGATGTGAGAGTTGGACTGTGAAGAAGGCTGAGCGCTGAAGAATTGATGCTTTTGAACTGTGGTGTTGGAGAAGACTCTTGAGAGTCCCTTGGATTGCAAGGAGATCCAACCCGTCCATTCTGAAGGAGATCAGCCCTGGGATTTCTTTGGAAGGAATGATGCTAAAGCTGAAGCTGCAGTACTTTGGCCACCTCATGTGAAGAGTTGACTCATTGGAAAAGACTGATGCTGGGAGGGATTGGGGGCAGGAGGAGAAGGGGACAACCGAGAATGAAATGGCTGGATGGCATCAAATACTCGATGGTCATGAGTCTGAGTGAACTCCGGGAGATGGTGATGGACAGGGAGGCCTGGCGTGCTGCGATTCATGGGGTCTTAAAGAGTCGGACATGACTGAGCGACTGAACTGAAGCTAACTTTTTCACTCTCCTCTTTTACTTTCATCAATAAGCTCTCTAGTTCTTCTTCACTCTTTGCCATAAAGCTGGTGTCATCTGCATATCTGAGGTTATTGATATTTCTCTCAGCAATCTTGATTCCAGCTTTAGCTTCATCCAGCCCAGCATTTCTCATGATATACTCTGCATAAAAGTTAAATAAGCAGGGTGATGATATACAGCCTTGATGTATTCTTTTTCCTATTTGGAACCAGTCTGTTGTTCCATGTCCAGGTCTAACTGTTGCTTCCTGACCTGCATACAGATTTCTCAAGAGGCAGGTCAGGTGGTCTGGTATTCCCATCTCTTTCAGAATTTTCGACAGTTTATTGTGATCCACACAGTCAAAGACTTTGGCATAGTCAATAAAGCAGAAATAGTTGGTTTTCTGGGACTCTTGTTTTTTTTTTTTTTTTTTGATGATTCAGCAGATGTTGGCAATTTGATCTCTGGTTCCTCTGCCTTTTGTAAAACCAGCTTGTCTGGAATTTCACAGTTCACGTATTGTTGAAGGCTGGCTTGGAGAATTTTGAGCATTACTTTACTAGTGTGTGAGATAAGTACAATTGTGTGGTAGTTTGAGCCTTCTTTGGCATTGTCTTTCTTAGGGGTTGGGATGAAAACTGACCTTTTCTAGTCCTGTGGCCACTGAGTTTTCCAGGTTTGCTTGAATATTGAGTGCAGCCCTTTCACAGCATGATCTTTTAGGATTTAAAATAGCTCAACTGGAATTCCATCACTTCCACTGGCTTTGTACTTAGAGACATGTCAAAGATTAAAAAAAGAAGGATAATTTGAAAGTCAGATATTTATATGAATGAAAAATTTGCATTCTCTCTAAAATGAAGGAAACATTTCATTATTTAATAGAAGACATTTTCATAAAGCAACTACCTTGAATTACGCTCATACATTAATAACCCTGAGTCTGTGAAGTATATATTCACCATTTTGAATGTAAAAATTTTCTGAATAAGGGTAGGTGTGGACAGGTGTTATTAGATACCTGTTATTAGATTAAATTCCCTGGGTTACAGTTATGTTGTACTTTTTATTATGTCTTTTGTAATTTATCACCTCCTTTCAGCTTTTATTCTCTGAGTTATATTACTATCTCAGGTTATCCCAGTATCACGTCTTCAGTATTTTATTCTCTCTCATCTGGAAAGTACTGGGAAAGAGCTCATTGAGAGAAATTAACATAGAAGGTAACTTTTAAATTTTGAAGCATTAATTTTGACAGATTCAAATCATTGTAACTTAACATTAAATTACTCTTGGCATGCATATGTATGTTTGTTCAATCACCCATGATTTATAAATACTAAATATATTTAACAGTTATTTCAAAATATTTTATATAATACACTGCTTTATTACATGTATGAGTAGAGAAGTAAAAAAAAAAGTGTTTAATAGAGCTCTTCCAAATTATAGGTAGATAGGTAGACAGAAGGACAGATATAGATGTAAACACATTTCTTTTATTTCTTCAGATTTAGAATTTGTCATTTGGTGGAAGAGATAGTAATCACTGGCTTTGAAACATAGCACATTTGATATAAAACCTTTTAATTTAGGTTGTTTATCTTTGATGAGATTAAACAATATTGAAGCAATACAATATTCAGCATATGAGCTGAATAAAAGTATAAAAAGTAATCCAAAGCATGTCAATATATATACATATATATACTGAGTTAAAATATATACATTTTATCTACTGATTGTAATACTAAGCTTACAGATTCCATTTCCAGGGCTTTTTTTTTTAAACTAGATTTGGAAGTGAAATTCCTTTTAGCTGAGAACCTTTGATTTTTCTTACCCAGTGTTTTTTTTTTTTTTTTTTCTAATTACAAAGCTAGCCAAAATGAGCTAATTTGTTTGTTCCGAGAACTGTGTGATTATCTTTCTCTAACATGTTCACAGAAAGATCCAGGATATACAAAGGCTGATGAACGAGCCATTTATTTAAAATGGTAATAATTAGATTTATCGAGGACACCTATTGGCATCTCTACAGACATATTAATCAGTACGCTTTTGCTGAACCTCCATAAGGTAACAAGCAGCTAAGTCTTTTTTAAAAATTTCCATTTTCTGAATTATGTAATATGTAAGACATATTAATGAAATTTGAATCTTAGGCACCAAATGTAAGCCTTACAAATCATAGTAGCACATTAATTTGATACAGATATAAGGAGAATATATTCATTTTAATCTAATGTTGAAATTTATTAAATAAATTGTTTCATTTCAGCACTTGTGTTCTTATCTGAAAACTTTTTTAAAATGGCATGATTATTATATTTATCTTTGCCTCCTTATGTCTGACAATATCCTTAAATAATATCTCAACACGTATATTCATTGGCTGAAAGATATACAAATAATATTTTTAACAAATCAGTTTCAAACAACTTAATAACTGTCTTGTGAGATTTTTAAGAAAGTTCAGTTCAGTTTAGTCACTCAGTTGTAGCTGACTCTTTGAGACTCCATAGATGGCAGTATGACAGGCTTCCCTGTCCATCACAAACTCCCAGAGTTTGCTCAAACCCATGTCCATCGAGTCAGTGATGCCATCCAACCATCTCATCCTCTGTCATCCCCTTCTCCTCCTGCCTTCAATCTTTCCCAGCATCAGGGTCTTTTCCAAGAAGTCTGTTCTTTCATTCAGGTGGACAAAGTATTAGAATTTCAGCTTCAGCACAAGTCCTTCCAATGAATATTTAGGACCGATTTCCTTTAGGATGGATGGTTGGATCTCCTTGCAGTCCAAGGGTCTCAAGAGTCTTCTCCAACACCACAGTTCAAAAGCATCAATTCTTCAGTGCTCAGTTTCCATTTATAGTCCAAATCTCACATCCATACATGACTACTGGGAAAAAAAAAAGATAGCTTTGACTAGACAGAACTTTGCTATCTAGGTTGAGCATAGCTTTTCTTCCAAGGAGCAAGCATCTTTTAATTTCATGGCTGTAGTCACCATCTGCAATGATTTTGGAGCCCAAAAAGATAAAGTCTGTCACTGTTTGCATTGTTTCCCCATCTATTTGCCATGAAGTGATGGGACCAGATGCCATGAGCTTAGTTTTCTGAATGTTGAATTTTAAGCCAACTTTTTCACTCTCCTCTTTCCCATTCACAAAGAAGCTCTTTAGTTCTTCTTCACTTTCTGCCATAAGGGTGGTGTCATCTGCATATCTGAGGTTATTGATATTTGTCCTGGCAATCTTGATTCTAGTCTGTGCTTCATCCAGCCCAGCATTTCACATGATGTACTCTGTATATAAGTTAAATAAGCAAGGTGACCATTTACAGCCTTGACGTACTCCTTTCCCGATTCGGAACTAGTCTGTTGTTCCATGTCCAGTTCTAACTGCTGCTTCTTGACCTGTATACAGATCTCTCAGGAGGCAAGTAAGGTGGTTTGGTATTCCCATCTTTTTAAGAATTTTCCAGTTTGTTAAGGTAAGTTAGTTCAATAAGTCCTCAGAAGATATACAATGGAAGGATATAGCTTAAATGATAAAATAATGCTTTGATAGTTCTTTCTGACTTATCAGTATGCTATAGCCCAGTTTACTATAGGTTTTATACTAAATGGGGCTGTTATTTCAGGATAAGGATAAATCAGAAAGTGAATATTAGAAATAGCTTTTATTCTAAGTTCCTAGGCATTACATAAATAGTTTTCATTTCACTCTACCCTATTATTCCATGTTTCATGGACTACAACAACTCATTCTTCTTTCAGAAATTCAATAGTAACCAGTCTACTCTATAAAGTGATTTAGCTCTCAACACTTTGTTTGCTCCAGTCATATATTTGTATGTGCATTGATTCACTAACACAGGATAATAGAAAATAGACTGTGCTTTTTAGGTCCCATATATAGAGGTTTATAAAAAAATAGATTTTAATATCATATTAATTATTGATATTCTTCTCCTTCAAGATTTTATGATATAAATAAAAATGAACATAAATTTCTGAAAAACTAAATTATGCTACCACCACCACCCATAAACACAGCTATATGGTGAAATGGTCTATGCATATTTCCTATATTTTGCATAATATAAATAAAACAAATTGTAATTGATTATCAGAGAGCCACATACCAAAGAAGTGTGGTAAATATTTTAAAAGTGACATTTAATTTGAATACATGTAATACATTTAATTTGAATACTTTGAAGTTTTATTGTATGTATATGACAGTTCTTCTAGCTGCATGTTAGAAGTGTGCTGAATTAAAAATGACTGCTAACTCCGTTAATAACTTTTCCTTTGAGAGACAGTGTCCATATTCTCCATCTTTGAATTTGGGCTGGCTCATGATTGCTTTGACAAATATAGGACCAGTTCAGTTCAGTTCAGTCGCTCAGTCATGTCCAACTCTTTGAGACCCCATGAATCGCAGCATGCCAGGCCTCCCTGTCCATCACCAACTCCTGGAGTTCACCCAAACTCATGTGCATCGAGTCGGTGATGCCATCCAGCCATCTCATCCTCTGTCATCCCCTTCTTCTCCTGACCCCATTCCCTCCCAGCGTCAGGATCTTTTCCAGTGAATCAACGCTTTGCATGAGGTGGCCAAAGTATTAGAATTCCAGCTTTAGCATCAATCCTTCCAAAGAACACCCAGGTCTGTTCTCCTTTAGGATGGACTGGTTGGATCTCCTTAAAGTCCAAGGGACTCTCAAGAGTCTTCTCCAACACCACAGTTCAAAAGCATCAATTCTTCATTGCTCATCTTTCTTTATATTCTAACTTTCACATCCATACATGACCACTGGAAAAACCATAGCCTTGGCTAGACGGACCTTTGTTGGCAAAGTAATGTCTCTGCTTTTGAATATGCTATCTAGGTTGGTCATAACTTTCCTTCCAAGGAGTAAGTGTCTTTTAATTTCATGCCTGCAATCACCATCTGCAGTGATTTTGGAGCCCCCCAAAATAAAGTCTGACACTGTTTCCACTGTTTCCCCATCTATTTCCCATGAAGTGATGGGACCGGATGCCATGATCTTCGTTTTCTGAATGTTGAGCTTTAAGCCAACTTTTTCAGTCTCCTCTTTCACTTTCGTCAAGAGGCTTTTTAGTTCCTCTTCACTTTCTGCCATAAGGGTGGTGTCCATCTGCAAATCTGAGGTTATTGATATTTATTCCAGCAATCTTGATTCCAACTTGTGCTTCATCCAGCCCAGCATTTCTCATGATGTACTCTGCATTGAAGTTAAATAAGCAGGGTGACAATATACAGCCTTGACGTACTCCTTTTCCTATTTGGAACCAGTCTGTTGTTCCATGTCCAGTTCGAACTGTTGCTTCCTGGCCTGCATACAGATTTCTCAAGAGGCAGGTCAGGTGGTCTGGTGTTCCCATCTCTTTCAGAATTTTCCACAGTTGATTGTGATCCACACAGTCAAAGGCATTGGCATAGTCAATAAAGCAGAAATAGTTGGTTTTCTGGGACTCTCTTGCTTTTTTGATTATACAGCAGATGTTGGAAATTTGATATCTGGTTCCTCTGCCTTTTCTAAAACCAGCTTGAAATATAGGACAGTGTGAGTGATACACATTTATTTAGTGATAAGCTAAATCCATATCTAGGATTTGTAAGGACTGTCAGTTTCTTCCTTGGTTTCTTGAAGTCCTGACTTTTTAGTAAGAAGTCTGAATACCTGCTCAAGAAGCCATATAAAACGTCCCTGAGACTAAGTGGAGAGAGAGAAAGTAGCTTAAGTTAGTTTTTCAGGCACCTCTGCCAAAATGCTGAATTCAACATTTGCTAAGATGCCAGACATGTATGTTAAATCATCATATATTAAATTGGAACAATCTAGTTTCCAATTGACTAACACCCATTGACACCAGAAGACTCCAAATGGAACTGAAAAATAATCCTGGCCCAATTTCCACCCAACAAAATAAATGAACTATATTAAAATATTTGGTGGCTTTAAGGCACCAGATTTGAAGGCAGCCTGTTGTTCAGCAACACCTAACAGAGTCAGAATATGACACCAAAAGTGGTGTAATATTATAACAAAATGCTAAATTATGTGATTTATCTTAAGACAAGATAGCAGATAAAAGGTGGAAGATTCTCAAGGAGACTATTATTAATTGGTGTAAGAAGCTTAGGTAGGATATTAGGGGAAATGGGAGGGGCCTAAAAGAGATTATGGGAGATAGCTTGTATGACTTTGGGAAAACTAATATCAGGATATAAAGTGGACTCTACATATACTGTAGTGCAAAGTTTGTGATTATTGTCTGTTGTATGTTGTGGAACATACAAAGGGTACTTATTGTATGCATGGGTCTGGCTGGGAAGATTTTCAAATAAAATGCATAATGTAGTAACTAGTACTCTAATTGTCCATGATAAAATATGAAAAGAAAAAGATGAAGTAATGCAAAATAACTATTTTTGAAGAGTTTTTTTTTTTCAGTAACTAAACTTTTATTTATTTATTTTTATTTTTACTTTATTTTACTTTACAATACTGTATTGGTTTTGCCATACATTGACATGAATCTGCCACGGGTGTACATGAGTTCCCAATCATGAAACCCCCTCCCACCTCCCACCCCACATCATCTCTCTGGATCATCCCCATGCACCAGCCCCTGTATCCTGTATTGAACAGACTGGCGATTCATTTCTTACATGATAGTATACATGTTTCAATGCCATTCTCCCAAATCATCCCACCCTCTCCCTCTCCCTCAGAGTCTAAAAGTCCATTCTACACATCTGTGTCTCTTTTGCTGTCTCGCATACAATATAATGAGCTAGGACTTGTTTTAAAAATAAAACTCTTACAAATCCCTACTTGCTTCCAGAAAAATCTCTGAAAGGAATATCCTTTTAAACGTATCAAAATGATAACAGATAACCTGGTTGTTGAATCAGGAGTTGGCAAACTGCCGCAAGTGGGCTGACCCTGAATTTTATAAACAGTTTTATGTAACATAGAATGTCCATTTGTTTACATATTATCCTTGGCTGTTGTGCTACAACGGTAGAGTTGAATACCTGTGACAGAGACTATGTGGCCTACAAACTTAAAATATTTACTCTCTAGCACTTTATGGGGGGGGAAAAAAAACACTATACTTTTAAGTTAGAAAATAAACCTTTGTGGATTTCAAAAGTATATGTCACATCTTCTTCCTTTAAGCAATACAATTTCTGAGAATGCTAAAGATGTAGCTGAATAGGAGTCCTGATAAAGAAGCAATAACAAAGACAAGGACAGCCTGGAAGAGATTTGTATTAATAGATGTGGCATTTATCTAATGGAGTAAACATCAATACAATTCACAGGAAACTCAAAACACATTTAAAATAATTTTACTGGTACAAGCACCACTAGTTTGGACTAAAAGAGGGACAATTTAAAAAAAAAAAGTAATTCTTTGGAGTCTGAAATTTTCACAGTCAGGAGGGAGGACAAGAATCTTTGAGAAAATACAAATGTCAGGGTCAGACTTAAAGTTCTTATTCATCTCCAGTTTCTTGCAGTAAAATTATCTCTGTGAGAAATATCCATTTTTAAAGGCAAAGTTATAAAGTATAGGCCTCTCTGTGGCAAAATGAGCTATTACCAATGAAAAAGAAAGGCCTTCCAATACGAAGCTGGAATTAAGAATCCATATGGCAGAGCACAGAGCCATAGAGAAACACTTCCCAAACTGAAGCAAGCCCTAATAATAGAACTGATGACAGATTTTCAGCTAGATTGCAGAATAGTTATGAGGCATTAATAGATATATATCAATAACTTTTTTTTTTGAATCAGAGTCTTGTATCAGTATAGAATGCATTTTTCCATAGTATTTTCAGTGTGTGGAGACAGGTGTCTTCTCACTTTAGTTCCTGTATCTTCAGATTGTGAGTTGTTTTAAGTCGCTTAGTCATGCCCAACTCTTTGCAACCTCATGGGCTGTAACACAACAGGCTTCCCTGTCCTTTACTATCTCTTGGAGCTTGCTCAAACTCATGTCCATTGAGTCGGTAATGCCATCCAGCCATCTCATCCTCTGTCGTCCCCTTCTCCTCATGCCCAGCATCAGGGTCTTTTCCAATGAGTTGCAGATTGGAAGAAAATATACTAAAGCATTTTTCTTTCTCCAGGTCACCTTTTCAACCCAGGGATCCAAACCAAGTTTCCAGCATCTCCTGCAATGTGAGGTGGATTCTTGACTTCTGAACCACCACCACCAGGGAAGCCCCAGAAGGTATTAGACTAAGTGAAATAAGTCAGGCAGAAAAACCCAGATACTATATTATTTGATGTATATGTGGAATCTTAAAAAAAAAAAAAAAGCAATTTAGCAAACATGAAACAGAAGCAGAATCTAGGAGTCTGTGTAAAATACTAGAGCACAGATCCCAGAAACATCTCAAGAGAGAGGTAATGGAAATGGCTATTATACATTAACTTTCATCAATTGTTGTTTAAGAGATCCTCTCTGTTCGCTGTGTACCTGGACAGTGAGGCTCCTGCTTCTAGAAAAAGTCTTTACAAATAAAAAAGTAAAATACATATTCTTTCCAATGGTGATGTCTAGAAAATAAGTCAATGAAGGGGAACTGGGAGTGCTGAGATTTTCAATTTTAAATGGAATCATCAGTGAGGTATTCCTCTCAGAACTGACATATAAGCAGAGACATGAAGAAGGGAAAAAGGTGAGCCATGAAGGATCTGAAAGTAAATGACCCTTGGCTAAGTTTATAGAAAGTTGACCTGAGGTTACGTAGTTCTAAGAATGACAGAATGATACATAGATGAGTATAACTGTAGCAAAGGGAGGAAAGTGCATGTAGTAGAAAAGGGAGTTGGGAACTTTTGGAAATTTGAGCATAATACTGACATAGTCATGTTTAAAAGGAAAAGTCTGAATGCTCATTATAAAATTGGTGGGAATTTGATTATACACATATTTTAGAAGGAGGTGTGCATGAAGGGGCTGTCCTTAGGTAGGAGCATAGAAAGCTTATCCATTAAGGTAAGTTATAGTGGAGAGACACAGATGTTAGAAAGTGAGTGAAGGTGACGAGGGAGGAGAGAAGAAGGAAAGTTGGCAGATAAATGGGTTTTCCCTTCTATTTTCCCAGTGAGGTATGAAACAAAATTATTAGCTGATGGTCAAAAACATGAAAGATGTTTGAAAGTGTAGAGGAGAGAAGGGAAGTTATAAAACAGTTTCTTTAAAGAGTTGAAAAGATTTAGAGATGTGATTCTTAGGTTACCTATGGTGAAGTGAAATTTTTGCTTATTTGTTCATTTGTTTTTAGTTTCCAATTTCTCATGAGCATCTAAAATGCAATAAAATTAATTATTTGTAAAATGAAATAAAAGGCATACGATGTACAAGTCTTTTAATTATTAGAGTCAACAGACCTTATTACCCTGTCAAATTGCTATAACATTTTATAAAAGTGGACTAATGTTTTCTCTATTTATGTTTATATAACACCAGATTATAGAAGTGTGGAAGGATTGATAGGAAAACTAAAGCCTCAGTTGCCATTATGAATTTGCTTTTACGTAATATCAGGAACAGGGAGAAGATGTCCACCCTCATCTCTTCTGTCGAACATTGTGTTGAATATTCTTCCAAATAGGACAGTTATGCAATAAAAAAGAAATGAATATAATCCATGTTAGGAAGAAAGATTTAAGACTGTCTATTTGTAGATGATATAAACTTAGAGATAGAAAGTATTAGGAATCCAATAAATCCTCTTGCAATTAATAAGTGAGTTTAGTAAGCTTTCAGAATATATGATCAATATGTAAAATAAATTGTATTTCTCTACACTTGAGGGTTTTCCTAGTGGCTCAGATGGTAAAGAGTCTGCCTGCAATGCAGAGGCCCAGGTTCAATCCCAGGGTTGGGAAGATCCCCTGGAGAAGGAAATGGATACACACTCCAGTATTCTTGGCTGGAAAATCCCATGGCTGGAGGAGCCTGGAGGGCTACAGTCCATGGAGCTGCAAAGAGTTGGACATGACTGAGTGACTTCACTTTTACTTTCACTTTTCACTTTCACACTTGAGTTGGAAAAATATGAAAATGAAATTGAAAAAGACAATTCCATTTGTAATAGGGTCAGCAACAATAAAAACAGGAAATAAAATACTTGGGAATAAATCAATAGAAAAAATGTAAAAGTTAGATTCTAAAAACTACAAGTAAATAGGGAGACAATCAATTATCACTAGCCAGAAAATTTAAATTTGTCCAGATGCAATAACCCAAATTTGATCTCAAGATTCAGTATAATATTTATCAAAATCAAAGTTGGCAGTTTTTATAGAAATTGAAAATGTGATCCTAAAATTCATATGGAAATTCAAGGGACTCAAAATAGCTAAATGGTTTAAAAGATAAGAACAAATTTCAAGTATTCACAAATCCTGATTTCAAAATTAACTACAAAGTCACAGTAACTAAGACACTGGGGTGATAACATACATTATTTGATTTTCAGTGAGAGTGCCAAGATAATTCAAACAGAAAGAATGGGCTTTCAAACAAATATGGCCAGAATGACTGGATTTATGCATTCAGATAATAGAGTTATAGCACTACCTTACATACTATACAGATATTTAGCTTCAAAATAGATCGAAGACATAAATACAAGAACTAAACTAGAAAATGCTTGGTAAAAAGCATGAGTAGATGCTTTCTGACCTTGGATTACATGTGCATGCATGCTAATTCATTTCGGTCCTGTACTACTCTATGACCTTATAAACAGTAGCCCCCAGTCTCCTCTGTCTATTCTCCAAGCAAGAATATTGAAGTAGGTTGCCATGCTCTCCTTCAGCAGATCTTCCCAACCCATAGATTGAACCCTTGTCTCTTAAGTCTCCTGCATTGGCAAGTGAGTTCTTTACCACTAGCACCACCTGGGAAGCCCAAATTGCTCTTAGCAGATGAAAACTAAAGTCATATACGAGGGATGTTATACAGTGATCCTAGCAAAAATTAAAATATGGGAATGTAAAATGTTGAGAAAAGGGATTTGAAATGTGGGTAAGGTGGTCAGGAAAAGAAATGCCCCTCTGAGAAGAAGTTTCATGGAAAATATTCATGTTTTCCTTTCTGTGTATATTTTGGGATTCTGTGTTTATAAATATTGCTGGTCATTTACTCTAAGTGGCCATGTTAAAAGTGAATAAATCTAAGCTAAGTAAAACTCTGTTCTAATTTCTCTTTTCCCTTTCTCTCTTTTTTTCCTGGGCCTCTTCCTCTCTCTCTATCAACAAGCCACATTAAATCTATTAAAATGTCACTCTGTGTGTATGGAACCACCTTCCTGTCAACTAAGAATTGCTAAAAATTCACAGTAGCCTTATCAGAGCAAGGATTCACATGGCTTCTTAATATTCCATTGGATGGGAATTTCAAAGTTAAATATTTGGTTTTTTAAATATTTTTGAGCCTCATGATTCTAATTCTTACCTATTTGTTTTCTCCGCATTGTATTAAGCTTGCTCCGACATTTTCTTACTGTTACAAGATCTGAAATAGTTTACACTATCCTGCCCTCCCTGAGCACTTTACAAGCAAGGATAAAAGTTTCATAAGCAGACAGTCTTGTTGTACATGACACCTGTTTATTTTCAGAGGCATGGATGGTTCATTTTCCATGAAACAGAATAAAAATATATGTATGGTATGTCATCATATACTTCATGGTGAATTAATCACTCCTCCTGTTCCTGCTGCTAAGTCGCTTCAGTCGTGTCCGACTCTTGTGACCCCGTAAACGGCAGCCCACCAGGGTCCCCCGTCCCTGGGATGCTCCAGTCAGGAACACCGGAGTGGGTTGTCATTTCCTTCTCCAATGCATGAAAGTGAAAAGTGAAAGTGAAGTCACTCAGTCATGTCCGACTCTTAGTGACCTCATGAACTGCAGCCTACCAGGCTCCTCCACCATGGGATTTTCCAGGCAAGAGTGCTGGAGTGCGGTGCCATCGCCTTCTCCAAATCACTCCTAGAAATGCACTATTATTCTACATTTCTTCCCATCAAGAATTTATAATCTAAAGCAATACTTTAAGCCAGAAGGGAAAATTGATCTCAATTCATTATCTGAAGGATGCATACTACATATCCAAGGAATCTTCCCAACCCAGGGATTGAACCCAGGTTTTATGCCTTACTGGTGGATTCACCACTATCTGAGCCCCTAGGGAAGCCCTACATAAAATACAGTGGCCCCAAATATACCAAACTGTCAACACTCACTCAGTTTATAAAAGCTCAGGTTCATGTGTAACTAGCAGGCAGTTGTCTGGGAGGTCAGATTCATTATTATGTGGATTGTAAATTAGTATTGTACTTCATGAAATAAACTCTAATTTCTATGAAAGTAAATGTGGTGTGATGAAAATGATCCTTCCCAAGTCTTAATCCCTAAAATATTAGCTTATATGAGGGGGTAAAGATTTTGCAGGTATATTTTGTTAGGACCTTGACATGTGGAGACATCTGGATTGACCAGGTGTGTCCCAATAGTAAGTGTCCTTGTAACAGGCACCCAGAAGTATATTCAATAGAGTAGTGTCTCTGCATTTTAATATGCTGTCTAGGTTGGTCATAGCTTTTCTTCCAAGGAGCAAGCATCTTTTAATTTCATGGCTGCAGTCACCATCTGCCGTGATTTTGGAGCCCCCAAAATAAAGTCTCTCACTGTTTCTATTGTTTCCCCATCTATTTTGCCATGAAGTGGTGGGACTGGATGCCATCATCTTAGTTTGCTGAATGTTGAGTTTTAAGCCAACTTTTTCACTCTCTTCTTTCACTTTCATCAATAAGCTCTTTAGTTCTTCTTCACTTTCTGCCATAAGGGTATTGTCCTCTGCAAATCTGAGGTTATTGATATTTTTCCCAGCAATCTTGATTCCAGCTTGTGTTTCATTCAGCCTGACATTTTGCATGATGTACTCTGCATATAAGTTAAATAAGCAGGGTGACAATATACAAAACAGAGGTCCATCTAGCCAAACCTATATTTTTTCCAATAGTCATGTATAGATGTGAGAGTTGGACTCTAAGGAAAGCTGAGCGCCAAAGAATTGATGCTTTTGAACTGTGGTGTTGGAGAAAACTCTTAAGAGTCCCTTGGACTGCAAAGATCCAACTAGTCCATCCTAAAGGAGATAAGTCCTGAATATTCATTGGAAGGACTGATGCTGAAGTTGAAACTCCAATACTTTGGCCATGTGATGCGAAGAACTGACTCATTGGAAAAGACCCTAACTGGGAAAGATGGAAGGTGGGAGGAGAAGGGGGCCACAGAGGATGAAATAGTTGAATGGCATCACTGATGCAACGGATGTGAGTTTGAGTAAACTCTGGGAGTTGGTGATTGACAGGGAGGGCTGGTGTGCTGCAGTCCATGGGGTCACAAAGAGTCAGACACGTTTGAGCAACTGAACTGAACTGAGAGGGATATTTGAGATAGAAAAGATAGCCACGTAACAACAGAGGCAAGAGACTGGACTGAAAAAGAGTGCCTACACTTGCCCAAAGCTGGAATATCAAGGAAGGATTCTCCCCAGAGCTTCTAGAGGGAGAACAATCCTGCTAGCCCATTGATTTTTGTCTCATAAGATTCATTTTTGGCTGTGGTCTCCAAAATCATAAAGAAGCAAATGTCTGTTGCTTTAAGCCACTAGGTTTTGGTGGTCTGTTACAGCAGTAATAGGAACCAGGTACAGAGGATATATACTAAGCATCAAAGTTGAAATAAATATTTTAAATTAATAGCACTGATGGGATAATAAATTGACTTTGCCTCCCTTTGGATTAAGGATTCAGTACACAAATAATTTTATAAACTGCATTTTCATGTTTGTAAAATTAATGGGATAATTTGTAAGTGAAAACAATGTACTTTGGTACTCTGCCTTAAATGATACATGTGTATTAATAATGTTATAAAATATTAATTTTTAATCCATTTTTTCTAGTGAGGCCCATGAGGAGAATCCAGTTTATGCAGAGGTCTAGTTTTAAGTCATATATTGAATTTCAAAATATGATTTAAATGTACTGGAATTAATATATAAAAATACAAATAAATCATTGTTTATTATTTTAAAAAAAATCCCTACAGAGTAGCTCAGTAGGTAAGGAGTCTTCCTGCAGTGCAGGAGACCCAGGTTTGATCCCTGGGTTGGGAAGATCCCCTGGAGAAGAAAATAGCAATCCACTGCAGAATTCTTGCCTGGAAAATCCCATGGACAGAGGAGCCTGGGGGGCTACAGTCCATGGGGTCGCAAAAGTCAGACACGATGTAGTAACTAAACTACCACCATTAGTAAAATGTATTTTGATTTTAATCGACATGAAAATGGATTGGAAATTTTTTTTTTCTTCTTAAGATAATATAATGTGAAAATGCTGTGTTTTGTAATTAACATCACACTGTTTCAGACCTGGAAATATCCCTAGAGGTCATTTTTTAAAGCTTTTCATTTTATAAGTAAACAAACTGCAACCTGGAGAAAAAGTGTAAGCTTTATATATTGTATTAATTTGTTGTTCAGTCACTTAGTTGTGTCTGACTCTTTGTGACCCTATGAATTTCACCATATCAGTCTTCCTGTCCTTCACTATCTCTCAGACTTTGCTTAAACTCATGTCCATTTACTCAGTGATGTTATCTAACCTTCTCATCCTCTACCACCCTCCTCTTCTCTTGTCCTCAATCTTTCCCAGAATTAGGGTCTTTCCCAATGAGTTGACTCTTTACATCAGGTGAAACTTCAGCTTCAGCATCAATCCTTCCAGTGAATATTCAGGGTTGCTTTCCTTCAGGATTGCCCAAGAAAAGGAAATCTACCACTGTGTCCATTATTCCCCGATCTGTTTGCCATGATGTGATGGGGGCACATTGCAGATTTTAGTTTTTGTATGTTGAGTTTTAAGCCAGCTTTTTTACACTCCTTTTTCACCTTCATCAAGAGACTGTTTAGTTTCTCTTTGCTTTCTGCCATTAGGAGGTATCATCTGTATATCTGAGATTGTTGCTATTTCTCCTGGCAGTCTTGATCCCAGCTTGTGATTCATCCAGCCTGACATTTTCCATGAGGTACTCTGGATAGAAGCTAAACAGGCAGGGTGACAATATACAGCCTTGATGTATTCCTTTCCCAATTTGGAACCAGTCTGCTGTTTCATGTCTGTTTTTTTATTATTATTATTTTTTAATATAAATTTATTTTAATTGAAGGTTAATTACTTTACAATATTGTATTGGTTTTGCCATACATCAACGAATCTGCCACAGGTATACACGTGTTCCCCATCCTGAACCCCCCTCCCTCCTCCCTCCCCATACCATCCCTCTGGGTCATCCCAGTGCACCAGCCCCAAGCATCCAGTATCATGCATTGAACCTGGACTGGTGACTCATTTCACATATGATATTATACATGTTTCAATGCCATTCTCCCAAATCATCCCACCCTCTCTCTCTCCCACAGACTCCAAAAGACTGTTCTATACATCTGTGTCTCTTTTGCTGTCTCGCATATGGGGTTATCGTTACCAGCTCTCCAACAAATGCTAAAAGATATTCTTTAGACAGGAAACAAAAAGGGTGTATAAACTCGAACCCAAAACAATAAAGTAAATGGCAATGGAATCATACTTATCAATAATTACCTTAAACGTAAATGGGTTGAATGCTCCAACCCAAAGACAAAGACTGACTGAATGGATACAAAAACATGACCCCTATATATGTTGTCTACAAGAGACCCACCTCATATCTGGTTTTAACTGTTGCTTCTTGACCTGCACACAGATTTTTCAGGAGACAGGAAAGGTGTAGGTGTTCTGATATTCCCATATCTTTGAGAATTTCCCACTGTTTATTGTGATCCACACAGTCAGAGGCTTTAGTGAAGTCAGTGAAGGAGAAGTAGATGGTTTTTTTTACTTCTCTTGCTTTTCCTATGATCCAGTGAATGTTGGCAATTTGATCCCTGGTTCTTCTGCCTTTTATAAATTCAGTTTGTACTTCTGTCTTGGTTCACGTACTGTTAAAGCCAAGCTTGAAGGATTTTGGCCATTACCTTCCTAGCATGTGAAACGAGCAGTTGTATTACCGTTTGAACATTCTTTGATGTTACTTTTCTTTGGGATTGGAATGAAAACTGACCTTTTCCAGTCCAGTGGCCATTGGTTACTTTTCCAGATTTACTAGCATATTGAGTGAAGCACTTTAACAGCATCATCTTTTAGGATTTTATGTAGCTCAACTGGAATTCCACCACCTCCACTGCTACTTGCACCATATTGCTATACAAAGAAAGGTGCTGGCCACTGGCAGAGACAGAGTCTCACTTGGTCTACTTAAAAAGGAAGATGGCTTGGTAATAGCAACAGAGTCATTTAGATAGACAATAGGAAAAATCACAGATATCAGTAATTTTTTTTTCCTCTCCTGTACCAAAAAAAGTTAATTCAGCATCAGTTTTTCTAGGACTAAAAGTCTCTCACCTGTGTTTTTATTCCCATTTCTTCAAGACATCTATATCTCACCTTGCCACAGGTATTACTCTATCTTTATTTTCTTGACTTCGGTATTCATTCTCCAAATCTATGGTGTATACCTGTTCAGGTGACAGACTCCTGAGAAACACTGTGCATTTTACAGATCACTACAATGCATTTATTTATTGTCATTTTAATATAATCTTTCAAACTCAAAATCATATTATCTAGAGAAAATTTGAATATATACTTAGGCAATTAAAATTTAAAAGAAGTCCTTAAACTATATTACTTAGATACAAACATTTGCTTATGGAAATTCTTGGAATTTTCTTGTTTTAAATTGCCAGACCTTCTTTGCAAATAAGTGAAAACTTGTGTCAAATACTCCACAGGCATCTAAGAAAAAAAATTGAAATTAATATCATTGTTAATTAGAACCATGATTTGCTTAGCCTCTTGATGAAAGTGAAAGAGGAGAGTGAACAAATTGGCTTAAAGCTCAACATCTAGAAAACGAAGACCATGTCATCCGGTCCGATCACTTCATGGGAAATAGATGGGGATACAGTGGAAACAGTGGCAGACTTTATTTTGGGGGGCTCCAAAATCACTGCAGATGGTGACTGCAGCCGTGTAATTAGAAGACACTTGCTCCTTGGAAGGAAAGTAATGACCAACCTAGATAGCATATTAAAAAGCAGAGACATTACTTTGTCAACAAAGGTCCATCTAGTCAAGGCTATGATTTTTCCAGTGGTCATTTATGGATGTGAGAGTTGGACTATAAAGAAAGCTGAACTCCAAAGAATTGATGCTTTTGAACTGTGGTGTTGGAGAAGACTCTTGAGAGTTCCTTGGACTGCAAGGAGATCCAACCAGTCAATCCTAAAGGAGAACAGTCCTGAGTGTTCATTGGAAGGATTGATGTTGAAGCTGAAACTCCAATACTTTGGCCACTTGATGCAAAGTGCTGACTCATTGGAAAAGACCCTGATGCTGGGAAAGATTAAGGGCAGGAGGAGAAGGGGACGACAGAGGATAAGATGGTTGGATGGCATCACTGATTCAATGGATATGAGTTTAGGTAAACTCTGGGAGTTGGTGATGGACAGGGAAGCCTGACGTGCACAGTCCATGGGTTTGCAAAGAGTCGGACATGATTGAGTGACTGAATTGAATTCAACTGAAAATTTTGATACACTAATTTCAGTTTTAACTATTGGAATATGTTTCCCCTTGTAGGATATGCATGTTGCATTGGAGGAAAACCAGCTAATCACGAACCTGAAAAAGCAGAAACACACAGGTACAACTCTTCTTACTTTTTGATTGCTTAATTTTATAAATTGCTATTTAATCTTTATTTCCATTGCTGCTCAGTAACTTGAAAGATAAATCTTTTTTTTTTTTTTTTGCTCCTGTTTCTTTACCCTTTCTCAGACTCTCAAAATCTGGTTTTCAATTTGTCTACTAAAAATACTCTCAAGGTAGCAAATAATATTATAACAAATTCAGTGACCATCTTATTCAGCATTATACTCAAATTCTTTGTAACATTTTGTGTTGTTGGATACAAACTCTTAAGTCTCCTCATATTTCACATTCTTTTCAGTCCTCAGGTCCTGCTATTTCTATTTCCATGTTGGATAAATTTCTTCTTTTAGAATCCCAAGACCTAAAATTAGCTTCTTTACTGACTTGCAGACTCCACTTTGTTCTCACAGAATATTAAAAATCTAAAGACAGTTTCTTCAACAAGTGGTGCTGGAAAAACTAGTCAACTACAAAGAATGAAACTAGAACACTTTCTAATACCACACACAAAATAAACTCAAAATGCATTAAAGACCTAAATATAAGACCAGAAACTTTAAAACTCTTAGAGCAAAACAGGCAGAACACACTCTGACATAAATCACAGCAAGATCCTCTATGACCCACCTCCCAGAGTAATGGAAATAAAAACAAAAATAAACAAGTGGGACCTAATTAAATTTAAAAGATTTTGCACAATGATGGAAACTCTAAGCAAGGTGAAAAGACAACCCTCAAAATGGGATAAAATAATAGCAAAAGAAATAACTGACAAAGAATTAATCTCCAAAATATACAAGCAGCTCATGCAGCTTAATGCCAGATAAAAAAGAACAACCCAATCAAAAGTGGGCAAAAGACCTAAACAGACGTTTCTCCAATGAGACATATAGATGGAAATAAACACATGAAAAGATGCTCAACTTCACTCCTTTTTACAGAATTGCATATCAAACCCACAATGAGCTATCATCTCACGCTGGTCAGAATGGCCATCATCAAAAATTCTACAAACAGTAAATGGTGGAGAGAGTATGGAAAAAAGGGAAATATCTTACACTGTTGGTGGGAATGCAAATTGGTATAGCCACTATGGAGAGTAGTGTGGAGATTCCTTAAAAAAAAAAAAAAATAACTTGGAATAGAACTGCCATACAATGCAGTAATCCCACTGCTGGGCATACATACTGAGGAAACCAGAATTGAAAGAGACACATGTACCACAACGTTCTTTGCAGCACTATTACAATAGCCAGGACATGGAAGCAAGCTAGATGTCCATCAGCAGATGAATGGTAAGGATCTCATGGTATATATACACAATGGATTCAGTTCAGTCGCTCAGTCGTGTCCGACTCTTTGTGACCCCATGAATCGCAGCACGTCAGGCCTCCCTGTCCATCACCAACTCCCAGAGTTCATTCAGACTCATGTCCATCAAGTCAGTGATGCCATCCAGCCATCTCATCCTCTGTCGTCCCCTTCTCCTCCTGCCCCCAATCCCTCCCAGCATCAGAGTCTTTTCCAATGAGTCAACTCTTCACATGAGGTGGACAAAGTACTGGAGTTTCAGCTTTAGCATCATTCCTTCCAAAGAAATCCCAGGGCTGATTTCCTTCAGAATGGATTGGTTGGATCTCCTTGCAGTCCAAGGGACTCTCAAGAGTCTTCTCCAGTACCACAGTTCAAAAGCATCAATTCTTCGGCACTCAGCCTTCTTCACAGTCCAACTCTCACATCCATACATGACCCAAGGAAAAACCATAGCCTTGTCTAGATGGACTTTACTAGTCGGCAAAGTAATGTCTGCTTTTGAATATGCTATCTACGCTGGTCATAACTTTTCTTCCAAGGAGTAAGTGTTTTTTAATTTCATGCCTGCAGTCATCATCTGCAATGATTTTGGAGCCCCCCAAAATAAAGTCTGACACTGTTTCCAATGAATACCCATCTATTTCTCATGAAGTGATGGGACCAGATGCCATGATCTTCGTTTTCTGAATGTTGAGCTTTAAGCCAACTTTTTCGCTCTCCTCTTTCACTTTCTTCAAGAGGTTTTTTAGTTCCTCTTCACTTTCTGCCATAAGGGTGGTTTCATCTGCATATCTGAGGTTATTGATATTTTTTCCAGCAATCTTGATTCCAGCTTGTGCTTCCTCTAGTCCAGCATTTCTCATGATGTACTCTGCATAAAAGTTAAATAAGCAGGGTGACAATATATGGACTTGACGCATTCCTTTTCCTATTTGGAACCAGTCTGTTGTTCCATGTCTAGTTTTAACTGTTGCTTCCTGACCTGCATACAGATTTCTCAAGAGGCAGATCAGGTGGTCTGGTATTCCCATCTCTCTCAGAATTTTCCACAGTTAATTGTGATCCACACAGTCAAAGGCTTTGACATAGTCAATAAAGCAGAAATAGATGTTTTTCTGGAACTCTCTTGCTTTTTCCATGATCCAGCGGATGTTGGCAATTTGATCTCTGGTTCCTCTGCCTTTTCTAAAACCAGCTTGAACATCAGGGAGTTCATGGCTCATGTATTGCTGAAGCCTGGCTTGGGGAATTTTGAGCATTGCTTTACTAGCATGTGAGATGAGTACAATTGTGTGGTTGTTTAAGCATTCTTTGGCATTGCCTTTCTTTGGAATTGGAATGAAAACTGACCTTTTCAATTCCTGTGGCCACTGCTGAGTTTTCCAAATTTGCTGGCATATTGAGTGCAGCACTTTCACAGCATCATCTTTCAGGATTTGAAAGAGCTCAACTGGAATTCCATAACCTCCGCTAGCTTTGTTCGTAGTGATGCTTTCTAAGGCCCACTTGACTTCACATTCCAAGATGTCTGGCTCTAGATGAATGATCACACCATTGTGATTATCTGGGTCATGAAGATCTTTTCTGTACGGTTCTTCTGTGTATTCTTGCCGCCTTTTCTTAATATCTTCTACTTCTGTTAGGTCCCTACTATTTCTGTCCTTTATCGAGCCAATCTTTGCATGAAATGTTCCCTTGGTATCTCTAAGTTTCTTGAAGATATCTCTAGTCTTTCTCATTCTGTTGTTTTCCTCTATTTCTTTGCATTGATCACTGAAGAAGGCTTTCTTATCTCTTCTTGCTATTCTTTGGAACTCTGCATTCAGATGCTTCTATCTTTTCTTTTCTCCTTTGTTTTTCACCTCTCTTCTTTTCACAGCTATTTGTAAGGCCTCCCCAGACAGCCATTTTGCTTTTTTGCATTTCTTTTCCATGGGGGTGGTCTTGATCCCTGTCTCTTGTACAATGTCAAGAACCTCATTCTATAGTTCATCAGGCATTCCATCTATCAGATCTAGTCCCTTAAATCTATTTCTCACTTCCACTGTATAATCATAAGGGATTTGACTTAGGTCATACTTGAATACACAATGGATTACTTAGCTATAAAAAGGAATGCATTTTAATCAGTTCTAATGAGGTGGATGAACCTGGAACCTATTATACAGAGTGAAGTAAGTCAGAAAGAGAAAGACAGATACTGTATATTAACTGATATATATAGAATTCAGAGAGATGGTACCAACCATCCTACATGCAAGACTGCAAAGGAGACACTGATGTAGAGAAGACTTTTGGACTCAGTGGGAGAAGGCGAAGGTGGGATGATTTGAGAGAACATCACTGAAATATGTATGTTACCATATGTAAAACAGATGACTGGTGCAAGTTCAATGCGACAAGCAAGTCACCCAAAGGCAGTCCTGGGACAGCCCAGAGGAGTAGGGCGGAGAGCGAGGTGGGATGGGGTTTCTGGATGGGGGAGGACACATGTATAACTATGGCCAATTTGAGTTGATGTATGGCAAAAATCATCACAATATCATAAAGTAATTATTCTCCATTAAAATTAATTAATTAATTTAAAAAAATCTACCCAAAGTTGTAACTTAATGACAGATAGATTTGGGGATTACATCTGGTAGACAGAATTCCTTGAGAACTATGGACTGAAGTCCCTAATATTAACAGGAGGCAGTGACCAAAACTATCCTAAAGAAAAAGAAATGTAAGAAGGCAAAGTGGTTATCTGAGAAATTAAAAATAGCTGAGGAAAGAAGAGAAGCCAAAGGCAAGTGGAAAGGAAAAAAATATACTCAATTTAATGTAGAGTTCCAGAGATTAGCAAGGAGAGATAAGAAAGCCTTCTTAAATGAACAATGCAAAGAAATAGAGGAAAACAATAGAATGGGAAATACTGGAGATCTCTTTTAGAAAATTAGAGATTTCAAGAGAATATTTCATGCAAAGATGAGCATAATAAAGGACAGAAACTGTAAGGACCTCATTCAGTTCAGTTCAGTCACTCAGTCAGTCCGACTCTTTGCGACCCCATGAATCACAGCACTCCAGGCCTCCCTGTCCATCACCAACTCCTGGAGTTCACTCAAACTCACGTCCATCGAGTTGGTGATGCCATCCCACCATCTCATCCTCTGTAGTCCCCTTCTCTTCTTGCCACCAATCCTTCTCAGCATCAAAGTCTTTTCCAATGAGTCAACTCTTCACATGAGGTAGCCATTTCCTTCCAAAGAAATCCCAGGGCTGATCTCCTTCAGAATGGACTGGTTGGATCTCCTTGCAGTCCAAGGGACTCTCAAGAGTCTTCTCCAACACCACAGTTCAAAAGCATCAATTCTCTGCTCAGCTTTCTTCACAGTCCAACTCTCATATCCATACATGACCACAGGAAAAACCATAGCCTTGACTAGACGGACCTTTGTTGGCAAAGTAATATCTCTGCTTCTCAATATGCTATCTAGCTTGGTCATAACTTTTCTTCCAAGGAGTAAGTGTTTTTTAATTTCATGGCTACAGTCACCATCTGCAGTGATTTTGGAGCCCAGAGAAATAAAGTCTGACAATGTTTCCACTCTTTCGCCATCTATTTCCCATGAAGTGATGGGACCGGATGCCATGATCTTCGTTTTCTGAATGTTGAGCTTTAAGCCAACTTTTTCACTCTCCTCTTTCACTTTTATCAAGAGACTCTTTAGTTCTTCTTCACTTCCTGCCATAAGGGTGGTGTCATCTGCATATCTGAGGTTATTGATATTTCTTCCAGCAATCTTGATTCCACCTTGTGCTTCATCCAGCCCAGCATTTCTCATGACACACTCTACATATAAGTTAAATAAGCAGGGTGACAATATACAGCCTTGACGTACTCCTTTTCCTATTGGAACCAGTCTGCTGTTCCATGTCTAGTTTTAACTGTTGCTACTTGACCTGCATATAGGTTTCTCAAGAGGCAGGTCAGGTGGTCTGGTATTCCCATCTCTTTCAGAATTTTCCACAGTTTATTGTGATACACACAGTCAAAGGCTTTGGCATAGTCAATAAAAAAGAAATAGATGTTTTTCTGGAACTCACTTGCTTTTTCAATGATCCAGTGGATGTTGGCAATTTGATCTCTGATTCCTCTGCCTTTTCTAAAACCAGCTTGAACATCTGGATGTTCACGGTTCACGTATTGCTGAAGCCTGGCTTGGAGAATCTTGAGCATTACTTTACTAGCATGTGAGATGAGTGCAATCATGCAGTAGTTTGGGCATTCTTTGGCAATGCCTTTGTTTGGGATTGGAATGAAAACTGACCTTTTCAATTCCTGTGGCCACTGCTGAGTTTTCCAAATTTGCTAGTATATTCAGTGCAGCACTTTCACAGCATCATCTTTCAGGATTTGAAAGAGCTCAACTGGAATTCCATCACCTCCACTAGGTTTGTTCATAGTGATGCTATCTAAGGCCCACTTGACTTCACATTTCAGGATGTCTGGCTCTAAGTGAGTGATCATACCATCGTGATTATCTTGGTTGTGAACATCTTTTTTGTACAGTTCTTCTGTGTATTCTTGCCACTTCTTCTTGGTATCTTCTGCTTCTCTTAGGTCCATACCATTTTTGTCCTTTACCGAGGACCTAGCAGAAGCAAAAAGAGGTTAGAACAGGTGGCAAGAATACACAGAAGAATTGTACACAAATTATCTTAATGGCCTAGATGACCACAATGGTGTGGTCACTCAACTAGAGACAAACATCCTGGGGTGTGGAGTCAACTGGATCTTCAGTTCAGTTCAGTTCAGTCGCTCAGTCGTGTCTGACTCTTTGCGACCCCATGAATCGCAGCACGCCAGGCCTCCCTGTCCATCACCAACTCCCGGAGTTCACTCAGACTCACGTCCATCGAGTCAGTGATGCCATCCAGCCATCTTATCCTCTGTCGTCCCCTTCTCCTCCTGCCCCCAATCCCTCCCAGCATCAGAGTCTTTTCCAAGTGGACCTTAGAAAGCATTAAAATGAACAAACTAGTGGAAGAGACAGAATTCCAACTGAGTTATTTCAGATCTAAAAAGACGGTGCTGTGAAAGTGCTGCACTCATGTGTCAACAAATATGGAAAATACAACAGTGGCCAGAGGCCTGGAAAAGATCAGTTTTCATTCTAATCACATAGAAGAGCAAAGCCAAAGAATGTTCAGGCTACCATATAATAGCACTCATTGCACATAGTAACAAATTTATGCACAAAATTCTTCAAGCCAGGCTTCAGCAGAGCCTAGGAACCTAGGACTTCCAAGTGTACATGCTGAATTATGAAGAGGCAGAGGAACCAGAGATCAAATTGCCAACATTTGTTGGATCATGTATAGAAATCTGTATGCTAGTTAAGAAGTAACAGTTAGAACTGGACATGGAACAACTGATTGGTTCAAAATCGAGAAAGGCGTATGGTAAGGCTGTATATTGTCACCATGCTTATTTGAATTATATAGAGTACAAATTGTAATCAAGATTGTGGGGAGAAATATCAACAACCTCAGATATGCATATGTCACCACTCTAACGGCAGAAAGCTAAGGGGAACTAAAGAGCCTCTTGATGCCTGTGAAAGAGGAGAGTAAAAAAGCTGCCTGAAACTTAACATTACAAAGCCTAAGATCCAAGCATCCTGTCCCATTACTTCTCGGCAAACAGAGGTGGAAAAGCAGTGACAGATTTTATTTTCGTGGGCTCCAAAATCACCGTGGACAGTGACTGCAGCCATTAAATTAAAAGATGCTTGCTCCTTGGAAAGAAAGCTATGACAAACCTAGACAGTGCATTATTAATACAAAGCAGAGACATCGCTTTGCTGACAATGGTATTGCCAGTAGTCATGTATGATGTTGTAGTTGGACTGTAAAGGAGACCAAGCTCTGAAGAATTGATGCTTTTGAATTATGGTGCTGGAAAAGATTCTTGAGAGTCCTTTGGACTGCAAGGAAATCAAACCAGTCAATCCTAAAGAAAATCAGCCCTCAATATTCACTGAAAGGACTGTTGCTGAAGATGAATCTCTAATACATTGACCCCCTGATGTGAAGAGCCAACTTACTGGCAAAGACCTTGATGTTGGGAAAGACTGAAGGCAAAGGAGAAGAGTGGAGGAAAAGGATGATATGGTTAGATAGTACATTAACTCAATGGACATGAACTTGAGCAAACTCCAGGAGATAGTGGAGAACAGAGGAAGCTGTCAGACATGACTTGTAATTCAGCAACAACAACAATACATATATCCACTCCTCTTTTAGATTCTTTTCCCATGTAAGACATTACAGAGTATTGAGTAGTTTCCTGTGCTATACAGTAGATTCTTATCATTTTATCTATTTTATATATCGTCGAGTATAGACATCAATTTGTCCCTCCCTTCTTACCCCTTGGTAATGATAAGTTCCTTGTCTATATCCATGACTCTACTTCTGTTTGCTAAATGTTCATTTGTACCCTTTTTAAGTGAGTCCATATATAAACAATATCATATGATATTTATCTTCTATCTGACTTAACCTTACACTGTATGACAAACTTTAGCTCCATCCATGTTGCTGCAAGTGGCATTGTTTTGTTCCATTTAATGGCCAAGTAGTGAGTAATATAAGGCGTCTCCAGTGGCCCAGCAGGAAAGATTCCACCTGCAATGCAGGAGCCACAGGAGACGTCGGTTCGACCTTGGTTTGGGAAGATCCCTGGAGGAGGGCATGGCTTACCCACTCTCATATTCTCGCCTGGAAAATTTTATGGGTGGGAGAGCCAGGTGGGCTACAGTCCATAGGGCCACAAAGAGTTGGACATGACTGAAGTGACTTAGTACATATTCACAATGAGTAATACATACCTCACTGTATATATGTACTCCACTGTATGAATGTACCACATCTTGTATACCCATTCCTCTATTGATGGACATTTATGTTGCTTTTATGTTCTGGCTATTGTTAATAATGATGCCATGAACATTTGGGTGCATATATCCTTTGAGATTATGGGGTCTCTGGGTATATGACCAGGAGTGAGATTGCTGTATCATATGGTAGTTTTTTTTTTGGGGGGGGGCAGGCAGGGTGTGTGTGTGTATGTTTGATCCACCTCCTAAAATAATGAAAATAAAAACAAAAATAAGATATGATCTAAGTACACTTAAAACCTTTTGCACAAAAAAAGGAAGCCATAAACAAAACAAAAAACCTTCAGAGTGGGATAAAATATTTGCAGATGAAGTAACCAAGGGATTAATCTCCAAAATATACAAACAGCTCATACAGCTCAATCAAAAAAAAGGAAACAACTCAATCAAAAAGTGGGCATACAATCTAAATAGGCATTTCTCCATAGAAGACATACGAATGGTCAAAAAGCATATGAAAACATGATCAACATCACTAATTATAAGAGAAGTATAAGTCAAAACTATAATGAGGTATCACCTCACACCATTCAGAATGGTCCTCATCAAAATATCTACAAACAATAAATGCCGGAGAGGGTGCAGAGAAAAAAGAACCCTCCTAAACTGTTAGTGGGAATGAAAATTTGTAGAGCCCCTATGGAGAAAAGTATGAAGGTTCTTTAAAAAAAAACTAGGAATATAACTACTAGGTGACCTAGCAACCCCAATCTTAGGGAGATTTGTAAAAAAGCATTGACAACATCACTCATTATCAGAGAAATGCAAATGAAAATCACAGTGAGGTACCATCTCACGCCACTCAGAATGGCTGCTTGCTATCAAAAAGTCTACAAACAATAAATCCTGGAGAGGATGCAGAGAAAAGGGAACCCTCTTACACTGTTGGTGGGGATGCAAACTAGTACAGCCACTATGAACAGTGTGGAGATTCCTTAAAAAAGCTGGAAATAGAACTGCCATACGACCCAGCAATCCCACTGCTGGGCATACACACCGAGGAAACCAGAATTGAAAGAGACACATGTACCCCATTGTTCATCGCAGCACTGTTTACAATAGCTAGGACATGGAAGCAACCTAGATGTTCATTGGCAGACGAATGAATAAGAAAGCTGTGATACAGATACACAATGGAAGATTACTCAGTTATTAAAAATAATGTATTTGAATCAGTTCTAATGAGGTGGATGAAACTGGAGCCTATTATACAGAGTGGAGTAAGTCAGAAAGAAAAACACCAATACAGTATATCAATGCATATATATGGAATTTAGAAAGATAGTAATGATGACCCTATATGCAAGACAGCAAAAGAGACACAGATGTAAAGAACAGACTTTTGGACTCTGTGGGAGAAGGCGAGGGTGGGATGATTTGAGAGACTAGTATTGAAACATATATATTACCGTATGTGAAATAGATCACCAGTCCAGGTTCCATGCATGAGACAGGGTGCTCAGGGCTGGTGCACTGAGATGACCCTGAGGGATGGGATGGGGAAGGAAGTGTGAGGAGGTTCAGGATGGGGAACACATGTACACCCATGGCTGATTCATGTCAATGTATGGCAAAACCCCCTACAATATTGACATTTTTAACAAGCACCATGGATAATTATGGTTCAGTTAATATTAGATTCCTAGTAACAGTAGGTTAAATAATACAGTGTTAAATTTTAAATTAATATATTATTGTTCAAATTAAAAATGAGGCTTTTTTCTATAATACATAATAGATTAGGCAATCATTTGAATCATTTATGATAGTTAAATTAACTAGCCAAACATTTAAGTATTTTAACTAGGCAATAGTTAAATAAAATTTTGGAGTCCATTTATTCATGAATATTTTTAACTACTTAAATATGTGTTTAAATAATTCACTGAGTATAGACCCTAATACAAAACAACAGGTAAAATAACTGAATCAACAAACTTGATACCTTAATCTCTCCTTTAGAACCAGGCTTTTGCTTTATCAGAATTAAAAATGTACTGGTCCTTACTTTAGAATTTTGGTATCGTTGTTTACTCAAGTCAAACAGAAGAAGATAAGCTGGAGGAAATAAATTGTTATAGAAATTCTTACTATGTACAAGAGAGGTAAAAGTTTATTGGTTATGATTGAAAGAAAATCCATTATAATGGCCCAAAATTAGTAAGTAAATTTAAAAAATAAATATTCAGTGATGATTCTCTATTATCAAGAAAAGCTTAATCTGTATTGAATAGCTTATGTTAAAGAACTAGGACAGCTTTTAACAAACAATGGAAGAGTTCTCTTCCAAGATGAAGCCTAAAAATAAGAAGAATATATCAAGAATACATGTTTTACTTGGAAAATTAACAAGTTATGATATATACACTGTTGCTAACAATTCAAAACATAAAGCTCATTGACCTTTTTGCTGAATATTTAGATATTCTTAAAGTTTTAAAGTCTTTCTTTAGCAGTCTCATTGAAAGGTTGCATTTTCCTTAGGATGAATCTTTTTTACATTATAAAGCAATTCTAAAAAAAGAAAAACTAATTAAAAAAAAAAATACCTAAGGGACATTATTTTTCCTGTCAGAACCTTCATAAACTTCAATCTGGTTTTCATGTATCATGTACCTCTTTCAATTTTAGTATTTTCTAAGTTCTAAAATATAAACATTCTTTGTAAGATTGAATTAGCTGTAAGTGATGGGAGGGAAGGAGCTTGATTGGTGGGTGAAATCTGCTTGGTATTAACTTCTTCATTGATAAAAGAACAATTCACTTTAGAGTTGTGCTTCTACCTTTGATATTTGAACACTTTCTCATCATTTCAAAATATTATCCTAAAATTAATGTTAGAAACATGCCACCAGTGAAAAATGTGTTCTTTGTTCTCTCTCCTTTCACAAGTTACATTTCATTAGCTAAGCTACACTGCCTATTCTCATGTTCATCTGAAAAATGTGTTCAATTTTCTCCTTCTCTAATTTTGCTTTTGAAGACAAAACAATGAATTAATTTTGCTTTCTCATGAAAGTATTCCAAATGTTTAGACTTCAGTTCTGTCTTTATTAAATCTTTTTTTTTCTTCTCCTTATTTCTATGCTCTGTATCACTACTTTTGGCAAACATACCAATGGTATATGATTTCTAGGCACTTGAACTGCAGGATATTTTCCTGTAGAACATTAATTGGTTAGAATTATTGGAATTTGTGATTGAAATTTATCATAATCTTTGAGATATAATCTGATGAGCAGGATTACTTCCTAGAACTTTGTGTTTTATAAATGTATATACTGGGTTTACTTATTTCTACATTTACTCCAGATTTGTATTAGTTTATTCATTCCCTTGTATTCCCTATGTCATTTAAATTTGAAATAAATTCAAAACCTAATTTACCTCACTTCTTAGATCCCCCGTATTGCTAGCTTTTTCCAACCTGAATTTAGGGTGTTATATTAAATACTAGTACATTTCACCTCATTGATTTGATCCATGTGGCAACTTATTTTTAATTTTAATGTTTATCTTTTCATTTATATATTCTTTCCTAATTTGTTGCCAGTGCTTGGTTCATCGACGTATGTTTTGAGATCAGACATGACTTTCAGACTGACAAAACCACAACCGTTTTAACTAATTTATATATTTTGTTTATGCTTTAAGAAATCAGAGTGCTACAAAAATACACATAATTATTTGATTTATTTCAAACCTTAGAAAAGACAAAACTAATTTATAATGACACCAAACTATTTCATTCTGTCATTACAGGTTAGTTTTGCCTGTTTATGTATATACATATTTTGTGAAGTTGTTTTTATTTAATAGGAATTTGTTATGGTTTAACTTGAATACCAGGCCAACTTCTAGACATTATTGGTTGTTTTTCTCTTTCTTGATACCTTATATAGCAAATAGAAAAGACTGAAATAAATGAGCATCATATATCCATCTTATGAAAGTAAAATGGAAGTAATGTATCTGTGCAGGATATAAAAATTACATGTAACATAACTTAAGCAGTGCATAAGCAGAACTGGAGGAAGAAAATAATGAAGGGTTGTAATGCTTAATAGTTGAGAACAAAGAGTAGGGAGCCTAATAACCTTGGTTCAAATTCAGGCTTTACTAAGTTTACTAGGTTCAAACCAAGCTTTACTAGGTGATTAACCTTGGGTAATTTTCTTAACCTCATTATGCTTTATTAATTCCTTATCTCAAGCAGAGATAACCTCATAGTGGCTCTGTATTACATGGCTAAGTACATGAATAGTGCTTAGCAAGCACCTACTTTATAATTAACAATATATAATACTTTATATTATTATTTTAAGAGCAGGAATAAAACTAAAATAAAAAGAACTTAAACTTCATTTTTTAAAAGACCCCAGTAGGTATACAGTAAAATAATATTTTATGTACAGGCAAAACTTCCCAACAGGTGTATTAAAAATGGTGTACTATTAGGTCAGAGAATGGGCCCAACACACCTGTGACAATTGGAGCTACAAAGTCACACACCAACACAGACCACCTTACCTGTCTCCTGAGAAACCTGTATGTGGGCCACGAAACAATAGTTAGAACTGGACATAGAACAACAGACTTGTTCAAAATTGGGAAATGAGTATGATAAATCTGTTTATTGTTACCCTGCTTATTTGACTTCTATGCAGAGTACAGAGAAGGAAATGGCAACCTACTCCAGTATTTTTGCCTGGGAAATCTCAAGGACAGAAGAGCCTGGTGAATTACAGTCTATGAGATCCCAAACAGTTGGACACAACCTAGTGACTAAACAACAACAACACATTTCCCTAACAATGCACAGTGCATCAAGGGAAATGCCAGACTGGATGAATCACAAGCTGAAATCAAGATTGCCAGGAGAAATATCAACAATCTTAGATATGCAGATAATATCACTCTAATGGCAGAAAGTGAAGAGGAACTAAAGAGCCTCTTAATGAAGGTGAAAGAGGAGAATGAAAAAGCTGACTTGAAACTTAACATTACAAATATTAAATCATGGCATCCAGTCCCATCGATTCATGGTAAATAGAAGGTGAAAAAAGTGGAAGCAGTGACAGATTTTATTTTCTTGGGCTCCAAAACCACTATCACCAGGGATAGTGGCTTCAGCCATGAAATTAAAGATGCTTACTCCCTGGAAGGAAAGCTTTGACAAACGTAGACAGTGTACTATTAATACAAAGCAGAAACATCACTTTGCTGACAAAGGTCCATATAATTACAACTATGTTTCTTAGCAGTAGCCATATACGGATGTCAGAGCTAGATTATAAAGAAGACTGAGCTCTGAAGAAATGATGCTTTCGAATTGTGGTGCTGGAGAGGACTCTTGAGAGTCCCTCGGATGGCAAGGACATTAAACCAAATAGTCCTATAGGAAATCAACCCTGAATATTCAGTGGAAGGACTGATGCTGAAGTTAATGCTCCAATACTTTGGCTACCTGATACGAAGCCCCAACTCATTGAAAAAGGCCCTGATTTGAGGGTAGACTGAGGGGAAAAGGAGAAAGGAGCAGCAAAGGATGAGATGGTTGGATGGCATAACCAACTCAGTGGACATAAATTTGTGCAAAATCCAAGAGATAGTGAAGGGCAGAGAAGCTTGTTGTGCTGCAGTCCATGGGGTCACAAAGAGTTGGACATGAATTTACAGCTAAACAACAACAAATTTGAATAATATAATTTTCTGTGTGTCCAATGACAAGACATAATTTTTGGTAAGAATTGTCTGAAATTAAAATGAATTTTTGTTTTATAAGGAACTTATACAGGTATATACATAGCTAATCTGTTTGAAAACAATCTAAATATATTTCCAAAGGAGAATGGATAGTTAACAAATTAAGTTATTAAAAATGATGATATACAATGTTTTTGATCTACAAAAAGAGCAATCTTTTATTTTTCATCCTGATATATTCTGCTAAGATGTAAACTATAGAATACCATTTAGCTGTATGAACTGGAGTTTCAGATATGGAAGACTTTATAAAATATTTCAAGGTAAACCAAAATCAAGTTATAAAAGCTCAACTATAGTGTGATATTTTGTTATAAACATAAAAAAAGTTTAAATAGTATTACATATTATTTTATAATACTTACTTTTATAACAAGGGTTTTAAAATATCTACAAGAATAATTAACACCAATGCTAAAATTGTGGTTACATCTAAGAAAGTTGGGATAATTATAGATGTAGGTTTTGTGGGTGACAGTGGAGTAGGTGTGACTGACTTAGTTGCTTGATCAGTCATCTGTTTCTGTATCATTTCTCCCTTTGCAAACCCCTCTATGACTATATACTTGTGCTTTCCCAAACTCTTGTGAAATTAAGGGTAACAAAGATAAGCAATATGACAGAGTTCTAGTAAAGTGAAGCAAGTAAGACATTTTCAGGGTTTTCTAACTTTTGTTTCCTAATAAAAGGAATAAGCATCTCTATTTTCACCTCTTTTGTCATTCATCCTGAAAAGAATAGATATATTGAGCTAGGACAGCTATATTGAAACTGAGGAAAGAAACTCTAAACCCTAACATGATTGAAGCACTAAAGTAATTCCAGCAACAGTTTACATCAAGACATGTCCTTATTAAGAATATATATTTTAATCTAAGTTGCATAGGTTTCCTGTTACAAAGCTAAAAATGTTCCTAACTTCTCCATTACTTAAACTCTTTAAGGCTCAATTGCTTCATCAAGAAAATCATTACAATATATGTACCTTCATATGGATTTCTGAAGATTAAATAAGATTTTTTTAAGTGTCTTAGCTCAATGTTGGCATGCCACGAAATCTCAGTAAATATTATTTATTTATTTATTATTTTTAAATTTATTTTTTATTTTACTTTACAATTCTCTATTGGTTTTGCCATACATTGACATGAATCCTCCACGGGTGTACATGCGTTCCCAAACATGAACCCCCCTCCCACTCCCCTCCCCACATCTCTCTGGGTCATCCCTGCGTACCAGCCCCAAGCGTGCCATATCCTGCATCGGACATAGACTGGCAATTCGATTCTTACATGATATTATACATGTTTCAATGCCATTCTCCCAAATCATCTCACCCTCTCCCACTGAGTCCAAAAGTCCGCTATACACATCTGTGTCTTTTTTGCTGTCCTGCATACAGGGTCACCATTGCCATCTTTCTAAATTCCATATATATGTGTAAGTATACTGTATTGGTGTTTTTCTTTCTGGCTTACTTCACTCTGTATAATCGGCTCCAGTTTCATCCATCTCATCAGAACTGATTCAAATGTATTCTTTTTAACGGCTGAGTAATACTCCATTGTGTATATGTACCACAGCTTTCTTATCCATTCATCTGCTGATGGACATCTAGGTTGTTTCCATGTCCTGGCTATTATAAACAGTGCTGCGATGAACATTGGGGTACATGTGTCTCTTTCAATTCTGGTTTCCTCAGTGTGTATGCCCAGCAGTGGGATTGCTGGGTCATAAGGCAGTTCTATTTGCAATTTTTTAAGGAATCTCCACACTGTTCTCCATAGTGGCTGTACTAGTTTGCATTCCCACCAACAGTGTAGGAGGGTTCCCTTCTCTCCACACCCTCTCCAGCATTTATTGCTTGCAGACATTTGGATCGCAGACATTCTGACTGGTGTGAAGTGGTACCTCATTGTGGTTTTGATTTGCATTTCTCTAATAATGAGTGACGTTGAGCATCTTTTCATGTGTTTGTTAGCCATCTGTATGTCTTCTTTGGAGAAATGTCTATTTAGTTCTTTGGCCCATTTTTTGATTGGGTCGTTTATTTTTCTGGAATTGAGCTGTAGGAGTTGCTTGTATATTTTTGAGATTAGTTGTTTGTCAGTTGCTTCATTTGCTATTCTTTTCTCCCATTCGGAAGGCTGTCTTTTCACTTTGCTTATATTTTCCTTTGTTGTGCAGAAGCTTTTAATTTTAATTAGGTCCCATTTGTTTATTTTTGCTTTTATTTCCAGATTATTTAAAACAAGGCAATAAGCGGAGTATGGAAAGTGAAGATTATTTATTGAATGCCTTTATGTATTTATATATATGTATTTATATGTATTAAATATATGTAAAAGAGCTATTAGTAGGGAACCTGATGTAGAGAAGCCTGAAAGATAAATAGAGGATTCAAACTTGATGATTTTATTATTGATGCCTATAAGGCTATAATGTAAACTTCTTGAATCTAAAGTACATAGCTTATTCATCTTTTAAACACAATATTTGGAACAACTAATATTCAGATATGAGCAGGAAATTAAGAGAGGATAAGAGAGGGTGCATAACTTGATGATACTAGCACAACGATGTGTGTACTTAAATATGCAAATTATAATATTTTTAAAATTAAGTGAATGCATGAAGAATAATTTAGAGTCATCAAAATGTTTTAACTATGTAGTATATGATCTTAATTATTTTACTATCTAAATATATTCCTAGGCAATCATTGTTTTTACTGATAAATTACCTGGCAATGATAGGAACACTCAGGACCTTTTGTTCCTATTTAGAAATGATAGAAAAGTGTTTTCCTGTCAAGAATTGTCTAAGGCTTTGGAAGCCAGAAAACTAATATTATTATTAATCCTTTCTATCTTTTGAAAAGGCCTTTACTTAAAAGAGAAATCACAACTTGAGTTTTTTTCTTCTTATCAGTGCAATCTCAATCATCATGCACGCTCTTCCTATTGTGCAATAAAGAATGCTTGCCACTCCAAAACAATAAAAGAGAAATGAAATGAGGTCAGCCTGTATTCATACCCCAGCTCCCTATTTCAGGAAATAGAGACTAGGCATCTTTGTGAGATACCATACTTAATAGAAACACCTAGCAATTCAGAAAGGAGTCCATACACTTCTTCAGGGAAGTAAGGAAACTGAAAGAAAGATTTTACCCTTTATTTTGTAAGACTATTCCATTTCAAATGAATGCAGAACAGCCACCTACTATTTGAATCTGTATAACCACAATTCATCATTACTGAGTTTCTGGGAAACCATAATCAAGCTGGTATGTTTTAAAAGTGCAGGTTTTATTCCATGTTATATCAAAGCTATAGTATAGAATTTGAATCTGACACATAATCACATAATATGTATAGAAAAAGTTCTTAATAATCATAGACACTTCTGCTAGAAGGGCAGTAGTTGCACATAATCTTAGAATTATGTGTATCACACACATTTTGTGGATAGGTCTTGTGTAAATAGCACCACTTTTACTACTTTTTGAACAAATTATTTAGGTCTGTTGCCCTTAAGCTCTCAATTCAAAAAGGAAGACAATTGGGTAATACCAATGAAAATGATGGGCTTCCCTGGTGGCTCAGTGGTAACGAATCTGCCTGCAATGCAGGAGACCCGGGTCAGAAAGATGCCCTGGAGGAGGACATGACAACCCACTCTAATACTCTTGCCTAGACAATTCCCAAGACAGAGGAGCCTGGCAGGCTGCAACCCATAGGGTCATGCAGAGTCAGACACAACTGAAGCAACTAAGCAGCAGCAGCAGTGAAAATGGCAAAGAGAGGACCTCTGAAAATTTATCCTATTATAAAACCATTCCCAAAAAGGGCAAATAGTATCATAATCAACATTTTTTTTGTAATTCTGAGAGTTAACCAAAGGCTTGTATCAACCAAGAATCAGTTAGACAAGAAAAGTGACTGCATCTCAGAAAGAATAGCAAATGTGTGGCATTGTATTTACCCTAGGTCCACTTTTGGCCCTAAATCTGAAGCAGCTTTGAAAAATAACAGGCTATATTCTTGGTCACTAAAGGGAGCAAAAATGGGGCAGGAAGTCTTTTTTTTTTTTTTTTCAGAGTTTCATTCTCAAACAAAATTCATTATTTGATTGTTTACAGTTCCCTGAAGATCCCAGTCAAAAGTCTGTCATTATTTGACCTAGTGATAAAAACTTCTGAGGTCGCAAGGGGAGGCTTGCAGTACATTTTCAAATGTTTTAACACTATAGCTAACAGAATAAGTGGAGAACGTAAATTTAGGAGTAAGATGCCCATTCAGTTCAGTTCAGTTCAGTCGCTCAGTCATGTCCAACTCTGCAACCCCATGAATCTCAGCACGCCAGGCCTCCCTATCCTTTACTACCTCCCAGAGTTTACTCAGACTCATGTCCATCGAGTCGGTGATGCCATCCAGCCATCTCATCCTCTGTCGTCCCCTTCTCCTCCTGCCCCCAATCCCTCCCAGCATCAGGGTCTTTTCCAATGAGTCAACTCTTCGCATGAGGTGGCCAAAGATGACCATAAGGACTTTGAAAAACTCTGACATATTCCTGATGTTGAAGCTGAAACTCCAATACTTTGGCCACCTGATGTAAAGAGCTGACTCATTTGAAAAGACCCTGATGCTGGGAAAGATTGAGGGCAGGAGGAGAAGGGGACAACAGAGGATGAGATGGTAGGATGGCATCACCGACTCAATGGACATGAGTTTGAGTAAATTCCAGGAGTTGGTGATGGACAGGGAGGCCTGGTGCAGTCCAGTTCATGGGGTCCCAAAAAGTCAGACACGACTAAGTGACTGAACTGACTGACTGACTGAATGACATATTCCTAGGAATCTAGAGATCTCATGTGTAAATATAGCTGTGCACATGTTTAAGAAAGACCTAAGAATGTCCTGATTTCTCAACCTTGACTGAACTTCCAGTTATGTGAAATCAAGAAGAAAAAGTAAAACACAAACCTGACTGTTGAAGGCATTCCCAAATATACAGAGTCCCTCTGTAAAAAATGAAGACTTACTGCTTTCAGACACTTAAGGAAATGTCTGTCCAATCATTAGCTGACTACAAAGTTAATCAAATAGAAACCCAAGGACTGCATATGATATACATACAGAATTTACAAAATTAGGCAGAAAACTCATTAAACAAACTAACAATAACTAAAATACCTATATTTTTAAAAATAAGAGACACCCAAATTAATAACCTAAGACTCCATCTTAAGATAGTGGACCTAAATTAAACACATGAAAACAAATAATGAAGATTAGAGTGAAATTTAATGAAATTCAGAATAGAAAACAATAGAAAAAAGTCTTCTGAAGTTTAATTTTTTTCTTTGAAAATATCAATGAAGTCACAAAACTTTACCTAGATTTACTCATTAAAAAGGGCTTCCCAGGTGGCGCTAGTGATAAGGAACCTGCCTGCCAATGCAGGAGACTTAAGAGACATGAGTTTAATCCTTGGGTCAGGAAGATCCTGTAGAGGAGGACATGGCAACCCACTCCAGTTTTCTTGTCTGGAGAATCCCATGGACAGAGAAGCCTGGAGAGCTATAGTTTATAAGATTGCAAAGAGTTGGACAATCTGAGCACTAACACTTTTCACTGAGGATCCAGGAAGAGTCGGCTAATAAATATCATAATAGAGATAGATTTTCTAAAAACACTGGAACATTTTCACACAATTATCTAATCTAACCTTTACATTTTCTCTAGTGGCAGGCAGAAACTCCATGTTCATCTTTGTAAAGCAAGTTCAAAAAATGAATAGTAAAAACAGAAAGGAAGCTTTATTTGCAATATTCACAGTATAGATAAAAGCTAATTTAAAAGGCATGAATGCATTGCATTTCTAATTTATATGTGAATTATATTCATATTTGTTAGAACAATAATTATATTTAAGGATGGGGATATCATTGTATTAATCATACTTTTAATTTTGGTAAATGGATACTTTAAGCAACTCCCTAAGAGACTGTTAGGTACCCTTAACCAAAGTATGGCTCACTCATAGATATATGGAGTCCTTAGGTACTTATAAACGTATGCTCTAATAGTAACAGTGAATAAGAGTATCATGGGTGTGCTAGTTTCAAACATACTGAATCAATTCTGAGTCAGTTTGCCCTGCTTTCTCTTTCTTTCAACAGAAAACACTAAAATGTACTTGTCCACAGTTCCCCCTCTCTCTGTCAGTGACAGAATCTGGTGCTATCCCGAGTGGCCCCTGCTGTGCTCTCTCCCCAGGAATCAGTGAATATATTGAATCTTTAAATATGCCAGCTTTCTTTTTTTTTTTCTTCTTTTTTTTTTATGCCAGCTTTCTTTCTCTCTTGATCTGTATCTGGTTATTACCACACTTCATCTAAGCAAATATGATTGAAACAATCATGTGTTCTTAGATGCCCTGACCTTAAGAATGGTGGTGCAGAGCATTATAGTACAATAGAATTTCTAGGGGAAAAAATCCTGATTATTTTATCATGTGAAAATTAATTCTGTATTCATAATAATTAGTTTCTGTGCCTTAATTAAGGAAGAAATAAAATTAAAAGTATCATGTCTTACCCAATATAAATTACTTGAAAGAAAATCATATATAGTTTTCAAATGTCTAAAATAATTGATATATAATCTTTTGTTTTTCAGGTAAGTATTTCATATAAGTATCTGTTATTCTGTGAAGTGTTTTTCAAGTTGCAATACTGTGAAATACCCATTTTGTGATTATAATATAATAAATAAAATCACTTTGCTTCAGCATTCAGAATCTACAATTCAGTGCAACTTGAGCTGAGTGGGGTGTGATTGGTCTTGGTGTCAGTTTAAACTTTGGAAATATTTTCAACTTTATGTTAATGTAGCTTTCTGCTCTTGAAATAAACAAATATAAGCTAGATCTAGAAGATAAATACATTGCTATTGCCCTAAATATAGCTATATTCCTTAATTTTCTACTTGTATTGTAAGGCTTTCTTATAAGTAAGGTAAGCAGATCCTCTTTGATTATGTTGAAGTAGCAGCCAACATTTTAGTCATTAAAAAAGATTAGCTGAAAGGAATACGGTTCAGTTAGAATAACCCAAGATATTTAGAGCTGTAAAAACATTTCCAAAATAATAATAATAATCACCTTCAAAACAACTGCTTCAGACTTTTACAGAATATATAGAAATAAGTTCTGTATTAAATTATCACTTTTATAACATTTTAAGTATACAATCTAATAAAAATAGCAAAAGTTTCCCACATTAACTGTTAGTTAGAAGTAAGAATTTCACTTGAACTATTTCCATGTAAAGGAAATGTGAAAATTTTGCATTGTTCTCACCTTGAAGTTCACAGTGAAATGCCTAAATGAGGTTGAATCAGGAACATTAGGTAAGCTCTTTGAAAATTGACAATGTGCAAAATACTTTATTTGTCTCTCAAGTCTCATTTTATAGACCGTTACCAGAAGTAAAAGAGTCTAGTTGATGGAGCAATGAACTAATTCAATATGTCAGATTCCATGTTCCTATCCAGTAGACTGACAAAAAATCACAAGAATTTAATTTCAAATAGAGCAAATCAGGCATTGCTTTATAAAGACCATTTGCATGTCATGTAGGAGATCTTAAACAAAAGTACTTTTGTGGTTATCTGAGCACATAAATACCTGGGCAACTTTTAAAAGCTGAACTTTTTTTTTTTCCCCTCTATCAAAATTGTACTATGAAAGATAATCTAATGGAGTTTTTTTCACTGATGAAACAGATTTCAAATATTGTGAAAAGTAAATAAAATAGCACTGCTACTTATGGCTATCACCTTGCAATATAGACTGAGGATAAATAGTTCAAAAAAGAGTTAAATTTTGTTTTTCTTCTTTTCAAAGTATTACAAAGAGCTTGATCCACTTAGCTGGTATAGAGTTAAATGGAAAAAGTATAATATAATATTGTTAACTTTGGAAGCAGTTAAAGACATCAGAATAATATATTTATAGAATAGATTTGATAACTCTTTAGATTTAGTTTATCCACCCTTGTGTCTGTAACGCATGCATGTGCTTCCATATGTGTGTGTGTGTGTGTGTGTGTGTGTGTGTGTGTGTTAGTTGCTTAGTCGTGTCCAGCTCTTTGCAACCCCAGAGACTGTAGCCCATCAGGCCCTCCGTCCATGGGATTCTCCAGGCAAGGACACTGGAGTGGATTGCCATTTCCTTCTCCAAAAAGGAACTATAGAAAAAGAAAGTAAAGTTGCTCAGTCGTGTCCAACTCTTTGCGAGTCCATGGGCTGTAGCATACCAGGCTCCTCCATCCATGGAATTTTCCAGGCAAGAGTAGTGAAGTGGGTTGCCATTTCCTTCTCCTATATATATATATATATATATATATACACATATATATATACATATATTATATATATGTGTGTGTGTATATATGTAGAGGTATTCAGCATTCAAAGGTAACTAAAATGCATTTTAGAAAACTAATGAGAAATATCAGTCCTGGGTTTAGAGTATATTTAAGGGAAACAGATATATGTACCTATAACTCTTTATATTTTATTTATAAAATTGACTGTCCCTGGTGGCTCAGTGAGTAAAGTGTCTGCCTGCAATGCCGGAGACCCAGGTTTGATCCTTGGTTTGGGAAGGTCCCCTGGAGAAGGAAATGCAACCCACTCCAGTATTCTTGCCTGGAGAATCCCATGGATGGAGGAGCCTGGTAGGCTACAGTCCATGGGGTCACAGAGTCTGACACAACTGAGAGACTTCACTTTCACTTTTCATTTATTCATATAATTTTTATTCTGATAAAATGAAATGGAAAATATATTTGTACTCTCATTAAGTCAGAATACTAATTTGGGTAAAAGATATTTAACATATACTCAATGATAAACTTCCTTATGGGTTCTCTGGGACCATTTCTATTCATATATGGGAAAAAATATAGAAAATCACTTTCATGGTCATAAACTGCTTTTCCAATAAAATCTAATTTCTAGATAAAAAATTGCTTACCACAAACTAAGAAATGGTCATCTTTTTCTTGTTGTTCATCATATTTGCAAGGTGCACTTTGTCCATTTGCTTCCTTTTGGTGTAGTTATTGCATTGTACCTTTGTGCTCTTACATTCACATACTTTAATGCAACTTCTCCTTTAAACCATAGCACCTGAAACAAATAAATGATTAAAAGAAAAAGTAACAGCTGTGCAGAACAAGAATCACCATACGTGATAGTGTTTCCTTGTTTAAATATTACAATATCTATTTTTGATTAGTAAAAGAATGATAGGATAAGAGGAGAATGGACAAAGGAGAAGTAATTTGAGAGCTACTGGAAAACAATTAACCCACCGACAGCAAAGACTGTTCTTGAAGCTTGTCAGATAAAGAGAAGTAGAAAACAACAACAAGAAGTTGGTCTCTGTTGCTTTTGGAGAAGACTCTTGGGAGTCCCTTGGACTGCAAGGAGATCCAACCAGTCCATCCTAAAGGAAATCAGTCCTGGGTTTTCACTGGAAGGACTGATGCTGAAGCTGAAACTCCAGTACTTTGGCCACCTCATGCGAAGAGTTGACTCATTGGAAAAGACCCTGATTCTGGGACGGAATGGGGGCAGGAGGAGTACGGGATGACAGAGGATGAGATGGCTGGATGGCATCACTGACTCGATGGACATGAGTTTGGGTGGACCGCGGGAGTTGGTAATGGACAGGGAGGCCTGGTGTGCTGTGATTCATGGGGTCACAAAAAAGTCAGACATGACTAAGCAACTGAACTGAACTGAACATGAATCAGCCAAGGGTGTACATTTGTCCCCCCATCCTAGATTTTTAAGAAAATTTCTAAATTTATTGATATAAGAGGGCAAAGCAATAATAGAATTATCTGTTCTAGGATGTATATGCTTCAAATGGAACAAAATTGTACAAAGTAATGTAATAAAATGGATCATCCCTTATTACAGAATTTCTTTAATGAATAGAACTGTTATATTTTCCTATAATGAAGCATATATATTATGGTTGACATACATCAGTTGTCTTCCTAACATATTTCTTTTTTTTTTTACTTTTTGAATCTCTACATCTTTCTCTCTCAAGCACTTTTGTTCTAACTCTTTCTATCATGCACACACATAGTAGTATACCTAATTCATTGATAAATCACAGAGGTGAATGCAAGGTGATTTTCCTAAATTTTATTTGGCTTTACCAGAGTAAACACACACACAAAAAACCCAAGAAGAAGAAAAGTACAGTAGATCAGAGAGTGATCCTGGTGTCTAATTGAACCAAATGTCTAAAAGTTATTTTTAATAGCTATAACATCAATGGGTAGCATTTTAGAGTTAACAATATACTATTATTCAAAATATATAGAGAAAATTATCACTCCACAAAAAATCACAGAATAACTATAAATATTCTTTCTTATTTTTCACTGATATCAATTTTTAAGTGCAATGGAAGACTTTGGAATTGTTATCCTAATGAAAATGGAAAAAAAATAAATATATAAATAAATAAAATGAGGAAATAGATACTCTCAAATGTTGCTGGTATAAGTTAACAAAATCATTTAGTGAAATAGTTTGATTTTGCTTTATTGAGTACGCCAAAGCCTTTGACTGTGTGGATCACTACAAACTGTGGAAAATTCTTAAAGAGATGGGAATAACAGACCATCTGACCTGCCCCTTGAGAAATCTGTATGCAGTTCAATAAGCAACAGCTAGAATTGGACATGGAATAACCGACTGGTTCCAAATCAGTAAAGGAGTATGTCAAGGCTGTATTTTGTCACCTGCTTATTTAACTTATATGCAGAGTACATCTGCATGCACTGGGCTGGATGCAGCACAAGCTGGAATCAGCACAAGCTGAAATGCTGGGCTGGATGAAGCACAAGCTGGAATCAAGACTGCTGGGAGAAATATCAAGAACCTTAGATATGCAGATGACACCACCCATATTGCAGAAAGCAAAGAAGAACTAAAGAGCCTCTTGATGACAGTGAAAAGGGAGAGTGAAAAAGTAGGGTTAAAACTCAACATTCAGAAAACGAAGATCATGGCATCTGGTCCCATCACTTCATGGCAAATAGGTGGGGAAACAGTGGAAACATTGACAGACTTTATTTTTCTGGGCTCCAAAATCACTGCAGATGGTGACTGCAGTCGTGAAATTTAAAGATGCTTGCTCCTTGGCAGGAAAGTTATGATCAACCTAGACAGCATATTAAAAAGCAGAGACATTACTTTGCCAACAGAGGATCCGTCTAGTCAAAGCTCTGGTTTTTTTCAGTAATCATGTGTGGATGTGCATGTTGGACTATAAAGCTGAGCAGCAAAGAATTGAGGCTTTTGAACTGTGGTATTGGAGAAGACTCTTGAGAGCTCCCTTGAACTGTAAGGAGATCCATCCAGTCCATCCTAAAGGAGATAAGTCCTGAATATTCATTGGAAGGACTGATGTTGAAGCTGAAACTCCAAAACTTTGTCCACCTGATGCGAAGAACTGACTCATTGGAAAAGACCCTGATGCTGGGAAAGACTGAAGGCGGGAGGAGAAGGGGTCAACAGAGGATGAGATGGTTGGATGGCACCACCAACTTGATGGACATGAGTTTGAGTAGGCTGCAGGAGTTGGTGAGGGGCAGGGTGGCCTGGCATGCTGCAGTGCAAAGAGTCGGACATGATTGAGCAACTGAACTGAACTGAACTAATAATTTAAAATGTACACATCCCAGTATCCAACAATTCCATCTGTACCTGGTCTAGAAGCAAACACATTTAAGGAATATGATGGTACATTTTAGCCCCAGCCTTTTGAAGGTTGCTCTAAAGGGAACAACTGGAGGAATTTTAGAATTTTTTTTTTCTTGCTGTTTGAAAGATGATGCCTGACACTATGACATCTATAGCATTTTTCTTACTGCACTTCCAATGCCATCACTTGTAGGTATAAAGGACCCTGAGTTCTTTGTTTTGAGCCCCTTTGGGGCATCTGAGATAGAGCATGAATGTGGGGCCACCTTGCATCTTGTCTAAGAGGCCTGACTGAGGGGAGACCTCAATGGATAGAAATGGAGGTAAGCAACTCAATATCCCTGACTGAAGGAAGGCTAAAATAAATGACTCCAGTTGTTCTAAGATGACTTACATTAGTCAAGAGTACTGCAAGAGAGGCATCCAGCTGGGAGTCTCTAAAGTGCCCAGGAAAGTGCCCCAGGAGGGCAAGGGTCACATTTAATTACCTGTCAGTCTCAGTGAGTTCTATCTACAAAAACAAATGAGAACTGCCAATCCCCTTTCATTCCCTCCTCCCCTTACTTGACAAATGGCTATGGCTGGATTTGAAGCTGGCCAGTGGAGGAAAAATGAGCTTGGAGGTCAGTTTAAATTTATATTAAGCAAACAGAAGAATCCTTCCTTCTTTCCCCTGAAACTTCAGCCTGTGTCAACCCCAAATGATAAGACTTAAAGCTAAACAATTGAGAAATGTTGATTATCACATAGGACTGGATATATTATCTTCAAAATTGATAATTTTTATGAGATAGTGAACAAAGCATATTTTTTCACCAGAGAAGGATCAGTTCAGCCCTGGGCCTCTCTAAATCATCAAGCTACTGGTTATATTCACCCTAAGAGAACAATATTTTAAGAAAAGAGGAAAGAAAAAAAAAGCTGTATTTTGATTATAATCCACACATAATGTTTATTGAACACAGGATTTACATATGCAAGTAAAAACAGCATGTTGCCCAATGATACAAAGAAAATGACTTCATCTATGTTTTTAAAATATATCAACATAGAAATAGATATATCACATCGATTCATACATTACACTAATGCAAAGTAGAGGACCCTATCCATCTCTACTAAACATGTAGGAGAGTCTACTTTTGGAGAGGAGTGCAAGAGACTTGAAACAGGGGGAGAAGGGAACGTGTGGTTGTGAACAGTCTGTCTTTTTAAGTAAGGACAATGAATGGTATATTTTGTGTATTTAGTGATTCATTTAAAAATTGCTCAAATGCTCTTTGGAAAACTAAAAATCTAATCTTCTGAATTGTAACTATTGCAATAGGTGTAGGAGGTCTTTAAGAGTGGCTTTTAAATAATTGAGACCTGGGTTCAGACCCTGGTTTGGGAAGATCTCCTGGAGAAGGAAATGGCAACCCACTCCAGTACTCTTGCCTGGAAAATCCCATGGACTGAGGAGCCTGGTAGGCTACAGTCCATGGAGTTGCAAAGAATCAGACACGACTGAGTGACTTCATTCTTTCTTTCTTTTAAATAATTGCTTTTCTGAATAGCTTGTATTCTGTGCTCAACTACTGACTATTCATCAGATATCCTCAAAGTTGAATGAGACACATGTATCCCATTGTTCATTTCAGCACTATTTATAATAGCTAGAATATGGAAGCAACCTAGATGTCCATTGACAGATGAATGGACAAATAAGTTGGGGTATATATACACAATGGAATATTACTCAGCCATAAAAGGAACACATTTGAGTCAGTTCTAATGAGATGGATGAACCTAGAACCTATTATACAGAATGAAGTGAGTCAGAAAGAGAAAGATAAATACCATATTCTAACACATCTATATGAATCTAGAAAAATGGTACTGAACAATTTACTTACAAGGCAACAGTGGAGAAACAGACATAGAGAACAGACTTATGGACATTGGGAGAGAGGAGGAGAGGGTGAGATGTATGGAAAGAGTAACATGAAAACTTACATTACCGTGTGTAAAATAGATAGTCAATGGCAATTTGCTGTATGGCTCAGGAAACTCAAATAAGGGCTCTGTATCAACCTAGAGGGGTGGGATGGAGAGATGGGAGGGAGGTTCAAAAGGGAGGGGATATATGTATACCTATGACTGATTCATGTTGAGATTTGACAGAAATCAGCAAATTCTGTAAAGCAATTATCCTTCAATAAAAAACAAATTAATTAAAAACTTTTGGACATTTATTATCTGCTTTTAAAACATTTCTTATTTTTAAAGTAATGATTATCTGGATTTATAGACACATACTTGATATTTAAGAGAAAAAAAAACTAGTTCTCTAATTTTACTAATCAGGCTGATTTTGTAAACTGGTGATGCAAGCTAAATAACTATCAAGAAAAAAAGAATGTCAGGCCAGCATAAAATATTATCAAATAAAAACTAGAGAAGATTATGAATGAATTTTTGTACTATTATTAGGCAGTTTGTGGAACTTTCTGCTCAAACCTATTTTACAGGTTGGCAAATCTCCAGATATAATACAAGATCAGAAGCTGCCAATGAGTTAAGCTGTGTTGGCACTACCTTTACCAATTCATAATGCCCATTTCCTGGGTTTATGTTAGTAAAGCAATGCTCAAAATTCTCCAAGCCAGGCTTCAGCAATATGTGAACTGTGAACTTCCAGATGTTCAAGCTGGTTTTAGAAAAGACAGAGGAACTAGTGATCAAATTGCTATCATCCGCTGGATCATCAAAAAAGCAAGAGAGTTCCAGAAAATCATCCATTTCTGCTTTATTGACTATGCCAAAGCCTTTGACTGTGTGGATCACAATAAACAGTGGAAAATTCTGAAAGAGATGGGAATACCAGACCATCTGACCTGCCTCCTGAGAAACTTGTATGCAGGTCAGGAAACAACAGTTAGAACTGGACATGCAACAACAGAATGGTTCCAAATAGGAAAAGGAGTATGTCAAGGCTGTATATTGTCACCCTGCTTATTTAACTTCTATGCAGAGTACATCCTGAGAAACACTGGACTGGAGGAAGCACAAGCTGGAATCAAGATTGCCGGGAGAAATATTAATAACCTCAGATATGCAGATGATACCACCCTTATGGCAGAAAGTGAAGAGGAACTAAAACGCCTCTTAACGAAAGTGAAAGAGGAGAGCAAAAAAGTTGGCTTAAAGCTCAACATTCAGAAAACTAAGATCATGGCATCTGGTCCCATCACTTCATGGCAAATAGATGGGAAAACAGTAGAAACAGTGGCTGACTTTACTTTGGAAGCCTCCATAATCACTGCAGATTGTGACTGCAGCCATGAAATTAAAAGATGCTTACTCCTTGGAAGGAAAGTTATGACTAACCCAGATATCATATTCGAAAGCAGAGACATTACATTGTCAACAAAGGTCCATGGTTTTTCCAGTGGTCATGTATGGATGTGAGATTTGGACCATGAAGAAAGCTGAGCACTGAAGAATTGATGCTTTTGAACTGTGGTGTTGGAGAAAACTCTTGAGAGTCCCTTGGACTGCAAGGAGATCCAACTAGTCCATTCTGAAGGAGATCAGTCCTGGGATTTCTTTGGAAGGACTGATGCTGAGGCTGAAACTCCAATACTTTGGCCACCTCATGTGAAGAGTTGACTCACTGGAAAAGACCCTGATGCTGAGACGAATAGGAGCAGGAGGAGAAGGGATCAACAGAGGATGAGATGGCTGGATGGCATCACCGACTCGATGAACATGAGTTTGAGTGAATTCTGGGAGTTGGTGATGGACAGGGAGGCCTGGCATGCTGTGATTCATGGGGTTGCAAAGAGTTGGACACGACTGAGCAACTGAAGTGAAGTGAACTGAACTGAAACTCCCTAGAAGATCACTGCTGTGCACTATCAGACAGGAAAGTGAAAGTGAAGACACTCAATCGTGTCGGACTCTTCGTGACCCCGTGGACTGTAGCCTACCAAGCTCCTCTGTCCATGGGATTCTCCAGGCAAGAATACTGGAGTGGGTTGCCATTTCCTTCTCCAGGGGATCTTCCCAACCCAAGGATCAAACCCGGGTTTCCCGCATTGGAGGCAGATGCTTTAACCTCTGAGCCACCAGGGAAGCCCGTCAGACAGGATGTTTCTATATAAAAACTCAGGAAGGCAGACTACTGATATGATCAAACCCCTATATTTTAAATTAACTTCTCAAGTTTTCCTTCTAAAAGGACATTATCAATTTTAACACAAATGATCAGTGACATGTCATATGGACTTTTGCATCTTATGTAGCATAGATAAATACAGTCTTAAAATAGCTTTCAATACAACTGCAGAGGCTACAACCTTATATGAAGGTCACTAGGAAGATTAACATTCAAAATCTATTTATATTTAGACTTTTTATGGTTTCTATAATTTCACACATTATATTATATTTTGCACAGCATTATAAACCAAATTTTTACCATGAACTTCTCAATGACAGGTAATACCCAGGACAAGGTTTTAAAATACTTAATATTATTAGGACTTATAGAACATTTATAAAATGCAGCATTACATTCAGCTCTTATGGAAACAACTTAGAAGACTCTTTTTACAACTGATATAATATGAACAAAAAGGAAACTATCAGAGAAAAGACTCTTTTTTTGACAAAAACACATTTTAAAATTTATATTTTATTGAAGGATAATTGCTTTACAGAATTTTGCTCTTTTCTGTCAAATCTCAACATGGATCAGCCATAGGTGTACATATATCCCCTCCCTTTTGAACCTCTGTTCATCTCCCTCCCCACCCCACTCCTCTAGGTTGATACAGAGCCCCTATTTGAGTTTCCTGAGCCATACACAAAATTCTCATTGGCTTACTATTTTACATACGGTAATCACACTGGGACCACAGCCTTGTCTAACTCAATGAAACCAAGCCATGCCTGCAGGGCAACCCAAGACGGGTGGGTCGTGGTGGAGAGGTCTGACAGAATGTGGTCCATTGGAGAAGGGAATGGCAAGCCACTTCAGTATTCTTGCCTTGAGAACCCCATGAACAGTATGAAAAGGCAAAATGAGAGGATACCGAAAGAGGAACTCCCCAGGTCAGTAGGTGCCCAATATGCTACTGGAGATCAGTGGAGAAATAACTCCAGAAAGAATGAAGGGATGAAGCCAAAGCAAAAACAATACCCAGCTGTGGATGTGACTGGTGATAGAAGCAAGATCCGATGCTATAAAGAGCAATATTGCATAGGAACCTGGAATGTCAGGTCCACGAATCAAGGCAAATTGGAAGTGGTCAAACAAGAGATGGCAAGGGTGAACGTCGACATTCTAGGAATCAGTGAACTAAAATGGACTGGAATGGGTGAATTTAACTCAGATGACCATTATATCTACTACTGCGGGCAGGAATCCCTCAGAAGAAATGGAGTAGCCATCATGGTCAACAAAAGAGTCTGAAATGCAGTACTTGGATGCAATCTCAAAAATGACAGAATGATCTCTGTGTGTCTCCAAGGCAAACCATTCAATATCACAGTGATCCAAGTCTATGCCCCAACCAGTAACGCTGAAGAAACTGAAGTTGAACGATTTTACGAAGACCTACAAGACCTTTTAGAACTAATACCCCCAAAAGATGTCCTTTTCATTATAGGGGACTGGAATGCAAAAATAGGAAGTCAAGAAACACCTGGAGGAACAGGCATATTTGGCCTTGGAATGCGGAATGAAGCAGGGCAAAGACTAATATAGTTTTGCCAAGAAAAAGCACTGGTCATAGCAAATACCCTCTTCCAACAACACAAGAGAAGACTCTACACATGGACATCAACAGATGGTCAACATCGAAATCAGATTGATTATATTCTTTGCAGCCAAAGATGGAGAAGCTGTATACAGTCAACAAAAACAAGACCAGGAGCTGACTGTGGCTCAGATCATTAACTCCTTATTACCAAATTCAGACTGAAATTGAAGAAAGTAGGGAAAACCGCTAGACCATTCAGGTATGACCTAAATCAAATCCCTTATGATTATACAGTGGAAGTGAGAAATAGATTTAAGGGCCTAGATCTGATAGAGTGCCTGATGAACTATGGAATGAGGTTCGTGTCATTGTACAGGAGACAGGGATCAAGATCATCCCCATGGAAAAGAAATGCAAAAAAGCAAAATGGCTGTCTGAGGAGGCCTTACAAATAGCTGTGAAAAGAAGAGAGGCAAAAAGGAAAGGAGAAAAGGAAGATATAAGCATCTGAATGCAGAGTTTCAAAGAATAGCAAGAAGAGATAAGAAAGCCTTCTTCAGCGATCAATGCAAAGAAATAGAGGAAAAGAACAGAATAGGAAAGACTAGAGATCTCTTTAAGAAAATTAGAGATACCAAGGGAATATTTCATGCAAAGATAGGCTCGATAAAGGACAGAAATGGTACGGACCTAACAGAAGCAGACAATATTAAGAAGAGGTGGCAAGAATACAGAGAGAACTGTACAAATTAGATCTTCATGACCCAGATAATCATGATGATGTGATCACTAATCTAGAGCCAGACATCCTGGAATGTGAAGTCAAGTGGGCCTTAGAAAGCAACACTATGAACAAAGCTAGTGGAAGTGATGGAATTCCAGTTGAGCTGTTTCAAATCCTGAAAGATGATGCTGTGAAAGTGCTGCACTCAATATGCCAGCAAATTTGGAAAACTCAGCAGTGGGCACAGGACTCGAAAAGTTCAGTTTTCATTCCAATTCCAAAGAAAGGCAATGCCAAAGAATCCTCACACAATTGCACTCATCTCACATGCTAGTAAAGTAATGCTCAAAATTCTCCAAGCCAGGCTTTAGCAATACATGAACCGTGAACTCCCTGATGTTCAAGCTGGTTTTAGAAAAGGCAGAAGAACCAGAGATCAAATTGCCAACATTCACTGGATCATGGAAAAAGCAAAAGAATTCCAGAAAAACATCTATTTCTGCTTTATTGACTATGCCAAAGCCTTTGACTGTGTGGATCACAATCAACTGTGGAAAATTCTGAAAGAGATGGGAATACCAGACCACCTAACCTGCCTCTTGAGAAATCTGTATGCAGGTCAGGAAGCAACAGTTAGAACTGGACATGGAACAACAGACTGGTTCCAAATAGGAAAAGGGGTACGTCAAGGCTGTATATTGTCACCCTGCTTATTTAACTTCTATGCAGAGTACATCATGAGAAACGCTGGACTGGTAGAAACACAAGCTGGAATCAAGATTGCTGGGAGAAATATCAATAACTTCACATATGTAGATGACACCACCCTATGGCTGAAAGTGAAGAGGAGCTAAAAAGCCTCTTGATGAAAGTGAAAGAGGAGAGCAAAAAGTTGGCTTAAGGCTCAACATTCAGGAAACGAAGATCATGGCATCTTGTCCCATCAGTCCATGGGAAATAGATAGGGAAACAGTGGAAATAGTGTCAGACTTTATCTTTTGGGGCTCCAAAATCACTGAAGATGGTGACTGCAGCCATGAAATTAAAAGACGCTTACTCCTTGGAAGGAAAGTTATGACCAACCTAGATAGCATATTCTAAAGCAGAGACATCACTTTGCCAACTAAAGTCCATCTAGTCAAGGCTATGGTTTTTCCTGTGGTCATGTATGGATGTGAGAGTTGGACTGTGAAGAAGGCTGAGCGCCAAAGAATTGATGCTTTTCAACTGTGGTGTTGGAGAAGACTCTTGAGAGTCCCTTGGACTGCAAGGAGATCCACCCAGTCCATTCCGAAGGAGATCAGCCCTGGGATTTCTTTGGAAGGAATGATGCTAAAGCTGAAACTCCAGTACTTTGGCCACCTAATGGGAAGAGTTGACTCATTGGAAAAGACTCTGATGCTGGGAGGGATGGGGGGCAGTAGGAGAAAGGGACAACCAAGGATTAGATGGCTGGATGGCATCACAGATTCGATGGACATGAGTCTGAGTGAACTCCGGGAGATGGTGATGGACAGGGAGGCCTAGAGTGCTGCGATTCATGGGGTCGCAAAGAGTCGGACACGACTGAGTGACTGAACTGAACTGAATGTAAGTTTCCATGTTACTCTTTCCATACATCTCACCCTCTCCTCCCTTTTCCCCATGTCCATAAATCTATTCTTTATGTCTGTTTCTCTATTGTTGCTCTGTAAATAAATTCTTCATTACCATTTTTCTAGATTCTATATATATGCATTAGAACAGTATTTATCTTTTTGACTAACTTCACTTTTTAAAGAATAATTGTTACAGTTGGATTGACTATTTGTTTATTTTCTTGCTTAAAGCTCTGTTAGGCTTGCCAAGCTCCCTGGATTTTTTCCCTGAGTCATGGCTTTTGATGCTTGTCTATCTTAATATAATTTTTGTCCTTAGAGATTCCACCTGTGTAACAATTTTGGAACATACCTTCAAAGAAATGCTGAACTTACCCATTGGACCTCTCAAGAAAGGTGAAGATAGCCTGAAGCAGCAAAATATAGATTTGTTGGATAAGCTTTTCTTTCCCTCTTAAAGACGTTTTAAGTTCTAGGGCTCTTCTTCATTTGCAAAACATTCTTTCAGAAATCTAATGCCCTAAAACAACAATGGGTACACATGGTACTCTAGTATGCAGAATGGATCATTAACTACCTGGTTTAAATTAGTATATTTATCGAAACTCAATAATTGACACTTTTTCATTTGTATTATTGTCAGTTCAGTTCCTCAGTCGTGTCAGATTCTTTGTGACCCCATGGACTGCAACATGCCAGGCTTCCCTGTCCATCACCAACTCCTGGAGCTTGCTCAAACTCATGTCCATAAAGTCAGAGATGTCATCCAACCACCTAGTCCTCTGTTGTCCCTTTCTCCTCCTGCCTTCAATCATAAGTGTCTTTTCTAATGAGTCAGTTCTTCGCATCAGGTAGCCAAAATACTGAAACTTTAGCTTCAGGATCTTGTATTATCATAAATATCGTAACAATGCAGATATTTCAATGCTGTGTGTTTATCAAAAATGTCAAGATCATCAAGCATTTCCAGCTGGTTCTTCATCCAGTCTGGCATTTTGCATGATGTACTTTGCATAGACGTTAAATAAGCAGGGTGAAAATATACAGCCTTGACATACTCTTTTCCCAATTTTGAACCAATTGGTTGTTCTATGTCCTGTTCTAATTGTTGCTTCTTGTCCTGTAAACAGGTTTCTGAGGAGGCAGGTAGGGTGGTCTGGTATTCCCATCTCTTTAAGAATTTTCCACAGTTTCCTGTGATCCACACAGACAGAGTCTTTAGTGTGGTCAATTAAATACAAGTAGATGTTTTTCTGGAATTCTCTTGCTTTTTCTATGATCCAACAGATGTTGGCAATTTGATCTCTGGTTCCTCTGTCTTTTCTATAACTAACTTGTATATTTGAAGATTCTCGGTTCACATATTTGAAGGTTTTTGAACATTAAAACTTGCTAGCCTGTGAAATGAGTTCAATTGTATGGCAGTTTGCATGTTCTTTGGTATTACTTTCTTTGATATTGGAATGAAAACTGACCTTTTCCAGTCCTGTGGCCAGTGCTGACTTTTCCAAATTTGATGGCTTATTGAGTGCAGCACTTTAATAGCATCATATCTTAGAATTTGAAATAGTTCATCTGTCATTCCATCATCTCTACTAACTTTGTTTGTAGTAATGCTCCTAAAGGCCTACTTGACTTCACACTCTAGGATGTCTGGCTCTAGGTGAGTGACCATGCCATCGTGATTATTTGAATCATTAAGACTTTTTGTACCGTTCTTTTGTGTGTTCTTGCCACCTCTTCTTAATCTCTTCAGCTTCTGTTAGGTCCTTGTTGTTTCTGTCCTTTATTGTGCCCATCTTTGCATGAAATGTTCCCTTGGTATCTCTAATTTTCTTGAAGAGATCAACATGATAATGATTTTTATTAAGGTTCAGGCTTCACATGTTACTTTTTTACAAAGAACTAGTATAGATTAAAAATCACATTCACTTCTTTGTTGTTTTATTTAACTACTTGACATTTTCAAAAAGCAAGGAAAAATAAACTGTATGCATACTTAACTAACTTATTCTCAAATTCTTGACTTTAAACATAAATATCAATTTTTTTCTCTATAACACAGTTGTAATTTTCTTGTTTACGCTTTTAAAATTTACTATTCATTTATTTTCTGTTTACTATCAGCATTTTATCTAGCACTATTAGTTTAAAATCTAGAATTAAAAGCAATGTCATTTCAAGGTTTTCAGAAAAATACCTCTATTATAATCAGTACTATAACCAATACTTTCTGTGGTATGCCTTTGAATTTTGAATGTTTTGTAACAAAATCAACACTAGTAAATGTGATTAATTTTTGTCATATTTTCACCTTAATTCATTTATTCACCATCAATATAATTTCCCATTATTATCTTGAAATACTTATTATGTCAGATGTGTAAAATTATGTAGTTCCCATTCTAGTAGAAAGTCAGTATTTACTTCTATTGCATCTAAAGTAGTTCATCACCTCTATTAGAATTTTACATCACATGGATGGCAGAAATGATACAACTAGATACCACCCTATCACAGCAGAAACAGATCAAAATTATTTAGCTTTGAAATTTTGTAAAATTAAGAACTGATAGATATTTTCAAATATTAGACTGAAAAGGGAAATTTACTGAGAAAAAAAAAGACTATCAAAGTCTATGAATACTACTTTAATCATTAAATAAAGAGATATTTGAAAAGATGAGATGAAAAAGACCAGTTTTTATGCCATTAGCTCTCAATTTATTTAATGAAAACTAAAGGTTCCTGTCTCAGTATATTTTAAATATAACATATTATATTTTATACATATCTTCTACTTTGCATCATTGCTTTCACTGCTATTTTCCCAACTGCATTGTTTTTATTAAAAGTAGGAATCATTTTATTTGGTTTTGTGACCTCCATTGCCATAAAGCAATGTGTGACACATGCTGGGGTCAACTATTTATTGGACTGAATCAGAAAACTTGATTTTTCTGTATTCTAAACGTATGAAAAAGCAATAGGAAGTTAGTAGATCAACATTTATAATGCTTTACATTAGAAGTAGGCTTCCCTGATAGCTCAGTTGGTAAATAATCCACCTGCAATGCAGGAAATTCCTGGGTTGGGAAGATCCGCTGGAGAAGGGATAGGTACCCACTCCAGTATTCTTGGGCTTCCCTTGTGGCCCAGTTGGAAAAGAATCTGCTTGCAATACAGCAGACCTCGGTTCAATCCCTGGGTTGGGAAGATCCCCTGGAAAAGGGAAAGGCTACCCACTCCAATATAATGGTCTGCTTGAACTGTATAGTTCATGGGGTTGCCAAGAGTCAGACATGACTGAGTGACTTTCACACACACACACATTTAGGCCTTTGTTTACAGTATATAGTTGCTTGGGGGCTATAACAAAGAGTTGAACAATTGTGACAGAGCCTCAAAGCTGACAAACTCAAAAATACTCACCATCTGACCCTTTATAGAAAAAATAATACACCACCCCTGCTTTACACTTTTAAAGGCCTTTATAATTTGTAATACAACTTTATCATCCATGTCTCATTTGAGATTCATAGCAATCCTGTGAATTATGACATATTCATCTTCAATGTGCTACAAATAAAAAGAAGTATAATCTGTATCTTACAAATGAGAAAACTAAGGCTTATAGATTTTAAGTGGTACTGTCAGAATTGTAATACAGTTGTTCAGACTCTAAGCACAATAATTTCACACTAGAATAGTCTCTTCTTTCATTAAACAATATTAGATAATTTCAACTTTTAAGTTTATGAAAGTCCTGTGATCTATACAATTATATACAGTACCTTAATTATGAAGAACTATATCCCACTATACAATTTCACCAATACAAGTTAAGAATCTCTGAGTTATTTTATGATAGCCTATCTTAAAAAGCTGATTAAATGTCAAACTAAAATTCACTAATTTAATATATCAAATATTTTAATTCAGCAATTAAAAAAATGTTCAAGTTATAACACTGCACATTTTCTTTTATTTTTGCTTTGCTTTCTAATTACTTGCTTCCCATCACTTCACAGTTGAATTTAAGCTATTAAAGCTATTTTTAAAAATGATTCACTTTATTAAAAATGGTAAGTGTGGGGTCAACTTTACATATCTAAAATAGGAATAACCACTAGGTTATAGGTGGCAAAATATTAAGTGCATTATTAAATCACATCTTGAATCTGATTTTTGGGAAAAAGTATTTTTTTACTAAGCAATACAGTTTCTGAAAACTCCTTTTTCCAACAATTAATTGAAAGAATAGAGAAAGTTTTCAACGGCAAAAACTAATGCCACTGTTGTCTGGAGTAGAGTATATAAGTTAGGCTACTCAGATGAGTGAAAGAGAAAAGATGGTCAATAAGTGGTATAAATTGTGGTGGAAAATAAAACACGGCTGAGAAATAGGATTCTAATTTTTGATGATCAGAGGTAAATAACAAATGTTTTCTACTGTAAGAAAGGCAAGTTACTTGGTGAAAGAATGCAAAACTTAGAAGAGGAAAGAAGAAAGAGTAAGACCACAACATCCAAGGAATTTTTAAAGTTTACATTTTTATCACTAAAGGGCCTCAAGCATATTTCAATAGGTAGGTAAAAAATAAGCAAACTTGAAGATAGGTTATGAGTTTAGTCTGAAAAACAGGAAGATAAAAAAGAATGAAGGTAAAAGCAAAACCACAGATGCAAGTGGAACAGCATCAAACACACCACATACATACGAGAGTCCAAAAGTAGAAGAAATAGAAACAGAAGCAGAAAGAATATTTTTGAGAAAGAATAGGTCCAATAATTTTAAAATATTCAAATAATACAAAGTATGTTCTCTGACCGTGATGGAATAAAATTAGGAATCAGCAACATTAGGAAAAAAATGAGATAGCCACAAATTAAATAACACTATATTAAAGTGCAGTCATTAAGGCAAAATAGAAGTCAAAGGTGCATTTAAAAAATACTTGGCAATGTGGGTAAAACAATATTTAAACAACTATTAGGGAATACTATGCACAATTGTATGTGAACAAATTAGATAACCCAGATTAACTGGACATAGTATTAGAAAGACAAACTATGAGTAATCACAATTTTCTATAGAATGCATACCTAGAAATGGAATCTAGGATCACAGAAAATGTTTATCTTCAACTTAAATGGCTATTTATCCCCACCCATCCTGTGTAACGTTTGAGTGATCCAGGTGCTCTACACCCCAAATATTTCGTCTTAACAGTTCAACTTGTGAAAAGTAGTATGTATGTGAATTAGGTAATTTATATATCTTCTGTGTGAAACGTCTCTTTTTAGAAGATAATCATTTTATCTTTTTTTTTTTTTAGATTTTTCTATCTGACTCAATCATTTGTACCTTTCTTTTTCTAAACGTATGTGCTGCAAATATCATCTCCATATTATTACCCAATGAACATATCTAATTTTTCAATGAAAGCCTTTCATGAAATTTTTTAATATTAATAAGGCTAACTATGTCTCTTTCCCTCTATGATTGATTTACTATTTTAAAATTATTTATCTTCACTGAACATATGAAGATATCATCTTGTATTTTATTTTAATATTTTTAATGTCTTGCCTTTCAGTTATAGTCCCCTTGTAATTGAGTTTTATGTAGGAAAGAGAAAGGCATTCACTGAAACTATCCCCACCTGATTCCCATAGGGATAGCCGATTACATAACAGTTGAAAATTTTGTTCTCTCTCTTCTTTTTAGCCATGCTAACTTTGTTATAAAGCAAGTGCCCATACAAGCATACATATGTTTCTAGGCTCTCTCATCTAAGCATTTGTATGTTTGTCTATACCTGTGCCAATAATATACTCTCCTAATTACTAAAGTTTATAATGAATATCCTCACCAAGGTGGTGACATAATTTGCTTCTGACTTTGCTCCTGCTCACAAGCAGAACTAACAACTACCAAGAACAAGACACCACTGTGAGAATTCTAGAACATTGTGTTGAGGCTAAATCATTCCCACTCACCAAAGAGATTAAGATATTGCTTTCTTAAAAATTAATTAATTTATTTTAATTGGAGGATAATTACTTTACAATATTGTAATTCTTTTTGCCATACATCAGCATGAATTGGCCCTGGGTATACATGCATTCCACCCGCCCCCTGGTCCTGCATTAAAAAAAAAAAAAGACAGACTGCTTTAGCAGGAAAGAGAAGAGGGCTACACTGGAACACACTGCCTCTTTTCCAGGCCAGTACAGCAACATATAAAGAGGTTTCCCCTGAACCTCTGGTTCTTCCACTGGGAAAAGAAGGCCAATGGGAACAACTAGATGTCAGTAGCATTGTGGGTTACTTTGCAAGTGTCTATATTCTGAAAAAGCAAGAGAGTTCCAGAAAAACATCTATTTCTCTTTTATTGACTATGCAAAAGCCTTTGACTGTGTGGATCACAATAAACTGTGGAAAATTCTGAAAGAGATGGGAATACCAGACCACCTAACCTGCCTCTTGAGAAATCTGTATGCAGGTCAGGAAGCAACAGTGAGAACTGGACATGGAACAACAGACTGGTTCCAAATAGGAAAAGGAGTACATCAAGGCTGTATATTGTCACCCTGCTTATTTAACTTCTATACAGAGTACATCATGAGAAATGCTGGACTGGAAGAAACACAAGCTGGAATCAAGATTGCCGGGAGAAATATCAATAACCTCAGATATGCAGATGACACCACCCTTATGGCAGAAAGTGAAGAGGAGCTAAAAAGCCTCTTGATGAAAGTGAAAGAGGAGAGCAAAAAAGTTGGCTTAAAGCTTAACATTCAGAAAATGAAGATCATGGCATCCGGTCCCATCACTTCATAGGAAATAGATGGGGAAACAGTGGAAATAGTGTCATACTTTATCTTTTTGGGGCTCCAAAATCACTGCAGATGGTGACTGCAGCCATGAAATTAAAAGACGCTTACTCCTTGGAAGAAAAGTTATGATCAACCTAGATAGCATATTCAAAAGCAGAGATATTACTTTGCCAACTAAGGTCCGTCTAGTCAAGGCTATGGTTTTTCCAGCAGTCATGTATGGATGTGAGAGTTGGACTGTAAAGAAGGCTGAGTGCCGAAGAATTGATGCTTTTGAACTGTGGTGTTGGAGAAGACTCTTGAGAGTCCCTTGGACTGCAAGGAGATCCAAACAGTCCATTCTGAAGGAGATCAGCCCTGGGATTTCTTTGGAAGGAATGATGCTAAAGCTGAAACTCCAGTACTTTGGCCACCTTATGCGAAGAGTTGACTCATTGGAAAAGACTCTGATGCTGGGAGGGATTGGGGGCAGGAGGAGAAGGGGATGACAGAGGATGAGATGGCTGGATGGCATCACTGACTCGATGGACGTGAGTCTGGGTGAACTCTGGGAGTTGGTGATGGACAGGGAGGCCTGGTGTGCTGCAATTCATGGGATCTTAAAGAGTCGGACACGACTGAGCGACTGAAATGAACTGATACTCTGATCTTGTACCACAAGGAGAATTGCAGCACTCAAACTCTGAGAATCTGCCTGTGATGAAGAATGGGGAGGGTCTTGCAATAGCCAGCATATGGATTTTCATTGATTGAGTTTGTACCTGCAGTGGCCAAACAGTAATCCTAACCAATGGCTTTGCTCATCTGCAGAACCAAAGCAGGGCTACCCTCTTTCTGAGCATAGAACTTGGCTGGGTACAGATTTGCCTGATTTGTATCCTCAGTTAAGGTGTTCTGCCAACCTTAGAGCCTGTTTGCCCACACCCAGGCAATGAATTCAATCACAACCCCACCCATTGTAAAGAAGACTTTCCAGCCTCATCTGCCCAGAAGAATTGGAGATAACTCCGGAAAGCTCTACCCAGCAGCATGAGAAAGCTCTACCCAACAGTTGACAAAGCAAAGAAAGAGGAACTTGGAGTAAGGTCAACATGAGTTAGACAACAAAGGGCTTTACCAACTTTAGGACTGATTCTCTCACTAGGCCCATTCAGGAAGTCTAATTTATAGCTCTGTCCATTGCTAAATACAGCCTTCAGTCTGCCTGAAGGGAAACTAACTAGAAAACACAGGAAGCTGAACTGTCCATTCAACATGCCTATGTACAGTGGCAGTTGAACAAGGGCACAGCGTGTGGCTTCTGCATTTGCAGAACAAAACTGGTGGTCCCACATAATCAGGAAATTCAGTGCACTTTCTGGCCTGATTTTGTGTAGGCCCTTGGTTCCATCCTGCTGCCCTGCCAGGGAAGGGAAGCTAATTAAGAGCCCCATCCATTACTGAATATAATACCTAGTCCAAGCCTTCTAGTAGTCCTGACCAGATAATCCAGACAATCTGTGGCTCCTAACCTACAGTCTCACTTGACTAGGTAACCAAGCTAGCAGTCCTATCCAATTTTTTTTAGCCCATAGCATGCTCCCTCATCTCCACCCTCTGAGTTCAAATAGTTGCTTTGCCCCAAAGTATACCAAAATAGCAGGCCCCACCTGCCCAAGGACATTACCAGCAGACATACCCAGAAACCACAAACTGACCAGAGGGGTGAAGATCTGTCTCTGCCAAAGCAAATATATACAGTCTGGAAGAGAGGCATGATTACTCAAATGCACTGAAATCAATTTAAGGAATCAAGGATCACAAAATATCAGATAGATATGATATCACCAAAGGAAACTAATAAAGCTCCAGTATTTTACTCTTAGAAGTGGAGAGCTATGATAAAGAATTCAGAACAATCATTTTAAGAAACTTTAGTGGACTACAAGAAAACACAGACAGACAATTAAATAAAAATAGGAAATCAATACATGAACAAAATGAGAAGTTCATAAGGAAATGACAACCATAAAAAAGAAAACAAGAAATTTTAGAGTTAGAAAGAATAATAACTGCATAATAGAGAATTTCAAGAGTAGATTCAAGCATGCAGAAGAAAGAATCACTGACCTGGAGGATAGCACATTGGAAATGACCCAGTCAGAAGAGCAAAAAGAATGAAAAAGAGTGAAGAAATTCCAAAGACAATAATGTGTGTGCTCAGTCGCTCAGTCATATCCAACTCTCTGTGGCCCCATGGACAGTAGCTAGCCAGGCTCCTCTATCCATGGAAATTTCCAGGCAAGAATACTGGAGTGGGTTGCCATTTCTTACTTCAGGGGATCTTCCCAAATAAGAGATCAAACTAGCATTTCTTGTGTCTCTTGCATCGTCAGGCAGATTCTTTACCACTAGCATCAACTGAAATGTGCAAAGATATTATGGAACACAGTAAAAATGAATAATATTTGCATTATGGGAATTCCAGAAGGAGAAGAAAAAGGGACATTAAGTATATTTAAAGCAGTAGTGACTGGAAACTTCTTGAATCTGGGAGGAGAAATGGGCATACAGATCCATGAGGCACAAAGGATCTCAAATAAGTTGAATCTGAATAGGACTGCACCAAGACACATTATGGGTTTCCTGGGTAGCACTAATTGTAAAGAATCCACCTGCCAATGCAAGAGACATAAGAGATGCGGTTTCAATGCTTTGATTGGGAAGATTCCCTGGAGTAGGAAATGGCAAACCATTCTAATATCCTTGCCTGTAAAATCCCATAGACAGATGCAGAAGCTCTATATAGTCACCAAAAAAAAAAAAAAAAAAAAGACTGGGAGCTGACTGTGACTCAGATCATGAACTCCTTATTGCAAAATTCAGACTTAAATTGAAGAACGTAGGGAAAACCAATAGCCATTGACGTATGACCTAAATGAAATCACTTATGATTATACAGTGGAAGTGACAAATAGATTCAAGGGATTACATCTGATAGAGTACCTGAAGAACTGTGGATGGAACTTTGTAACACTGTACAATAAACGGTGACCAAAATCATCTCCAAGAAAAAGAAATGCAACAGGGCAAAATGGTTATCTGTGAAGGCCTTACAAATAGTTGAGAGGAGAAGAGAGTGACATGCAAAGGAGAAAAGGAAAGATACACCCATCTGAAAGCAGAGTTACAAAGAATAGCAAGGAGAGGTAAGAAAGTCTTCTTAAGAGAACAATGCAAAGAAATAGAAACAATTGAATGGGATAGACTGGAGACCTCTTCAAGAAAACTGGATATACCAATGGAAAATTTCATGCAAAGGTGAGCACAATAAAGGACAGAAAAGATATGGACCCAACAGAAGCAAAAGATACTAAGAAGACTTGGTAAGACTAACACAGAAAAACTGTATCAAAAGGTCTTAAGGACCCGGATATCCATGATGGTGTAATTACACACCTAGAGCTGGACATCTTGGAGTGTGAAGTCAAGTGGGTTTTAGGAAGTACCGGTATGAACAAAGCTAGTGGAGGTGATGGAATTCCAGCAGACCTATTTTAAATCTTGAAAGATGATACTGTTAAAGTGCTGCACTCAATATGCCAGCAAATTTTGAAAAGTCAAAATGGCCACGGGATTGGAAAAGTTCAGTTTTCATTCCAATCTTAAAAAAAGGTAACACCAAAGAATGTTCAAACTACCAAACAATTGCTCACATTTTGCATGCTAGCTAGGTAATGTTCAAAATCATTCAAACTAAGCTTTAGCAGTACATGAAGTGATAAGTTCCAGATGTACAAGCTGGATTTAGAAAAAGCAGAGAAACCAGAGATCAAATTGTCAATATCTATTGGATCATAGAAAATGCAAGAGTATTCCAAAAAAGCATCTACTTTTGCTTAACTGACTACACTAAAGCCTTTAACTGTGTAGATCACAACATATTGTGGAAAATTCTTAAAGAGATATGGATACTAGACCACCTTACCTCCTCTCCTTAGAAACCTGTATGCAGGTCAAGAAGCAAGAGTTAGAACCAGACATGGAACAATGGACTGGTTCAAAATTGGGAAAGGAGTACATCAAGGCTGTATATTTTGACCCTTCCTGTTTAACTTAAATGCAGAGTACATCATGCAAAATGCTGAGTTGGATGAAGCACAAGCTGGAATCAAGATTGCTGGGAGAAATATCATCAACTTAGATATGCAGATGACACCACCATAATGGCAGAAAGCAAAGAGAAATTAAAGAGCCTCTTGCTGATGGTGAAAGAAGAGAGTGGAAAAGCTGGCTTAAAACTCAATATTCAAAAAATGAAGATCATGACATCTGGACCCATCATTCCATGGCAAATAGATGGGAAAACAATGGAAACAGTGACAGACTTTATTTTCTGTGACTCCTACATCACTGTGGATGGTGACTGCAGCCATTAAATTAAAAGATGTTTGCTCCTTGGAAGAAAAAGTCACCTAGACAACATATTAAAAAGCAAAGACAGAACTTTTCTGACAAAGGTCTGTATAGTCAAAGCTATGATCTTTCTAGTGTCATGCATGGATGTGAAAGTTGGACCATAAAGAAGGCTGAGTGGTGAATAATTGATGCTTTCAAATTGTGGTGCTGAAGAAGACTCTTGAGAGTCCCTTGGTCATCAAGAAAATCATACCATCATTCCAAAGGAAATCAACCCTGAGTATTCATTGGAAGGACTCTTGCTGAGACTGAAGATCTAATACTTTGACCACATGATGCAAAAAGCCAACTCATGGAAGTGTCCTGATGTTGGGAAAGACTGAGAGCTACTGAGAAGAGGGAGGCAGAGGATTAGATGGTTGGATGGCATCATTGACTCAATGGATATGAATTTGAGCAGGCCCTGGGAGATAGTAAAGGACAGAGAGTCCTTGGCTGTTGCAGTCCATGAGGTTGCAATGATTTGGACACAACTGAGCGACTGAAAGAAAACAACAAGACACATCAGAATTAAGCTGCCAAAAGTCAAAGACAAAGAAATAGTTTTAAGAACAGTAAGAGGAAATAGACAAACTGCATACAGGGGGACTCTCTTAAGATTCTGTGTAGATATTTCAATAGAAACCTTTCAGGAGAGTAGACTTATTGTAAAATATTGAAGGAAAACAACAGTCAACTAAAAGTATACTCAACAAAGCTGAGGATGTTTATTGCCACCTGCCTTATAAGAAATGCTAATGGGAGTCCTTTGAATGGAAGTAAAAGGAGCACTAACTCACAATTGAAAAACATACAAATATACTGTAAAGCTCACTGATAATGGTAACAATTTATCAAAATTTACAAATTTACAAAATTTACAAAAATTTAGCTAGACTAAGAAAAAAGACTCAAATTCAGAAATAAAAGAGGAGACGTTACAACTGATATCACAGAAATACATAGGATCATAAGAGAATACTGGAGAATACTGTGTATATTTTTATGCCAACATCTTGGATAACCCAGAAGTGAGTGAATATATTCCTAGAAACACGGCTACTATGAAGACTGAATCAGTAAGAAATAGAAAATCTGTAATACCAATAATAAGTAAGGAGATATGATTAATAATCAAAAACTCCCAACACATAAAAAACCCAGGACTAAATGGCTTCACTGGTGAATTCTGTAAAACATTTACGAAGAATCAAAGCTACATTTCTCAAACTCTTCCAAAATTTGAAGAGAAGCGATCACTTCCAAACTCATTGAGAAGACCATTATCCTGATACCAAAGTCAGAAAAAGATACTACTAGAAAAGAAAACTATAGACCATTCTATGTGACAAATATAGATGCAAAAACTCTTAATAGAATATTAGCAAATGAAATTGAGCAATACCTTAAAAGGATTATAACCATGACCAAGAGAGATTTATTCCTGGGATACAAATCAATATATGTGATATACCACATTAATAGAATGAAAGTTTTTTAAAAACATGCAATTATCTCACAGAGACAGAAAAAGCATTTGACAAAATACAACATACTTTCATGATTAAAAACCTTTAACAAATTGCATGTATAAGGAACACACGGCTATCATTATCCTCAATAGTGAAGATTAAACTTCATTTCTAATTTCAAGAACAAGACAAGAATGACCACTCATCACTCTTATTTAACATAATACTAAAATCCCAGGTAGAGCAAATAATTAGTTAAAATAAGAAAAAAAAACATACAAATCAAAAGAAAGCAGTAAAATTACTATTATTTGTAGATGATATTATCTTATATATAGAAAATCCTAAAAACTCAACCAAAACACTATCAGAACTAACCAATTAATACAGTAAAGTTGCAGCATATATAATCAACATGTAGAAACTGGAAGCATTTCTATACATCTATGAAAAAATTTGACTAATAATAATGTTTGGCTAAAAGAGCTTCATGTCTTACAGTTTTACTACATTTTTCATTTATATATGCATTCTATGTAAATTATATATTTCAAAAATCATATTCATATATTTTGAAACAGTGCATGTATAGAATATCCACATTTTTCTGAATACATTTATTCTTAACCCTTTTAAATACGTCTATTATACTCCATCAATATTCTTCCTAAATAACTCTTGGCATATACAGTTTAAGAAAGATAGTTAATTAAATGCCAAGGGTTAGCTACATATTAAGTAGTAATTTGAGTCAACTTGTTCTTGGGTCATTAAATATATCCTGAATCAATATGTACCAAAAAGCTATTAAGTTTATACTTGATTAATATGCAGTATATTCATGGATGTAATTACATATTTTCCTACTCATACTTAATATTCAGGCTTGTTTTAGCCTACTGTTTATTTCTAAATTACCCTGGATGTTTTTTGGTTTGTTTATTTTAAAAGTTCTACTAGGTTTTATTATATAGTCAGTTTATGGTAACGCTGTAGTTGTCTGTGAAAATTTTACTATCTTATTTGTTCAATACACTCATTTAACAGCAGTTTATATTCTTACATTTCAACTGAAGTTAAGCAAATAAGGAGATACATATATAAGGTAGGAGTCTATTAAGTTATCTGAACCAAAGAGATGTTATTCTATGCACACAGAATTCCATGGTGAATGTTTGGTTTACAGCAAAGAAATTTTTAATATAATAATACATCTGATTTTTGAACAGCAGAGGTCTGAGTTGTGCAGGTCCAGTTTTATGTGAGTTTTTTTTCAATAAATACATGCTACAGTACTACATAATCTATACATTTACATGTGGATTTTCAACAGCTCAGGGTCAGAGCCCTTAACCCCCAAGTAGTTCAAGTCAACTGTATAATAACACAGAAGTCTAAATTGAAAAACAACAAAATAATACATAGCAAAATTTGTCTTTATAAATTTAAACTCAAGAAAGGAGATATAAAGATACACACTTGTATATGAATGCATTTATGTATATTTGTGTTGATTTCAGTATTGTAGTTAGAGAGATATGAGGAAACTGAATCTTTTTTTGAATGATCCTTATTTTACAGTTAATAAAAGGTACCCTTATGTTATAAAAAGTATTGACTCTTAGAGAGTATACAGTATTTCTTTGAATAGCAAGGTAATTGAAGAAAAGGTTTGTCATCTGTGTAAAAATATGTTGTATTAAAATTACATTTTGTTGAATCATTCTCCCCTGATGTTTAAATGAAAAAAGCTAGTTCTCTTACAGTAAATTTCTTTAGGGAAAATCTAGCTTTATCTCATAACTGGTTAACTACAAACTTCTCTGATCTACTGTAGAGAGAAATAGCTTCCTTGAAGGTTTATTATGAAGATTAAAGAGATAAGATATTTAGAGAATCTAATGCAATTTTTTTCTGTCTACAGATGGCAATTACTCAGGAGATTTTAAAATGTGTGTTGAACTATACTCAATTTATAATGCTGTGCTATTCTCCAGGTGTAAAGAAAACTTATTCATATAGATAGATATAGATAATACATACATATGTACATACATACATACATACATGCATATAATATACATTCTATTTTAGATATGTTTCCATTATAGATTTTTACAAGATATTGAGTATAATTCCCTGTGCTATGTAGTTGGTAGGTCTCTTCCTCTTTCCTCTTTGCATCGGGGAGACATAGACTGCAAACAACAGAATGAGAAAAAGTAATTTCTTGGCAAACACTAAAGGAGCAGCATGAACATTTTAGTGCTATTTTGAATGAAAATGTTAGTATTGTATCTTGGCAATAGAGAGATATATTTATGTTCCCTTGTAATGGTGAAGTGAAAGTGATTGCTCAGTCGTGTCCAACTCATTGTGACCCCATGGACTATACATTCCGTTGAATTCTCTAGGCCAGACCTATACAGTCCATGGAGTTCTCCAGGCCAGAATCCTGGAGGTGGGTAGCCTTTCCCTTCTCCAGGAGATCTTCCCAACCCAGGGATTGAACCCAGGTCTCCTGTATTGCAGGCAGATTCTTTACCATCTGAGCCACAAGTATTCCCCTTTATTTCATTTTACTTTGTTTATAGCAAAGATACAAGCAAATGCTATGACAGTTTATGAAAAAAAAATAACAAAACAGTTCTTCAATCCATCCATTGACAAAATTGACAGCATTTACTTTCAGATTTATAGACATAATTAAGTTCAAAACTTTTTCAGCAAGGATAATCCTAAGGCTAAAAACAAATTAAAAACACATTTACATAATTATAAGTTAGTGAACAGTTTTTACAACACATCAAAGCAATCTGTCAAGGGGCTCCTTCTTTTCAGATATAGAGATGCTACTACTTCTAAACTATTCTAACACATTATCAGTTGGTGAAGTCATGCTATACATGATTGCTTCACAAAGGAAACAAGTTCTCAATAGAATTTCTTGTCTCCATGCCAACTCAGGGCTTTCAAAAGCTTTATTTTTTTGTTGTTCTAAGGAGGTTCATATACCTCTTTGTACCTTCATTATTGTGCATGCTCGGTTGCTCAGTCATGTGTGATTCTTTGTGACCCCGTGGACTGTGGCCTGCCAGGATTCTCTGTCCTTGGAATTTTCCAGGCAAGAATACTGGAGTGGGTTGCCATTTCCTCCTCCAGGGGATCTTACAGACCCAGGAATGGAACCCATGTCTCTTGCATCTCCTGCTCTGCCAGGTAGGTTCTTTACTACTAGTGCAACTTGGGAAACCCATCTTTATTATTAGTACCATTTTTTTCCATTCATATATTTATTCCACTTGTATTATTACTACTGCATCAAGGAAATGCAAATTAACCACAATATAACTTTATACTTATATGAAATCTATTATAAAAAAACTAACATTACCAAGATTTTCATGATGAAGTAGAGAAATTAGAATCCTCAAATACTGCTTGTAGAAAGGTAAAATCGCATACAGTTGGCCTTTTGGAACCATGGGTTCCATATTTGAGGACCTGGAGTGCTCCTTTATTTTATATAAGGGATTTGAGTGTCTAGAGTTTTGGGTATATATGGATTCCTGGAATCAATACCCTCTGTGGGCACCAACCACCAGTTCTAGCCACTTTGAAACAGTTTGGTTGTTTCTTAAAAAGTAAAATCCAAATGTTATTTTGTTAATAGCTATTTCCAAGTGGAATTAAAAATTCATGTTGTTGTTGTTCAGTCACTCAGTCATGTCTGATTCTTCGTGACCCCATGGACTGCAGCATATGCACAAATTCATGTGCACAAGAAAAAATTAATCTTCTTAAAATATGTTAATGACTTTATTCTTTATTCACAATAACTGGAATGAATCAAAAACTCCTCCCATCAATAAATAGATAAACAAATTGTATTAAATATATTAAATGGAATACTAATCCAATTCAATTCAAAACAATGAGAAAGAGCAGACTACTATTATCATGCCATATGTGCTACATGGTACATACATTAAAGCAGAAGTTTCTTTATTAGCAAAAGCAAATGAAATGTCATCAGAATAGGAAGAGCTATACTTATTTGTATATTTTTTCTACCCTTTGTCTCTACTGTGTCCACTGTGTTTGTTTGTTGCTAAATCATATAGAAAACTAAAACTTAAGTATATTTCTGAAAAGCCTGTGTGAAAAAAGAAAGGGGATTGTATATGAAAGCTCTCTTCACTGAGTTTTTATGAATTAGACTTCCTTTTCAAAATATAATCAAAGGGGCTGACACTTAATTTTGGGTTATTTTAAGATATTTGACCTGATATATTTTCCAATTAATAGTTCAGTTAAAATAATGCAAACATTTTAGAAAAGTAGCTTGTAAATTAGATGAAATCAGGTCGTTTTGTCATTGAAGTAGTGTTCATTGATCTCATTTTGGAAAGAATACATTTTATATTTATTATTGAGAAATATTCAAGCACTGACTAAGAAAAAGTACCATTATTCAATTCTATTCTGTAATTTTATCTAAAATATATATTTATATTTATCAATTGAGATATCATTTGCGCCTGTTAGAGAATTAGCAATGAGAATATACACATGCTTTTCATAAAAATCAAAAAGAATTGGAAATATCATGTTTTATGTTGAATTATTTAATTATTATCTACTTTAAAACACTCTTTTCTCCATGTGCTGGGATAGTCATAAATGTGCCTATTGATAGAAAATCAGCAAATCAGGTAGATAAATTACCAGGAGTTAGCATTCTCATTAAAAACAAAGAAAAGAACTTCATATTTTATACAGGACTCAGTTTAACTGGTGAAATACAAACAACTTGAAAACAAAGCCTCTGAATTCATATGTGTATGTGCACGTGTGTGAGCTTCTCGGGTGGTACTAGTGGTAAAGAACCCATCTGCCTTTGAAGGAGACATAAGAGGTGAGGGTTTGATCCTCATCAAAGTGTTGGGTTGTGAAGATCCCCTGGAGGAGGGCATGACAACCCACTCCAGTATGCTTGCCTGGAGAATCCCATGGACAGAGGAGCCTGGTGAGCTACAGTCCATGAGGATTGCAAAGACTTAGACATGACAGCGACTAGCACACACACACACACATATATGTGTATTTTATTTTGAATTTTATGAGGGATAATTCATAGTTCTTTCTTACAGGAAAGTTAAAAGTTATTTTGTTTAAAAGCTCGGCCTTGTTTGAAAGCTTATCTCCTTCATATGAAATCTTGAAATTCTCAGAAAGTTTACCTAAAGCTTACTTTCCTCAAGTGTAATTGGAGATTACAATAATAACCAAATTATAGGGTTGTTGTGAGGATTAAATAAAACATTTGTTAAGGAGGAAGAATAGTTCTAAGCAACTACTTAGTAAATATTAGCTTTCATTATTATTATAACTCTAATGTAGATTTTTAAAACTCAGAGTATTCGTATATTTTATTATATGTGAATGTAAAATTATGTATCAATTACATATGAATGTAACAGATAAGTTACATTGATAGATTGAAAAATCAAAGTCATTAGCAGAGTTTCAAAGTTTTGGACAATAGCCATATGCTTACCCTGATTCATAGCATTTATTGTAATTTTATTTTTTTCAATTTATTTTTAGTTGGAGTGTAATTGCTTTACAATATTATGTTAACTTCTACTGTACAATATGAATTAGCTATAAGTATACATATATACCCTCCTTTTGAGCCTCCCTCCCACCCCCAATCCCAACTCTGTAGGTTGTCACAGAGCACTGAGCTGAGCTCCCTATGCTATACAGCAGCTTTCCACTAGCCATCTCTTTTACACATGGTAATGTATATATGTCAATGCTACTCTCAGTTCTTCCCACCTTCCCCCCAAGCTGTATTACAATTTTAGGACTTACTTTAAAATGCATTATCAACTGGTAGACAACAATGGCATGAAAGCAGTGGTGTAGAGCATTCATTGAGTTTATACCAATTTGCACCATTTTGTGTAGAAGCAGAATTCATAAGAAGTGTTTAAATCCAATATATTTTCATGTTGACTTCTACTATACAGTCACAGATGTAAAATATATTCCCACAGGTAAAAAATGTATTGACTCCAAAAATCAAACTCTTACATTTAACACCATTGCAAAACTTCTAAAATCACATATTTAACCCAGATAAGCTTCTAGGTATCCTCTTTGCAGTAATTTCATGAAAACTGACAGTGCGGAAAGATGGCAGCTACTGAATTATTTTATTAAACCATGCTAAGAACACATTGCCTGAAGTTTCCTTTGTTTCCTTAGCAAAGTTTCAAGAACAAAGCCTATTGCATTAAAAAAAGGCAGGGGGCGGGAAGGGGGTGGATAGAAAACGGGGAAAAGAAAAGGGAAAAACCAACACTAGAAAGATAAACCAGCAAAGCATGAAAGAAAATTTTGAATCTTTTAAAAAGGCCCCTTATTGTAGTTTAAGGAGAAATAGGACAAAACCACCTAACTTCCAGAAGATGTTTTGTGTATTTGCACTGAGTTGATGTCATGTTTTATTAAAGTTAACTCTGGAGAGTTAACTCTGGAGAAAGATACATAATTAATAGTTTTTCAAGAGAAGTTTTATGTATAAACATTTTATTCTTGTGTCTAGGAAAATTTTGAGTACATGACTAAATATTTTATGAAAATCTTTAGCAGAACAATTTGGATTATTATTACTATGAGGTCTAATTTTAATAACACCTTACTAAATAATGTTTTACTAAAATATTAATAACATCTTACCAAACATCATATTTAGTAAGATAGTATCTTTGTGAAATTCACTCAGAGCCTTCTCCATAACAAAAGTTGATTCTCCTGGGCAAAAGACATCACCAGAGCATTATCTCACAGAAGGCCTTTGCTCTAACTAAAGTTCCATCTTGCTTTCCTGCTTCACCTATGAGTGGGAGAGACTAAAAGCACTTCTGAATCTTAGGAACACAGTCACATTGAAAGTTGGACATTTATATAGACTAAAGAATGTTTCCTGCCCAACATATTCCCACCACACAAAAGGGCTTTGTCTTAATAACAGTGGATTACAGCTGAAAAACTCTGAAGATGCAAACTCTGAAAAGAAGTACAAAGGGAAGTTTAAAGTCAAGAGGAGATGAAAAAAAAAAAAACAAAACTAACAAAAACAAGGACAATAGAGATAGACAATTTAAAGTCTTTGGCATTCATAACATGCATAAACTCAGCTTAGCTCCCACCTATATTAACATAATTTCTGACACTAAAGTCCTATTCACCTCAGTTCTAATTACCTGACACTTTATGTCTGACTTTCAACAACAGAAAAAACAAACTATAAGCCTTGCAAAAAAGCAAAAAAATTAAGATATGAAGCAAGCATGAGAACCAGGCTCAGATATGACACAGATTTTGAGATTACCAAACAATAAATTATGATTAGTATGTTAAAGAGCCCAGTAGGAAAAAGTAGACAGCATGCAAAGAATACATGAGTAATGAGGACAGAGAGAAGAAATCACTTAGAAAAATATCAAATATTAGATAGTTAAAAGCTGTTGCAAAAAGAGTGAATAATACCTGTGATAGGTTTATTGGTAAATTGGAACCAGCCGAGGAAAGAATCAATGAGTTGAAGATATTTCAATAGAAGCCTTACAAATTGAAATGTGACAATTAAAAGGTATAATACAAAGCTACTTAGAATGCCACAAGAAGAACAAAGAGGAAGTTGGACATATGAAATATTAAGTAATAATGGCCAAGAAATTTCCAAAATCAATGTCACCAAGTTACAGATTCAAGGATCTCAGAGAAACCAAGCAGTAATAAACAAAACTAACCAACCAACCAACAAACCAAAGACTCCCACAATTGACTTCTTTAATTAGCATAGAACACTATGAAATCTTCAGAGCTGCTGGTGGTTGGAAACACAAATCAGCACATGTACAATATATTCAAATGGAGGAAAAGTATTATGGCTTCCTAAATTAAGCAAATCATATTCATCTCTGTGTTTAGAACTATAGGATAGAATGAAAATATTATCAAAATTTGCAATAAGTACTAATAGAAATAGATTCTGATTTTTTTGAGCCAAAGAACATGAAATTTTATTAATTTGCATATTTAAAGGGCCTTAATAAATACTTTTGATATAAATCTGAATCTCTGAGTTTTCAAACATAAAATTTGCTTTCAAAGCAAATACATAAGAAGAAGCAATAACTTCCTGAATTGAAGTGACTGGTATATTAACGAGCCTAATAAAATGATTTAATCAAAATACTTTATTTCCTTCTTTAACTATAAAATGTGTTCCAAAATTAAAAACTTAAAAACAACCCATGACTTCTCTATTTCAACTGAAGTGTTAAGCAGAATGATGAATACATTAAATTCAGAACTGCAGCGATAAGTTCAGTCTCTAAACACACAAGCTCACCTGTGTGTGTGTGTGTGTGTATAATCTGTTCAGTCCCAGTTGGGGCATATTGCAATCTGGCTGCTTGCTCCAGATGAGGCTAGTCCTTTATATTTCTTTTCCCCACCTAGAAATTCTCCTTTCCTTAGTTGCTAACTGAAGTTGCTGAATTTTCTGAGATGGCCCTTGGGCAAATGATGATTAGAAGAAGAACACAGAGTAGTTTATGTACTCAGCAAGATAAAATGTAATGCTATATTAGAGCATATTATCAAAGGGCCATGTATGAAAAACAATTTGGTTATATGATTAACTCAGCTTTTATAAAGTATATTTTAGTGAGATATTATCAACATATATTGACTAACATGGTAAAAAGAAATAAATCAATGCATTGTTTATTAATAGACTTAATCATAATGCTGTTCATAATATTATATTTAAAAGAGCATAAATGTTTTCCTTGTCCTTAGAATCAGATATAGTAGGCTTTTGTCTTAAAAGTTGAATTTCTTATATATTTAAGCTGTTTATTAGAAACACTTTTGGCAGGTGATCAAAATCTTAAAGATACATTCTTAAAAATTTTTTTATTTTCCAAATAATGCACTAAAGTTGAAGATATGCCTTATAGTCTCTACTCCATGTTTCACATTGCTTTGTCTTTTTTGTCTTTTTTTCCCCTAGATATATATGATGTAGGCTATCTTGCTATTGATAGATAGATACATTTTTGATGGAAGAAACACAGGTATATATAAGTTCTGAACTAGGAAAAGAAAGATGTGTTACTCTCCTATCTCCTCTGTTCCAAGAGGCAGAATGCCTCCATATACAATTAGTAAAATGCATTTAAAGGCCTTATTTTAGGTGACTGAGAATTTTGGTTCCTTACAGTTTCAGATGTGAATTCTGAATGCTTGTTATGAAATATCTAAGTGAAATATATCCTTTTAAATAATTCCTTGGATTATGATTTGCTTGAACAAATTTAAGAGTTATTACATATGACCTTGAGAGAAAGTTTTGTTGGTTGCAATTATTCCAGATGATAGTCCATATAAAGGTGTGTGTGTGTGTGTTCCGTTATGTCTGACTGTGATTCTGTAAACTGCAGCCCACCAAGCTTCTTCATCTGTGAGATGTCCCAGGCAAGAATACTGGAGTAGACTGCCATTTCCTTCTCCACCATATAAGGGTGGAATAGAGACAAAAAGGGATTCCTTGGTGGCTCAGATGAGAAAGAATCTGCCTGCAGTGCAGGACACCTGGATTCAATCCCTAGGTAGGAAAGATCCCCTGGAGAAGGAAATGGCAACTCACTCTAGTATTCTTGTCTGGAGGATCCAATTGACAAAGGAGCCTGGTGGGCTGCAGGCCATGGGGTCCCAAAGAGTCGGACACGACTGAGCAACTAAACACATACACACCCACATAGACAAGCACAAGCACCTCAGTAAAGAACTTAAAGAAGTATCTCCTCTATAGCAGGTCACTTGAATAGTATACCTTTCATAAGACTATAGACGAAATTAAACAGAAAGTTATTCAGAGACTGTTCTAAACATATTAAAATATTCAACACTTAACTGACTAAATACTTTTAATTAATAACCTTTGATTCTTTAGTTATACTTTTATATCTCACATTAACATATCCATTTATTTTAAAAATGTATTAAGTCATATTTCAAACAACATATTTCAGAGAACTATCCAGCAGTGTAAGATATCCATAAACCAAAAGCAAATGCTATTTTGTATTTGGAGTGCATCTTCTCTAAAGTTATTTAGACTTAAGAGAGGGAACACACATAAGGACATATACTCTGTTACAGGATTTTTCTTGTACCATTTCCTTTTTCATGGGTATCTTTAAATGTGCTTAATAATTGCATAAATGCAAGGTTTCTTTCAGAGTCTAAACTGTTCTTATTATGGAGATTACAAAGTAGGGTGGATAGATGAGCTCTATTAGAGTAATCTGTGAAGGAGGATGGATGGATGAATCCATCTATAGTACTCTTCAAGGAGACATAGTAAAATAATAAATGACAAGTAATGATAATTTCCATTTCCATGATTATGTAAATACTCCCCAGGAGAATGTTTATTATGAATACTGTCATTGAAATCACCCTTCCTTCTGTTGACTAGAGGGAAATGCCTTTGAAGACCTGATTACTAAGCACTTCAGAAGATGTAGCATGTGATACTATCAGTCAACCCTGCCAAAGAAATGTTGCTATAAAATTCTTTTGTTGTAAGCAATATTTTAAAGCAAATATTTGAACACCTCTAAAAAGTTTACTGAGCTCTTCCGGTATCATAAGTAATAATGAGTCTTACAATAAATCCAAACATTATCGTTCCTTGAATCATGTTAATGGTCATTTAAAGCATTACTCAACATTAGGTTATTTCAAGCAATGATATAAACAGATTTACAGAGGCATTTGTGTCATATACATGTAGGAAACACAGGAAATAAGTTTCTATTCCAACAAGACTTTATATAATTTTAGGTGACATGATTTTGATTTACATAATCATATTCTTTTTTCTTGAAGAAACAATTCTCTGTATTACTAAAGAAATATCCTAATATAAAAATTTATATTAGATCAAATGAATACATACAAGGTAATAAATACTAATTTTATGACAAGTCATTTTCCCAATTTTGTACTTTTGGATATCAAATATATTGAGCCCCAAGTACTATAGAAAATATTCTGCTCAGTTAACCATTCAAAAAGAATGGAAAAAAAAAAAAACCAGAAGTGACACTAGCTTCTGAAACACTTTATATTTTAGTCAACCAGTGTAATTATACATCTACTTTGTCCCAAGGCAAACCTAGACAGCATATTAAACAGCAAAGACATTACTTTGCTGACAAAACTCCATATAGTCAAAACTATGGTTTCTCCAAAGGGAACATTTCATGCAAAGATGAGCACAATAAAGGACAGAAATGGTATGGACCTAACAGAAGCAGAAGATATTAAGAAGAGATGGCAAGAATAAACAGAATAACTATACAAAAAATATATTCATGACCCAGATAACCGTGATGGTGTGATCACTCAACTAGAGCCAGACATCCTGGAATTTGAAGTTAAATGGTCCTTAGGACACAAGGCCCACTAGGAACAAAACTAGTGGAGGTGATGGAATTCCAGTTTAGCTTTTTCAAATCCAAAAAGATAATGCTGTGACAGTGCTGCACTCAGTGAAAGCAAAGTAAAGTTGCTCAGTCGTGTCCAACTGTTCGCGATTCTACGGACTGCAGCTTACCTGGCTCCTCCGCCCATGGGATTCTCCAGGCAAAAGTACTGGAGTGGGGTGCCATTTCCAATATGCCAGCAAATCTGGAAAATGCCCCAGTGGCCACAGGACTGGAAAAGGTCAGTTTTCATTCCAATCCCAAAGAAAGGCAATTCCAAAGAATGTTCAATCTACCACACGATTGCACTCATCTCACATGCTAGCAAAGTAATGCTCAAAATTCTCCAAGCCAGGCTTCAAAAGTACTAGTTCAAGATGGATTTAGAAAAGGCAGAGGAACCAGAGATCAAATTGCCAACATCCACTGGATCATCGAAAAAGCAAGAGAGTTCCAGGGAAACATCTAGTTTTGTCTTATTGACTATGCCAAGGCCTTTGATTTTGTGGATCACAAGAAACTGTTAAAAATTCTTAAAGAGATGGGAATACCACACCACCTGACCTGCCTCCTGAGAAATCTGTATGCAGGTCAGGAAGCAACAGTTAGAACTGGACATGGAACAGACTGGTCCCAAAGGAGTATGTCACCCTGCTTGTTTAACTTATATGCAGAGTACATCATGTGAAATGCTGGCCTGGATGAAGCACAGGCTGGAATCAAGTTTTCTGTGAGAAATATCAATAACCTCAGATATGCAGATGACACTACCCTTATGGCAGAAAGCAAAGAAGAACTAAAGAGCCTCTTGATGAAAGTAAAAGAGGAGAATGAAAAAGTTTGCTTAAAGCGTAACATTCAGAAAACTAAGATCATGGCATCCATTCTCATCATTTCATGACAAATGATGGGCAAACAGTGGAAACTGAGAAACTTTATTTTGGGGGGCTTCAAAATCACTGCAGATGGTGATTGTAGCCATGAAACTAAAAGACGCTTGTTCCTTGGAAGAAAATCTATGACCAACCTAGACAGTGTATTAAAAAGCAGAGACATTACTTTGCCAACAAAGGTCTGTCTAGTCAAATCTATGGTTTTTCCAGTAGTCATATATGGATGTAAGAGCTGGACTATGAAGAAGACTGAGCACCAAGGAATTGATGCTTTTGAACTGTGGTGTTAGAGAAGACAGTCTCTCTGTTGATAGTCTCTTGAACTGCACGGAGATCCAACCAGTGAAAGCAATCCTAAAACAAATCAGTCCTGAATATTCACTTGAAGGACTGATGCTGAAATTGAAACACCAATAATTTGGCCACCTGATGCAGAGAAATGACTCATTGGAAAAGACCCTGATTCTGAGAAAAACTGAAGGGAGGAGAAGGGGATGAGAGAGGATTAGATGGTTGGATGGCATCATCGACATGATGGACATGAGTTTGAGTAGGCTCAGGAGTTGGTGATGGACAGGGAAGCCTGGCATGCTGCAGTCCATGGGGGTGCAAAAAGTCAGACATGACTGAGTGACTAAACTGAACTTATGGGTTTTTCAGTAGTCATGTATGGATGTGAGAGTCAGACCACAAAGAAGGCTGAACACTGAAGAACTGATGCTTTTGAACCGTGGTATTGTAGAAGACTCTTGAGAGTCCCTTGGAGTACAAGGAGACCAAGCTGGTCAATTCTAAAGGAATCAACCCTAAAATTTCACTGGAAGGACTGATGCTGAAGCTGAAGCATCAATACTTTGGCCAACTGATGTGAAGACCTGACTCATTAGCAAAGACCCCAATGCTGGGAAAGATTGAAGAGAGGAAGAGAAGGGAACAACAGAGGATGAGGTGATTGGATGGCATCACCGACTCAATGGACATGTGTTTGAGCAAGCTCTGGGATATGGTGAAGGGCAGTAAAGCCTGGTGGGCTGTAGTCCATGGCGTCACAAAGAGTTGGACGTGACTGAGAGACCGAAAAACAATAAAACAACTCTGCTCCCAACACCACAGAGGAATTGTGAAATAAACAAACCAAATAAACCAAAAATAGAGTAGGCATTCTTTTCAATAAACTTATAATCTTTAATGACTGAAAATATTTTATAAAGAATTTTAAAACAGCTCCAAAAGAATATGTATGCAAAATAGAGAGGGTGGCATGTTATATACAGCAGAAGACATAGAATTAAAGAAAATTCGTTGTATGTTTCATGAGTCTATTTGTGCTTTTTACCTCATTAGTGTGGGCTTCCCTGATGGCTCAGAGGTTAAAGCATCCACCTGGAATGCAGGAGACCCGGGTTCAATTCCTGTCGGAAAGATCCCCTGGAGAAGGAAATGGCAAACCCACTCCAGTACCCTTGCCTGGAGAATCCCATGGAGGGAAGAGCCTGGTTAGGCTACAGTCCACGGGGTCGCAAAGAGTCGGACATGACTGAGCGACTTCACTTCACCTCATTAGTGCATTGATGGGAAACAATGGATATGCATATTCCACACTGGGAATAAAAGTCAGCAAGTGTTTTACAGCTTGTAAGGTCTCATCTGTGTGAAACCAGTGAGTATAAGGTGATATGAAAACAGAGGTACTGAGATGGAAAGACATGAGAAAGGATTGCTGGAGAGGTCTTTTTACAGGAAGGAGATATAGCAACAAAATGCACATTGGAAGGTTGATGGAATCATTTTTAACAGTTATTCTGCTCAAAAGCATAACAGTCCTAAGTACAACCATTTACATAACTTGTATTATATGCCATATTTTTCTGTGATTTTTGCAGACATTAGCTTGTTTAATTATCATAAAAACTCCATGAGATAGATATTTTTTCCACTCAAGATGAGGTAACTTGCTTAACATCACAAAGCTACTGAATACTGAATAAGGAGGGATATTTGAATTTAAAACCAGGCAATCACTGCCATACTCTGTGCTTTTACGCATTATCACTCTTCTACTTCTCTTCATGGGACTATTTTTAAAAATAATATTTGATCAAGCCCCATTACTAAGTACCATGTATCATTGCTATACTTAATCAAAATTATCAGCCCAGTGATGTGTGAAACTTGCCTCCAGTCTTTCATATATAGGCAACCTGAGATTACATGTTCTGCTGAACACTGATCATAGAATAAATTAATAAAAAAAGTATTTATGGCCACTTCTAATAACTTCTAAATATATATTATCCAAAATTATATTATCTTCATTTTTCCTGTCTGGACTTTCTTTTTCACCTTATTTGTTAATTAGTACAGCAAATGTTTTATGAACACCTGCACCCCAGGTACTATATACAAGGCACAAAGAAACACTAAATACATTTAGTTGCCACAGACAGAAGATCACAATCTAGGTTCATAACATCCTCTCTTCATTCCATCTGGTACTGGTGTCCTCCTTGTGTCTTTTCATTATGCATTTTATATCAGCTTTTCAGAAAGAAATTGAAACAGATGATTAACCTGGGAAATATTGACATTTATGTGATGACTTCTCAGTTATTTGCTTTCTAATGATGATCAAATTTTTAAGATAAATGCTAAAGTTTTAAGATTGATCCTCACCAAACTTCCCTGGTTGCTCAGATGGTAAAGCGTCTGCCTACAATGCAGGAAACCTGGGTTTGATCCCTGGGTGGGGAAGATCCCCTGGAGAAGGAAATGGCAACCCACTCCAGTACCCTTGCCTGGAAAATCCCATGGACCGAGGAGCCTGGAAGGCGACAGTCCACGGGGTCGCAAAGAGTCGGACACGACTGAGTGACTAAGCACAGCACAGCACTAATTTTTCCAAGGCTGAATTTTTATGTGTTTGCAGATATTTTAAATTTCTCCAAAAAAAAAAAAAAATTATGTTGATGTTGAAAGTCTATGCCTAGCCGGCTCATATTAAAATTACAATAAGAAAACTACAGATGAAAAGCAAGTTTACTGCGAAAGTGAGTTTGTGAATATATGTAAACGTAGTTGTTTGAGTTGCATTCATTTTGAGATATTTAGCAGGCAGACGGGACAACACAAAAATATGCAATGACTATGAATGGAATGAAGTTGAATTATAAAATACTTTCTTATTTAATGAAAATTATTTCTGGAGTAAACTTTTATTTGAAACATGCATTCTGGAAACAATTTATAAAAATAACATGAACCTATGTATTCTTTTTTCAAATGTGTCACTCAGTCATGTCACTCAGTCACTCAGTTATGTCCGACTCTTCTGACTCTAGCCACCAGACACAGGTCTTAAAATATAGCCAGGAAAGGAAAAAATAGCATTAGAAATAGTGCTTTAAATTTCAAACTTGTCTTCTACTGGGCTTCCCAGGTGGTGCTAGTGGTAAACAATCTGCCTGCCAGTGTAATGTCTGAGTTAATCACTAAGACGAACATACATCTTTGAAGAGGTTCTAGGATTACTTATCTTTAATTGGAAACCGACTTTATTTTTTCTGTGATTACCATTTGCCATATTATATTATTTCAGTTTAATACATTATATGTTGTTTATAAGCAATTTCAAAGAACAATGGAAACATATGCTATACACCTTAATTTTTATTTTACAATGAGACTATCCAAAGCAATGAGTATGTTTTTCTATTTTTTATTAATCTGAAAACAATTTTATTGTCTTCATACAAGTATTTATCATGTGATTTTATCCACCAGGAATATCCAAAAGTTTGAAAAGTGTTTATTTACACTTTGAATTATTCTGAAGGTTATTTTTTGAGAATTTCATGACACTCCTTGATCTGAATGGACAAGCTTGTGACCTGTGTTGAGGTCAGTGTTACACACGAGTGAGTCTCGCCTTATTATAAAATTTTATTTGTATCCTTCCATTTGTAAGTTACTTTTATACACCAAAATATATTTTATGCTTTATGAATAACTATTTTAGAAATTTAAAATATAATTTCATGTATTTTCTTAATTGTGATACACCAAGAAGAAGCTGAAGAATCCCTGTGAATGAATTGGAAACTACAGTTTTGTGCTTAATATCTACTAGTTGCTAAAGGATAAACAAGGGAAAAATATAAGCTAAGGAATGGCAAATGGAGGGAATTTCCAAACTGTAAACTTGCACTGATTATTGTAGCCTTGTAGCTGCTGACCTTGAAATATAACTACAAAACTATTAGAACCTCCCACCATGTTGACAATCAGGTCAAATAGGCACTACAGCTATTTGAAACCAGTTGACTTTAGCTGACTTGGCCTTAACATTGGAATTCTTTTGGATGAAGGGTACTGGCCAAGAACTGGCAAACAGGATGTCCTCTGATAAAGAGTGACTTAATCTACATTTTAGCAATGAACTGGTTTCTACAAAGTTTAGGTAAAGACAAAGCATAAAAACATTCTGTCTTCATTTTGTTTTTCAATGATTTTAATTATATAAAAACAGTAAAATATAGAATCAAAATATGGGAACTATTAAAATGAAAGGAGTCACTATAAAGAGTGAAACATAAACTTCTTTGACTTACAATATTCAAAAGATATGAGATCAAAATGACTGCTCAGGGGTTCTATCCCTGGACCTAAACCTATGACCTAAAAAAAAAAAAAAAAAAAATTAGTATATGGATACTATCCTCATGACTGATCCTTAAAATATCCTTTATAAAATACTGACAAAATATTAAATAATGGTTTGCAAGCATGTGTGCTCATTTGCAAAGTCATGGCAGACTCTTTGCCCCAAGGACTGTACCCCAAGGACTGTAGCTCACCAGGTTTCTCTGTCCATGGGATTTCCCAGGCAAGAATACTGGAGCAGGTTTCTATTTCCTTCTCCAGGAGATCCTCCCATCCCAGGGATTGAACCCATGTCTCCTGCACTGACAGGTAGGTTCTTTAACACTGAGCCACCAATGAAGTCCAAGTAATGTTGAGAGTCCCAAAGAATAATATACAGTGGACAGGTCATCTGATGATCCAGACGGATCTAACGACACTTACAGAAAATTGAGAAGACTGAATGGTCACATGATATTTAGGTCACCTGAAATATTATTAGTCTTTGCTTTCCTTCTGATAAGAATTGAGAAGATGTCTGTAAAAGGTTTTATTTTTTAGAAAATATTCAGAATACAGATAATCTCTCATACCTATTTAATGACAACAATGATTATCAGTGAGAAATTTTCCTTAAGTAAAAAAGAAAGGCAAGAAGAGGGGAAGGAAGTAAGGAGAAAGGGAGAGAACTTGAGAGAGAAGGAAGAAGGAAAAGGAGGGAAGGAAGACAGGAGAGAAGGAAGGAAGAGAAGGAGGAAGGAAAAAAGAAAACTGAACGTATAGAATTGAAGGCCTAAAAGTTCTGCACTCTAGAACAGAGGTCCCCAACTTTTCTGGCTTCAGGAACTGGTTTTGTGAAAGACAGCTTTTGAATGGACCAGGCTGTTGGGGGAGAAGGGGACGGGTTTTTTAGGATGATTCTCCTAAGGAGCTTGCAAACTGGATCCACAGCATGTGCAGTTCACAGTAGAATTGAAGCTCCTATGAGAATCTAATGTCCCTATTGATCTGACAGGAGGTGGACTCAGGGTTAACTCAACAATGGGGAGTGGCTGTAAATACAGATTAAGCTTTTCTCCCTAACCTACCACTCACCTCCTGCTATGCAGCTCGATTCCTAACAGGCCAGAAACTGGTACCAGTCTGTGGCCTGCAGGTTGGAGATCCCTGGTCTAGAATATAATTACAATTTGGGCCTGCAAGATGTAATGTTTTCTATTGTATATAACCAAATGTTAATTTTAGTCCTAATAATGCCTCAAGAAAGCATTTATCTAAAGTTTACCTTCAAGTAATGTTATTTGCTATTTTTACTTATAAAACTCAATGTACTGTTTTAATTACTTTGCCATGTAAAACTTTTAATTTTAAGTCAATCCAAAGCCAAGCCAATATCTACCAAAAAGTGTAAGGAAAGTTTTAGAATAGCCAATTTAAAGTTATACTTTCAAATAATATGCGTCCAGTTTTCTACTTCTTTAAACAATAAAGTCATAATATCCTCATACAGATAAATTCATTTTTGTATTTTCTATAGGCACAATAGTTAGAAGCACAGCGTGCTGCTCCAAGGAACATGATAAAAGCAGTAGAATCCCAGGAACAAGAACCTGTATTTTTACTGAAGATCACTAACAAGTCAACTGTGTATTTCTGAAATATAAAACATATTAAATCAGTCTATTGATATTAATTCAGAGATGCTTTGTCTATAAAAGCCTGAATAGGACTCAATAACTTATTATTCTATCACTATTTTCTTAACTGAATAACCATGCTACAAAATATACAGAATTATCAATGAAAACATTGTAAATTCTATTTGGTATCACTTAGAATATTGCTTTCAGAATTTCAGTCTTGAGATTTTTTTAAAGATTAAAAGTAGCGTATATTCTATTAAGAAAAACTAAAACACTATTTCAGTTCAGTTCAGTTCAGTCGCTCAGTCATGTCTGACTCTTTGAGACCCCATGAATCGCAGCACGCCAGGCCTCCCTGTCCATCACCAACTCCCAGAGTTCACTCAAACTCATGTCCATCGAGTCCATGATGCCATCCAGCCATCTCATCCTCTGTCGTCCCCTTCTCCTCCTGCCCCCAATCCCTCCCAGCATCAGAGTCTTTTCCAATGAGTCAACTCTTTGCATGAGGTGGCCAAAGTACTGAAGTTTCAGCCTCAGCATCAGTCCTTTCAATGAACACCCAGGACTGGTCTCTTTTAGGATGGACTGGTTGGATCTCCTTGCAGTCCAAGGGACTCTCAAGAGTCTTCTCCAACACCACAGTGCAAAAGCATCAATTCTTCGGTGCTCAGCTTTCTTCACAGTCCAACTCTCACATTCATACATGACCACTGGAAAAACCATGGCCTTGACTAGATGGACCTTTGTTAGCAAAGCAATGTCTCTGCTTTTGAATATGCTATCTAGGTTGGTCATAACTTTCCTTCCAAGGAGTAAGCGTCTTTTAATTTGATGGCTGCAATCACCACCTGCAGTGATTTTGGAGCCCCCCAAAATAAAGTCTGACACTGTTTCCAGTTTCCCCATCTATTTCCCATGAAGTGATGGGACCAGATGCCATGATCTTCGTTTTCTGAATGTTGAGCTTTAAGCCAACTTTTTTGCTCTCCTCTTTCACTTTCATCAAGAGGCTTTTTAGTTCCTCTTCACTTTCTGCCATAAGGGTGGTGTCATCTGCATATCTGAGGTTATTGATATTTCTCCCGGCAATCTTGATTCCAGCTTGTGCTTCTTCTAGCCCAGTGTTTCTCATGATGTACTCTGCATAGAAGTTAAATAAACAGGGTGACAATATACAGCCTTGATGTACTCCTTTTCCTGTTTGGAATCAGTCTGATGTTCCATGTCCAGTTCTAACTGTTGCTTCCTGACCTGCATACAGGTTTCTCAAGAGGCAGGCCAGGTGGTCTGGGATTCCCATCTCTTTCAGAATTTTCCACAGTTTATTGTGATCCACACAGTCAAAGGCTTTGGCATAGTCAATAAAGCAGAAATAGATGTTTTTCTGGAACTCTCTTGCTTTTTCCATGATCCAGTGGATGTTGGCAGTTTGGTCTCTGGTTCCTCTGCCTTTTCAAAAACCAGCTTGAACATCTGGAAGTTCATGGTTCATGTACTGCTGAAGCCTGGCTTGGAGAATTTTGAGCATTACTTTACTAGCGTGTGAGATGAGTGCAATCGTGCGGTAGTTTGAGCCTTCTTTGGCATTGCCTTTCTTTGCGATTGGAATGAAAAGTGACCTTTTCCAGTCCTGTGGCCACTGCTGAGATTTCCAAATTTGCTGACATATTGAGTGTAGCATTTTCACAGCATCATCTTTCAGGATTTGAAATCCCTGGAATTCCATCACCTCCACTAGCTTTGTTCACAGTGATGCTTTCTAAGGCCCATTTGACTTCACATTCCAGAATGTCTGGCTCTAGGTGAGTGATCACACCATCGTGATTATCTTGGTCATGAAGATCTTTTTTGTACAGTTCTTCTGTGTATTCTTGCCACTTCTTCTTAATATCCTCTGCTTCTGTTAGGTCCATATCATTTCTGTCCTTTATCGAGCCCATCTTTGCATGAAATATTCCCTTGGTATCTCTAATTTTCCTGAAGAGATCTCTAGTCTTTCCCACTATTTAGAAGGCTCTAAAATTTTTGATAGAAAGCTATCTGGGATAATTTGGATAGAACTCTACTTGTAGAGTTCATGAAATTTGCAATATTTGCCAGAAAAAATCAATATATCCTTGAACATTTTTCTAGTGTGGGAATCATTCTACAGTATTATATTTAGCATAGCATTTTAAATACTGAAATATATCAAGGGAGGTTGAAAGCAACCTGAATATTTTGACATACTTGATTCCTGCATATAAATATAAGCCAAGTTTTTAGGTTGACAACTGCAATAGAGGATACAATCACAGACACACACAAAATATAATTTTTCACAGAACTAGAAAAAAGAATATTTAAATTCATGTGTGTGTGTGTGTGTGTGTGTGTGTGTGTGTGTGTGTGTGTGTGTTAGCCACTCAGTCATGGCCGACTCTATGGGACCCCATGGACAGTAACCCACCAGGTTTCTCTGTCCATGGGATTCTCCAGGCATGAATTACTGGAGTGGGTTGCTCTGCCCTCCTCCAGAGGATCTTCCCAACCCAGGGATTGAACCTAGGTCTCCTGCATTGCAGGCAAACTCTTTACCATCTGAGTTACAAGGGAAGACTATTTATATGGAACTGCAAAAAATGGTAAATAACTAGAGCAATCTTGAGCAAGAGAAGCAAAGGTGGAGGCACCACACTTCCTTACTTTAAAGTGTATTACAAATTTCTAGTAATCAAAATAAGATGGCTTTAGCATGACAACAGACACGTAGATTAATGGGCAGAATAGAGAGCCCAGAAACACACCCACGGTATGTAGTCAGTTGTTTTTATTTTTGTTTGTTTGATTTTTTTTTACAAAAGCACCAAAAATTAACAAGGAGAAAAGGATAGCCATTTAAATAAATGGAGTTAGGAAACCTGGATTGCCAAATGTGAAAAATGAAATTAGGCCCTTATTTTTTATCATACAGAAATCAACTTACAGTGGACTAAAGACTTAGATTTTAAGATTTGAAACTGCTGAGCTAGAGGAATAAATGGCAGAAAAAATCTTTGACATTGGTCCTGGCACTCTTGTTATTTTCATATTTTACACCATTGCAAAGACAATTGCAAAGGTAATAAAAACAAAAATAGACAAGTATGACTACATCAACCTAAAACATTCTGCACAGTAAAGGAAACCATCAAAAAATTTTTTAAAAAGCAACCTATGAACTGAGAGAAAATATTTGTAAACTGTGTATCTGATAAGGGTTTTATATTCAAAATATATAAGGAACTCACATAACTCAATAGCAAAACAACAACAACAACAACAAACCTCTATTAAAAAATAATGGTCCATATTTCCCTGGTGGTCCAGTGGTCAAGTTTCTACCTTGCAATTCAGGTGATGTGGGTTTGATCCCTGGTCAGGGAACTGCAATACCGCATGCCATGGGGCACCTAAACCCATGTGGTACAAGTACTGAGTCTGTGGGCTCTGGAGCCCATGTACCACAATGAAAGATCTTGTGTGCTATAAATACTGAAGCCCACAAGCTCCGGAGCCCACACAACACTAGTGAGTCCATGAGCTACAAGGAAATAACCCACTTCAAACAGTTGAGATCCCATGTGCTACAACTAAGATTCAATGCAGCCAAATAAACAAAAATATTTTTTGAAATGGTCAGATAACCTGAATAGTTTTCCAAAGAACACATACAAATGGTCAACAGGTATATAAATAAAGATACTCAATATCACTAATTATTAGGGAAATGCACATCAAAACCACAATGAGGTATTACTTCACACCAATTGGGATAGCTATTATTAAAAAGGCAAAAATAGCAAGTATTGATAAGGATGTATAGAGAAAAGGGGACTCTTGTACAATTTATGGGAATATAAATTGGCACAATGTAGGAAATAGTATAGAATTTCCTCAAAAAAAAATTAATAACAAAACTACCCTATGACTCAGCAATTGCACATTAAAGGGAAACAAAATAACTATCTTATAGAAATATTTGTATACACATGCTTATTGTGGCATTATTCTTAATATCTCAATAACAGGAACAATCTAAAAGTCCATTGACAGGTAAATGGATAAAGAAAACACACACAGACACACACACACAAGAATATTTTTCAGCCTTAAAAGGAAATCTTGCCATTTTCAACAACATGGATGCAACAGAAGGGCATTATGGTAAGTAAATTCAATCAGATAAAGACAGACAAATGATACTGTGTGATACCACTTATATACAGAATCTTAAAAATCGAACTCATGGAAGCAGAGAGTTGAATGGTTTTTGCCAGAGGCTGATGGGTGGGGAAAATGAGGAAAGAATGGTCAGGAAAATGAGGAAAGGATGGTCACAGGGTACACATTTTCAGTTATAAGACAAATAAAATCTGAGAATCTAATATATAGCATGATGACTACAGTTTATACTGTATCATATAGTTGAATACTCCTAAGAGAGTAGCTCTTAAGCATCCTTAAAAAACAAAAAAGTCACTATGTGAGATGATGGATGTGTAATTAACCTGATTTTAGAAATATTTTCACAATATACATGAAAATCAAATCATCAAGTTGTACATTTTAAATATATTACATCTTTATTTGTCAATTTTACTTCAATAAAGCTGAAAAATTAAATACAATAATTAAAAAGTAAAATTATGAATACTTTTCAATTGATAAATGAAATTAATAAATGGAATCTAAATTAGTACAAGAGTAGGCTTTAAGGAGCCTTTTATCTCTGGGCACAACGGAGTTGGATTTCTGATTAAGGTTAGCAACCTTTCTCAGAAAGTCATTTTAATGCAAAGTTCTGGAGAGATTTATTTTTAATTAGTTGAGCGTATACATCGTATCTGTCTGCAGGAATGTAAAAGATAAGACTAATAGCAAGTTATTTCAGGCACATTTGGTGGTGGTGTTATTTTAATCTCAGAGAACTCTTGACACTTATATCTGTATACTGTATTTTGAAATAGCCAAAGATTCAAAATGTTTTATCGTTCTCATTTCAACAATTTTCTGTGAAAGAATTTCATAATTATAGAAACTGATGCAAATTGTTTCTTAATCCAGCAAGTAATAATAATAATATTGTGACACAATCCAACATTTATATGCCCTTTACCTTTGAGTTCAAATATCAGTTTTCCTGCTTACTAGTGGTGTGGTGTTGAGGAAATCACTTAACTTCTCTATACTTCAGTTTCCTTCTCTGGAAAATGGCAGAATAATACATCCACTTCATAAAGTTGTTACAAAAGACAAATATTAGTATTTATGAAGAATTTAGAACAAGTTTAACACTTAGGAAGCACTATAAATATGTATATTTTAAAAATTTTATTGGAGTATAATGGCTTTACAACATTGTGCTAGTTTCTGCTGTATAGCAAAATGAATCAGCTCTAAGTATACATACATCTCCTGTTTCTTGGATTTCCTTCCCATTTAGGTCACCACTGAGCACTGAGTAGAGTTCCCTGTGTTATACAGTAGGTTCTGATTAGTTATCTATGTTATATACGATATCTGTCAATCCTAGTCTCTCAATACAGCCCACCCCAAATTCCCCCTTTCTTGTCTATATGTTTCTTCTCTGCACTAATGAAATACATTCAGGTCAGTTCAGTTGCTCAGTCGTGTCTGACTCTTTGCGACCCCGTGGACTGCAACACGCCAGGCCTCACTGTCCCTCACCAACTCCCGGAGTTATTTCAAACTCATGTCCATTGAGTCGGTGGCCATAAAACTATTCTCTGTTGTCCCCTTTTTCTCCCACCTTCAAACTTTTGCAGCATCAGGGTGCTTTCAAATGAAACATTTCTTCACACAGATGGCCAAAGAATTGGAGTTTCAGCTCAGGCATCAGTCCTACCAATGATATTCAGAACTGATTTACTTTAGGATGAACTGGGTTTATCTCTTTGAAGTCCAAGGGGCTCTCAAGAATCTTCTCCAACACCACAATTCAAAAGCATCAATCCTTTGGTTCTCAGATTTCTTTATAGTCCAAGTCTCACATTCATACATGACTACTGAAAAAACCATAACTTTTACTAAATGGACCTTTGTTGGCAAAGTAATGTCTCTGCTTTTTAATATGCTATCTAGGTTGGTCATAGATTTTCTTCCAAGGAGCAAGTGCCTTTTAATATCATGGCTGCAGTCACTATCTGAAGTGTTTTTGAAACCTCAAAAAATAAAGACTGTCACTTCTACTGTTTCCCCATCAATTTGCCATGAAGCATTGGGACCAGATGCCATGATCTTAGTTAGTTTTCTGAATGTTGAGTTTTAAGCCAAATTTTCACTCTCCTCTTTCACTGTCATCAAGAGGCTCTTTAGTTCTTTTTTGCTTTCTGCTATAAGGGTGGTGTCATCTACATATCTGAGGTTATTTATATTTGTCTTGGCAATCTTGATTCCACCTTGTGCTTCATCCAGCCCAGCATTTCACATGATGTACTCTGCATATAATTTAAATAAGCAAGGTGACACTATACAGCCTTGACGTACTCCTTTCCCAATTTGGAACCAGTCTGTTGTTCAACGTCCAGTTCTAACTGTTGCTTCCTGACCTGCATACAGATTTCTCAGGAGGCAGGGTAGGTGGTCTGGTATCATCTTTTTCAGAATTTTCCACAGCTTGTTGTGATCCACACAGACCATCCCCAAGAAAAAGAAATGCAAAAAAGCAATATGTCTGTCTGAGGAGGGCTTACAAATAGCTGTAAACAGAAGCAAAAAGCAAAGAAGAAAAGGAAAGATATACCCATTTGAATACAGAGTTCCAAAGAATAGCAAGGAGAGATAAGAAAGCCTTCCTCAGTGATCAATGAAAAGAAATAGAGGAAAACAATAGAATGGGAAAGTCTAGAGATCTCTTCAAGAAAATTAGAGATACCAACGGAACATTTCATGCAAAGATGGTCTCGATAAAGGACAGAAATGGTATGGACCTAACAGAAGCAGAAGACATAAAGAAGAGGTGGCAAGAATAAATGAAGAACTGTATAAAAAAGATCTTCACAACCAAGATAATCACGATGGTGTGATCACTCACATTCACCTAGAGTCAGATATCTTGGAATGTGAAGTAAAGTGGGCCTCAGAAAGAATCACTATGAACACAGCTAGTGGAGGTGATAGAATTCCAGTTGAGCTATTTCAAATCCTGAAAGATGATGCTGTGAAAGTGCTGCACTCAATATGTCAGCAAATTTGGAAAACTCAGCAGTGGCCACAGGACTGGAAAAGGTCAGTTTTCATTCTAATCCCAAAGAAAGGCAATGCCAAAGAATGCTCAAACTACCACACAATTGCACTCATCTCACATGCTGGTGGGCTGCAGTCCATGGGGTCGCTAGGAGTCAGACACGACTGAGAGACTTCACTCTGACTTTTCACTTTCATGCATTGGAGAAGGAAATGGCAACCCACTCCAGTGTTCTTGCCTGGAGAATCCCAGGGACGGGGAAGCCTGGTGGGCTGCCATCTATGGGGTTGTACAGAGTCAGACACGACTGAAGTGACTTAGCAGCAGCAGCAGCACATGCTAGTAAAGTAATGCTCAAAATTCTCCAATCCAGGCTTCAGCAATACATGAACTGTGAAATTCCAGATGTTCAAGCTGGTTTTTGAAAAGGCAGAGGAATCAGAGATCAAATTGCCAACATCCACTGCATCATGGATAAAGGAAGAGAGTTCCAGAAAAACATCTATTTCTGCTTTATTGACTATGCCAAAGCCTTTGACTGTGTGGATCACAATAAACTGTCGAAAATTCTGAAAGAGATGGGAATCCCAGACCACCTGGCCTGCCTCTTGAGAAACCTATATGCAGGTCAGGAAGCAACAGTTAGAACTGGACATGGAACAACAGACTGGTTCCAAATAGGAAAAGGAGTATGTCAAGGCTGTATATTGTCACTCTGCTTATTTATCTTCTATGCAGAGTACATCATGAGATACGCTGGGCTAGAAGAAGCACAAGCTGGAATCAAGATTGCCGGGAGAAATATCAATAACCTCAATATGCAGATGACACCACCCTTATGGCAGAAAGTGAAGAAAAACTAAAAAGCCCCTTGATGAAAGTGAAAGAGAAGAGTAAAAATTTTGGCTTAAAGCTCAACATTCAGAAAATGAAGATATGGCATCTGGTCCCATCACTTCATGGGAAATAGATGGGGAAACAGTGGAAACAGTGTCAGACTTTATATTTTGGGTCTCAAAATCACTGCAGATTGTGATTGCAGCCATGAAATTAAAATATGCTTGCTCCTTGGAAGGAAAGTTATGACCAACCTAGATAGCATATTTACAAGCAGAGACATTACTTTGTCAACAAAGGTCTGTCTAGTCAAGGCTACTGTTTTTTCAGTGGTCATGTATGGATGTGAAAGTTGGGCTGTGAAGAAAGCTGAGTGATCAAGATTGATACTTTTGAACTGTGGTGTTGCAGAAGACTCCTGAGAGTCCCTTGGACTGCAAGGAGATCCAACCAGTCCATTCTAAAGTAAATCAGTCCTGGGTGTTCATTGGAGGGATTGATGCTGAAGCTGAAACTTCAATACTTTGGCCACCTCATGTGAAGATTTGACCCATTGGAAAAGACTGATGCCTAGAGGGATTGGGAGCAAGAGGAGAAGGGGATGACAGAGGATATGATGGCTGGATGGCATCACCAACTCAATGGACATGAGTTTGGCTGAACTCCGGGAGTTGGTGATGGACAGGGAGGCCTGGCGTGCTGCAATTCATGGGGTCGCAAAGAGTCGGACACAACTGAGCAGCTGAACGGAACTGAACAATGCAAGAGTTCAATTTTAATTTAAAACATACCAGTTCTCACTTTCCACAACCTACTTTAGACAATAGATAACACATATGTCCTGTTGCTCCCTAAATGCTAGGGAGTTAGACACAGCCACTTCTCTTTGGGAGTATGTTATGTCCCCAAACCATTATTCTATGGCAAAATCTGTGATTTTAAAATTTATGCTTATATAGAAAACCCAATTCATAGAAGTTGGGTGCAGATTTGTTAAATATGCATTGATTTCCTAGTGTTATGTTTCATAAATAGTATTCTGGAGACAAAATACTCCAAAAGAATGAAATATAGGGACTTTTTATGGGAAAACTGATATATTTGCATCAATTATAATAAATAAATGTTTATTAGCAAGTTTAATCAAGAATGTAAATATTAATAGGTTTATCTGATTCATCTTATTATTAAGATAAAGAAACAGAAATGTCTATAAATAAATTTATATTTTTAAAAAAAGATGTATTTATTTTACACATTCTATGTATTCATATAAGATTCCTTCTGTATGTTCTTAGGGATATTTAGAGAGAAAATATACACATGTATAATAAATAGTTTTTTACGTTGAAAAGTTCAGCTTTCAGTAACATTTCTTTATATTCAGAAAGTTCATGAAAACAAAGGAGGTATGAAAGAGACGTTTATCCTCAAATAAGTTTGGGAGAAAATTAAAAGACAAATGTACAAACTATGTTACAATTTTAAGTACCAAGGAAGAGATTGTTGTTGTTGAGTCCCTAAGTTATGTCTGATTCTTTGCAACCCCATGGGCTGCAGCAAGCCAGGCTTCCCTGTCCTTCACTGTCACCTGTAGTCTGCTCAATCTCAAGTCCATTGAGTCAGTGATGCCATCCAACCATCTCATCCTCTGTTGCTCACTTCTCCTCCTGCCCTCAAGCTTACCTAGCATTAAAGTCTTTCCCAGCATAAGAGCCTTTTCAGCTCTTCAAATCAGGTAGCCAAAGTTTTGGGGCTTCCCCTTCAGCATCAGTCTTTCTAATGAATACTCAGGGTTGAGTTCCTTTAAGATTGACAGATTTGATTTCCTTGTTGTCCAAGGGACTCTCAAGTGTCTTCTCCAGCACCACAATTCAAAAGCATCAATTCTTCAGCACTCAGCCTTCTTTATGGTCCAAGGCTCACATCTGTACATGACTACTAAAAAAAACATAATTTTGACTATATGTACCTTTATTGGCAAAGTGATGTCTTTTGTTTTTTTAATACCCTGTCTAGGTTTATCATAGCTTTTCTTCCAAGGAGCAAATATCTTTTAATTTCAAGGCTGCAGTCACCATCCACAATGATATAGGAGCCCAAGAAAATAAAATCTGTCATTGTTTCCACTTTTTCCTCTTCTGTTTGCCATGAAGTGATGGGAACAGATATCATGATCTTAGTTTTCTTAATGCTGAGTTTTAAGCCATCTTTTTCATTCTCCTCTTTCACCCTCATCAAGAGGCTCTTTAGATCCTCTTCATTTTCTGCCATTAGGGTAGTATCATCTGCCTATCTAAGGTTGTTGATATTTCTCCTGGAAATCTTGATTCCAGCTTGTGATTCATCCAGCTCAGCATTTGGCATAATGTACTCTGCATATATGTTAAATAAGCAGGATGACAATTTACATCCTTGACGTACTCCTTTCCCAATTTCAAACCAGCATATTGTTCTATGTCTAGTTCTAACTGTTGCTTCTTGACCTGTATACATGTTTCTCATCTCTTTAAGAATTTTCCACAATATGTTGTGATCCACACATTCAAAAACTTTAGCATAGTCTATGAAGCAGAAGTATAGAATTCCTTAGTTTTCTCTATGATCCACAGATGTTGACAATGTGATCTCTGGTTTTTCTGCCTTTTCAAAATCCAACTTGTATGTCTGGAAGTTCTCTGTTCACATACTCTTGAGACTTGAAGGATTTTAAGCATTTTCTTGTTGGTGTGTGAAATGAGTGTAATTGTATGGTAGTTTGAGATTATTTGTCATTGGTTTTCTTTGGGTTTAGAATGAAGACTGATCTTTTCCAGTCCTGTGGCCATTTCTGAATTTTCAAATTTTCTGGCAGCACTTGATCAATATCATCTTTTAGGATTTTAAATAGCTCAGTTAGAATTCCATCACCTCCACTAGCTTTGTCTGTAGTAATGCTTATTAAGGCCCATTTGATTTTACACTTGAAAATGTCTGTCTCTAGGTGAGTGACCTCACCATCATGGTTATCTGGGTCATTAAGACCTTTTTTCAGAGTTCTTCTGTGTATTCTTGCTCCCTCCTCTTAATCACTTCTGATTCTCTTAGGTTCTTGTGGTTTCTGTCTGGCAAAGGAGAAAGGGAAACATATACCCAATTGAATGCAGAGTTCCAGAAAATAGCAAGGAGAGATAAGGAAGCCTTTTTAAGTGAACAATGAAAAGAAATAGAGGAAAACAATTGAATGGAAATGGCTAGAGATCACTTCAAAAAAATTGGAGATACTAAGGGAACATTTCATGCAAAGATTGTCACAATAAAGTAATGGCTATACAGTTAATTCCTCAGACGAGCCAAACAAAATACCTAATACTGAGAAACAATGTGTTTTTGAAAAAGTGTACTGAATCTTGGTGTCAGCTTCATTCATTGTAAAATGCACTGTCTTAGCAATATATGTAGAGATGTAACTGGGCTTTTTTTTTTTTTTTAATATGGTGAAAAGAAACTGTTTTCCCATCTGTACTGAATTTGAAATGTTTTATTGGTCTAAAACATGAACTGAGCAATGGAAATAACAACAGAGAAAAAATCTGGACATATTTTTTATTGATAAGTATAAGTTGTTTTTCTCATAAACTGCTTAAATTTACAGATTATTTCATTTCTCTTGGTTCTCAATACGTGCATCTTTTATGAATACTGTTATATTTCTATTCTAACCTTCTCTGGTTATGAGACATATATTCACTATTTTATTTATTTGTTTTTAAGGAAATATGTTTATTCAACTATTTCTTCATCTTTTCTTAAACTGTTATTAGTAATTTTCAAGATCTACTAAGTGGACCACACTGTACCATATTCTGAACTGGGAAATCAGTCACTGGGTCTTGCTCTGAAAGACTGCATTTGTGAGGTAGAGCTTTTCTCTGACTTGACATATACTTATCTTTAGACACACTGTTGGGTTTAAATCCCTGGCTGCTTGGCTAACTTTAACATATTACCCTAGCTTGATGTGTGGCCTTTAACTCACTATAATTTTGAATTAAAACTCTATGGACTCCTAACTTCTGATGAGTGTCTGGATTCAGAATGCCTTCTCCACTTGCTGCACTGCTTCACTCATTCCTGCCTTGGTTTATTTCATTATCTGGTTATATGTGGCATCTTGAAGCAGAAGTAAATCTATTATTATGTTTGTTTAAGTGACTATTGGATTTGCACAAGACAAGAGTCATATAAATTTCCTGTTTGACAATATTTTTTGAGTTACCATTAGAAAATAGATTAATTTGGATATTTGGCTTATGTAGAGGTGAGATATACAGAAAAACTTTGTCATGATTTAGCGAATAAAAGAAGAAGAAGAATGCTACCTAACTGGTTAACGTTGATTTTTGGAAGAACAGTTTTCACTATACTTGAAATTATCTCATCATCAAGCTTATTTTATGTTTGAACTAAAGTGCCAGAGTCTAGAGGTTGTCAACTGGGGTGATTTCGCAAACTATGAGGTACTCTTTTTTTGTAATAACTGGGGAGTAAATGTTGGCACCTAGCAGGTAGAGTATGGAATACTGCTAAATATCCTACAATGCACAGAGGAGTCCCCACAACACAGAATTTTCCAGCCCAAAATGCCAGTAGTGCTAAGGCAAAGAAAGTGGATTAAGATTGATTGATTAATGGCTTACATCTTAGTTCCAAAAGTAAAACCAGGAACAGATAGCTTTTTTCTAAATCAATAGGACTTTATATAGAGGACACAATCTGAGGTATGTGTAAAACAAAATCCATGTTTAATATTGGATCTTGTCCTTGGAAAACACATAAAGGGTGATTAAAAAAATAAAAAGGGAAAATATTACAATTTTCACTTTTCTTGTCAGGTTGGATAATAAGCTGACATCAGTGAAGAGGAATAAAGTTTTCCAGAAGTCTCTGTCTAGAGAGTCTGTCATTTTCTGTCAAGTCTCTGTCATTTTTTTAATCTAGGGAGAACGCCACTTCCGTTTCAGCAGTAACAAAACAGCTACTAGAAAACAATTTTTTTTTTAATTAATGCCAGTTGCCTTGGGAAGACAGACATCAGGATTTTTGTTTTTTTCTATTTGTGGGCCCACTGTGTGCTGCTTTCCTGGGGCAGGATGGCACAATCTGAGCTCAGAGCCACTGCAAATCACAGTTCAGTCACTATCTAGCTATGTGAACTTATGGCAAGTGCCATAAGAACTTGGTGCCTCAATTTCCTCATCTGTAAAATGAGGCTAATGTTTTACCATTTTCTTAGGCTTTGTGAAATCAAATGCACTGAAACATAGACAGTATATATAACAGTGCCTTGCACATAGAAAGTGTTCAATAAAATTTACCTATTACTGCTTTTATCAATATCATCATCATCAATACTAGAAAGAAATTTCAGGAAGAAGCTGGTACCCAAGTCATTCTTCCCCAATACAAAGCTAAAATAAATAACATTCTTAAACTTTGACCATGGCATTAAATCCTGAATACTACTCTGTTACAATTAAACTGCCAATCAACTTGCTACTTAAGGCATATAGGTTTCAGTTAATTCAAGAGAGAATAAGGTGACTAAACAATGAACTCTTGATACAGATCATATTTTTTTGGAATCCTAAACCTGAGTTGAGGAATATCCAATACAGCTATATGAATTACATTGTGCCTGTTAAGATTTCTCAGTTAAGAATCAGCTTTTATACATTTTTGTTTACCCCTGAAGAAAGTGTTGTTATCTCATTTTGTAGAGTCACTGAAGCTGATTGAAGGAATCAGTGTTCAGAATCAAAGACCTACAAGTATATGTTCTCTTGATTCCAAATCAAAGGCTCTTCCATTATCACACAATGAAAGCATTTTGCCACAACTCTATGAAGAACAACAATAAGCATATTTTTGTTACCAATGAACTACAGATTTATAACTAAGGTTATGCATAATATAAATCTGGGTAGTTCTGACCAAAAATTAACTCAAAAAACTGAAGTTACAAGAAACTTAACTGTTTTCAAATATGTTAAAATTTTATATTTTAAGCATCCATAAAATACTTTGTCTCTACCAGAGATTTCATTATCTAAAAATCTTTATGATTGATAATCAAATCTTAATTTTACTCATGGTGGTAATGTACCCAAATTTAAAAATAAATTATTTTCAATTTCTTTAGCAACTTTGGTTGCTCAGTGAGCTATAAGTGGAAATTGTTATGTGGAAGTTGAACAAATCTCTCTGAAGAGAGCTTATCCAACTGAGAAGAAAATACTTTCATGCTTGCTCTGTTTCTATCCTTCTTCCTCTTCTTATCTGGAAGGCATATATGCTGGCTGGAGTAGCAGCAGTTATATAGGACGACTAGGAAACCTTAAGTGTGGAAAGAAAACACTAAGGATTGTGGTCCAAAAAGAAAGGGAGACCTGAATTCAAGATTAGCATAGAGCTGCTATACCAGTTCTCAACAATTTCTCTTCAAACTTCTTTTACACTACTGTTGCCAACTGGTATGTGCCAATCAGTCATTTCCAAGCCTTTGTGACCCATGGACTATAGTCCACCAGGCTGCACTGACCATGGAATTTTCAAGGCGAGAATATTGGAGCAGGTTACAATTACCTAGTCCAGGGGATCTTCCTGATTCAGAGATTGAACCTGTGTCTCTTGTGTCTCCTGCACTGGCAGGTGGATATTTTACCAGTGTACCACATGGGAAGCTCCCTGGTGTGATTATATAATTTAATTTTCAAAACAAATTTTGTAAATTATATTATTATCTCCAAATTAAAGAAGAGAAGAGTATGACTTAGTAGAATGACTTGACACTCTGACAATAAAGGTCAGAGCTATATTTTAATCCTATTTATTCTCACATCAAACCTATTTTCTTGAAGGTAAAGTGACTTTAATTCAAGACATTATAATGAAAGAGATTTGAGATGAGTAAATGTTAACAAGATCAGCCAAAAGGGCAAGTTTGTTGTTGTTTTTTTAATTGTGTACACTTTCCAGGTGGCACAGTGGTAAAGAGTTCACCTGCCAGTGCAGGAGATGGAGGAGATTTGGGTTCGATCCCTAAGTCAGAAAGATACCCTGGAGGAGGAAATGACAACCTGCTCCAACATTTGTGCTTGAGAAATCCCATGAATGAAAGAGCCTTGTAGGCTACAGTACATGGAGTTACAGACGGTCACACACAACTAAGCAGTGGAGCACATACACTTAAAACATGCCTGCTGGAAATGTCTGTTTAATAGATTTGATATCCATGTGTACTCTAGTTTAAAATGGGAGACTTTCATAAATTCAACTTTTTCTTACTTAGGGATAAATAGTGAGATCTCTGTAGACTCTGTGAAATAAAATGCAGTGTCAGCTAAATTGCTCCCACTATATTCTTATGCAGAATGTACTACATTAGTAATGATAAGGCTTACTGTGAATATATATATATATATATCCAAGACTCTCAGATTTTGCAGTTATTTAACTGAGTTGATACAAATGACTAAAGGGAATGATATATTTGTAATAGAGTCTGTCTCTAGGGAAGATAGCAACTCCAATAACCAGACATATGATTTTGCAAAAACAAAAATATTCCCTGGCTTAAAAGGAAATTGATTTGCTTGTATGAATACACCTTGTTTTGTAGGACAGGGAGAGAACAATTTGTAGCATACACAAAACATTTTTTCTCTGGAACTGATACTGTTAAGGTAGAGACAGAACTTTCAGTAAACATCACCTTCATCTTTTAGAGAAGAGCTCTGGGAAGACTAAACTTGATCATATTTGTAAACTCAAGGCAGGGGTAGATGGCTAGCCTGGGTCTGGGCCTTCACCTCGGTATTCTTCCTAAGTGAATATTAATAGGGGGAATTGGGAAATCACTATATTAAACAGATGATTGTAATTCATTTGGCTTAAAGATCTCTAGAAATTAAAAGTTGCTCCATGATATTGACTCTTTGCGACCCCATGGACTATACAGTCCATGGAATTCTCCAGGCCAGAATACTGGAGTGGGTAGCCTATCCCTTCTCCAGGGAATCTTCCCAACCCAAGAATCAAACGGGTCTCATGCATTGCAGGTGGATTTTTTACCAGCTGAGCTACCAGGGAATCCCAAAGACCTCTAGAGTTAACAAAAATGATTACAAGTGTGATAATATTGAAAACAGAGCTCATTTTCCCATTAGTTTTAATTCAAAGGGGCTTCCCTTGTGGGCTCATAATTTTCTGTTTATCTTCATATGGTGGAAATGTGGAGGCAGGTAACTTGTCTTTCACATTATAGCTGTCTGGAACAAAAAACATCTTATTTGTACCTGATTTTAAGTCTTAAGAGACTGAACCTTGAATTTGCCACCATGACTGAATGAGAATTTGGGGTGTACAATAGATGCGATTACTGTTTAATAATTTCTCTTTTATTATCCTCTATAATTAGGGCTTCCCTGGTAGCTCAGAGGTTAAAGCATCTGCCTGCAATGCGGGAGACCCGGGTTCGATCTGGGTTGGGAAGATCCCCTGGAGAAGGAAATGGCAACCCACTCCAGTATTCTTGCCTGGAGAATCCCACGGACCGAGGAGCCTGGTGGGCTACAGTCTACGGGGTTGCAAAGAGTCGGACATGACTGAGCGACTTCACTTTCACTATAATTATGTAAGGAAAATACTTTTTTTCCAAATGTTAGACTTGGCATATAACTCTGGCCAATAGGATGTCACTGTTGAAATATGTTTGCAGAGTTGGGTATGAACTTCAGCTATTACCAAAAAAGAATATGTCCTAGAAGCCCATTGGCTTTGAAAGATTGAAAAACATATGGAGCAACCTGAAACTTTTCCTGCCACTAGGAATAAAGCTAACTGAGTGCAACCTAGGTATCCAAATATTACCTGATTAACTGAGGTAAAAGCAAAAAAAAAAAAAAAGGTAATTGGTCCCTGTCACTGAGTTGTTACTCAGCACTATGTCAACAGAACTGCCTGATAGAATTATTGCCTATCATAATATAGTATGAGGGCCTAAATTATAATGTTCTCCAGCTTACCACACTGGTGCAGTGTGTGGATGACATCATATTTATTAGACCTAATGAACTGAGATATATGTTTATCAGAGGATGGGAAATAATTATTCAGATATTCAGGAAACCAACTATATTGATTCATTTGTTAAGAATCCAATGATCTGGAACATTCCAAGATATTCATTCTGAAGTGAAGGACAAATTATTACACTTGGCAACCTCTACCACTAAGAAAAATGCAGATTTTTTTTTGCCAAAGAAGACAAGGAAAATAATAAAATTTTACAGTTACCAAGGTGGATGACTAGAGAATAATTCTGCTAGAAAAATTTGGAAAGAGATGCATAACACATATTTCAGAAATATCCTACCTGAGATATGAGAGAGCTGGGGTAATTATACATCAATTATAAAGGTTCATTGGTTGAGAAATGTTCCTGAAGAAATGTTGGCATGTTGCACTTGTTACATGTACTCTTAGGGGGGCAGGATGGCTTTCGCTAATAAAGGGAGAAACTCAGGCATAGAGATGTGAGTGAGTACCAACAAAGACGTTACAGATGTGGGCGCTACACTGACTGACATATTTCCATACCAAATATCAACTGAAGCCCATTTCGTAGCCACCTTGGGATTGATTTACTTAGCTCGGTTCGGAGGATGATTCCAAAATAAGTGTTAAATAGTATTTCCCTTCACTTTGGCACTATGAAAAGCATAATACTTTTTACTGTTTACGTTCAGCTCTTAGAGAATAATCTATATGGTATAGCCACATTGGTTGTGTACAGAGAAAAATGCTGTGTGTAACATCTTCAGATGGTGCTCAAACCTCTGTTTATATAAATTATATGATTAGTTTTATTGTTTAGATTAATTAGATGTGTCTTTGAAATATGGTTAGTTCAGTTTATCTATATTAGCACGGAAACTTTATGAAACTAAAGGCAAAAGTAAAAACCAATATGGTATAAAAGATACAACCTTGAAAAAATAGTTGATAAAAATCACCCCTTGAAGAATGTATACTTTGATGCAGTCAAAGGCCTTTCTTTAGATCAAACAGACACACAGCAACAAATGGAAGATGTGAGTATATTTTGCACTCTGCCTATATTGGACCCTAAAGCACAATTTCACATAATGGCTTCCTGAGTTACATCTCTAGACACTCACAAGTAGACATTGTACTACTTACATTTCACATCTTTCCCAGGGCATGTTATGGAAAGATATTTGAGTCAAATGATCCTTAGAATTCATAGTCCATTTAACTTTCACTGCTTAGTGTGTATCACTGACTTCAGTAAAAATAGTAATGGGATTAATTAATATTGTTTAACCATGTTGAAAATATCCTACTGTGCTATGTGTTTATCACAATAACAAAATACTTTTTTTTTTTCTTTAAGTGTAAAGATAAAAGAAACGAACTGAGATGGAGGGGGAAAAATCAAATAAAACAAAGGAACAGAAAGATATGATAGGTACTATATTGGTGGTCTAAAAACAACTAATGGAATTGAAATTTTCTATTTAACTACATGAAGTAAGAGTATTAGTAAGAATTTTCCATTTATTCCTACTGGTACAGGAGCCCTGACCAGTAGCTATGCCATCCATAATGTCAGCTGGCTAATATGATTTCTAGAGAGAAATCATTTTACTTAGAAAACACTGTAGGTTTTATTGGTTTGGGCACACATACCAATTTTATAGAAGTAAAAATTGCTATACATAAAAACTAATTCTGAGGAATAGTTTTCCACAAAATGTTCTATCTGTAGCTTCTACCTTACATGGCACAATATTTCTTATTCTGTCCCAGTTTTTTCTAATGTCCAAAATTATAACATTACACATCCCATTGCGCAGCACTAGTAAATGTTTCAAAAGAGAAATTAACAGTAAACTTACAATATTTTTCATCAGTGACCTCATCTAAAGATATTTTCCTCTTTGGATGTTTACTTGACATTATAAATAACACATATCAAACAGGAATTGAAAATCTTCCTGGATTAAAAAAAAGCTGGATTAGAAAAATTCTCATCTATTAAACTAGAAATTTAACTCACATCTAATATTTAACCTCTTACTTGTAGCAATACTTGTTAAAGTTAAGATGGATAAATTAATGAGATGATTGAATAGAGCATATAATAATGAATGATTAAAATGTCTGATTATTTTAGTGGATTAATATTCATACCATTAAATATTCAAACCATTTTAAAAAGATATGTAATTTATTGAGTTGTCATTCAAAAGGAGATGCTTAGAACAAACCAGTTGGACTACACATTTTAAAAATACCTTCACAACGAATGTTATGAATGTTTGTGAAAGACACACTTGACGGCATTCAGGACAGGTAATCCAATTAATTTTCATACAGTATAGAAACTGCTTGCTTGGTAAGATCTCCCTCTCTCTCTGTCTCTCTCTCTGTCACCCCCCCATCCCTGTCTCTATCACCAGCCACTCTCCTTTTTCTCGTGGGGATAAATTTGGAAACAGCCATATCATGGTCAACTTGAATATATTGTTTGGGGGAATACTAAACAGCATGCTTTTACAGATTTTAGGAATATATATTTTCTGGATGAAGCATACTTAAGTTTCAGAGCGAGTTTCAAGATCGTTAGCTGATCTATAGAGAGGAAGGTTATTTTAGGACATATGGTATATTTTTACTTGATGATGCTCTGTGTTTGAATTGAAGCCCTCATATACAGAAGTGCTGTGCTTAGTCACTCAGTCATGCCCAACTCTTTGTGACCCTATGGTCTGTAGCCCACCAGGCTCCACTGTCCATGGGGATTCTCCAGGCAGGAATACTGGACTGAGTTGCCACACCCTTCTCTAGGGGATCTTCCCAACCCAGGGATCAAGCCCAGGTCTCCTGTATTGCAGGCAGATTCTTACCATCTGAGCCACCAGGGAAGACCAAGAATACTGTGTGTAGGCTATCCCTTCTCTAGGGTAATTTCCCAACCCAGGATTTGAACCAGAGTCTTCTGCATTGCAGGTGGATTCTTTACCAGCTGAGCTACCAGGGAAGCCCACATACAGAGAGCATGCATATTAACTTCTGAGGGGACAGTTATCTCAACTTTCGTTTCTACTTATTATTTAGATAAGGCAGCAGAAAAGGGCCAAACATCCTTGCTTACTCCACACAGTGCCTATGATAATCTTTGGGTACGATTAAGACAACCATGATTCTTACACAGAACCAGAAAATTAAAAGAATTGGCAAATATTGATCTAGGCATATACAAATGCAGACATTTATCATATTCAGCATCCATAAAAGACAAAAAATGATGAATTAGATTTCATTAAATTCAAAATTTTCCACTTCAAAAGATAATATTAATAAAAAATATATACTCAGAGAAAATACTTATCAGATAAAGGATTTTTGTTTAGAACTTATTTAAAAAAAAAACTCGTAGAACTTAAGAATAAGAAACAAAGGATTCAATCAAAAATGGGCAAAATATATGAAAACACATTTAACCAAAGATACAAATATACAAAGATACAAATGCCTATTAAGCATGAAAAAAGATGTTCAAAATTATTAGACATTTCAGTTCAGTTCAGTCGCTCAGTCGTGTCTGACTCTTTGCGACCCCATGAATCGCAGCACACCAGGCCTCCCTGTCCATGACCAACTCCCAGAGTTCACTCAGATTCACGTCCATTGAGTCAGTGATGCCATCCAGCCATCTCATCTTTGGTCGTCCCCTTCTTCTCCTGCCCCCAATATCTCCCAGCATCAGGATCTTTTCCATTGAGTCAACCCTTTGCATGAGGTGGCTAAAGTACTGGAGTTTCAGCTTTAGCATCATTCCTTCCAAAGAAATCTCAGGGCTGATCTCCTTCAGAATGGACTGGTTGGATCTCCTTGCAGTCCAAGGGACTCTCAAGAGTTTTCTCCAACACCACAGTTCAAAAGCATCAATTCTTCGGCACTCAGCTTTCTTCACAGTCCAACTCTCACATCCATACATGACCACTGGAAAAACCATAGCCTTGACTAGACGGACCTTAGTCGGCAAAGTAATGTCTCTGCTTTTGAATATGCTATCTAGGATGGTCATAACTTTTCTTCCAAGAGGTAAGCATCTTTTAATTTCATGGCTGCAATCACAATCTGCAGTGATTTTGGAGCCCCCCAAAATAAAGTCTGACACTGTTTCCACTGTTTCCCCATCTATTTGCCATGAAGTGATGGGACCAGATGCCATGATCTTAGTTTTATGAATGTTGAGCTTTAAGCCAACTTTTTCACTCTCCTCTTTCACTTTCATCAAGAGGCTTTTTAGCTCCTCTTCACTTTCTGCCATAAGGGTGGTGTCATCTGCTTATTGATATATCTCCTGGCAATCTTGATTCCAGCTTGTGTTTCTTCCAGTCCAGCGTTTCTCATGATGTACTCTGCATAGAAGTTAAATAAGCAGGGTGACAATATACAGCCTTGACGTACTCCTTTTCCTATTTGGAACCAGTCTGTTGTTCCATGTCCAGTTCTCACTGTTGCTTCCTGACCTGCATACAGATTTCTCAAGAGGCAGGTCAGGTGGTCTGGGATTCCCATCTCTCTCAGAATTTTCCACAGTTTATTGTGATCCACACAGTCAAAGGCTTTGGCATAGTCAATAAAGCAGAAATAGATGTTTTTCTGGAACTCTCTTACTTTTTCCATGATCCAGCAGATGTTGGCAATTTGATCTGTGGTTCCTCTGCCTTTTCTAAAACCAGCTTGAACATCAGGAAGTTCACTGTTCATGTATTGCTGAAGCCTGGCTTGGACAATTTTGAGCATTACTTTACTAGCGTGTGAGATGAGTGCAGTTGTGCATTAGTTTGAGCATTCTTTGGCATTGCCTTTCTTTGGGGTTGGAATGAAGAAATACAAATTAAGTACAAAACAAGATGCCATTTCACACTCTCGATAATTGCTGTTATAAATAAGAGAAATGATAACAAATGTCAGCAAGTGTGGGGAGAAGGGACTCTCATATATTACTCAGCTACTTTGAAAGACCATTTGGCATTTTCATATCAGAAATGAAACAGTATTCAGCAACAAAAATGAGCTAACTACTGACACATGCTTGTATTATGGATGAAATTTAAAAATATTGTGTTAGTTTTCTACTGATGCATTAACCAATTACTGCAAATTCAGAGTTTTAAACAATAGAACTTAATCTTATAATGCTGTAGGTTAGAAGTTTGACATGGGTCTCATGGGCTAAAATCAAGATATCAACAAGATGTCAGCAAGATGCCAACAGAGGCTCTTGTGGAATATATATCTCCATACCTTTTCCACCTTCTAATGGTTGCCTGCCTTCCTTGATTCATAGCCCCTCTCTCCATCTTTAGTCACCCACTTTGCACCTATTAGACCATTCTTAAGTAGCTACACCTTTTTCTCTGATTAGACAGGCAAGATTTTTCCACTTTTAAGGATCCAAATGCATAGATGGAGTCAAGAATAATTCAGGGTAATCTCATCTCAGGGTCTATACCCCTGACCCCACTTGCATAGTCTTTTGAAATGTAAGGTAAAATTCACATGGGATGAGGGTGTGGACATCTATGGGGACATTTTGTGCCAAATAAAAGTTCTACTCATTGAAAGCAGCCAGACACAAGAGACCATGCATTTTATGATTCCATTTATAGAAAATATCTAGAAAAGACAAATGTAGAAAGACAGAAAGTAGATTAGTGTTTGCTTGGTGCTAGAGATGAGAATGAAACTTTACTGTAAATGATTATAGATCTTATTGGTGGAAAGAAAATGTTCTAAAACTTATTTATTGTGATGATTGTACCACTCAGTAAAGCCACTAAAAATACTTGAATCTTACATTTGAAATGGGTATATGGTATGTAAAATATATCTCAATAAATTAAAAAAAAAAGAACAGGACTTTCATAGGGCTGCATAGGTGTTTAAGTGGAATTGGACCAAAATCACATTTTATAAATCTATTTCTTCCATTAAAGAGATGTAAACTTCACATTGGTGGCACCAGGGGTAAAGAACCCACCTGCTAATGCAGAAGACATAGAGATACAGGTTCAATCTTTGGGTCAGGAAGATCCCCTGGGGTAGTAAATGACAACCTGCTTCAGTATCTTGCCTGGAAAATTCCATGGATGGAGAAGCTTAGTGGGCTCCTCTGAGGCCACAAAGACTTGGACAGGACTGAGCGACTGAGCACACGAACTTCACACTGATGGTTAACAATCGGCCAATTGATCTCCACAGTCAGAAGATGTCCAGCTCTTTTGTTTGCCTGTTTGTTTTTTCTAATAAAGTGCCACAATTCCAACAAATTGATATTTTGTAGAAAATTGGGACATGTGAGATAAATTTAAAACTAAAATGTTGCAGTGACTTTATCCTAATATTTTCTGGAAGGTATATTGGCAGATGTTATATTATTCAATTGTTTGTTTTTTAGTCTTCCTAGACATCTTTCAGGCTTCCCTTGTGGCTCAGATGGTAAAGGGTCTGCCTGCAGTGCAGGAGACCTGGGTATGATCCCTGGGTCGGGAAGATCCTCTGGAAGAGGGCATGACAATCCACTCCAGTATGCATGCCTGGAGAATCCCATGGACAGAGAAGCCTGGTGCGTTACTGTCTATGGGGTCCCACAGAGTCGGACACGGCTGAGTGGCTAATTCACACAGGCACTTTTTCATCTAAATAGAGGCTTCAGTAACATTAGTATGAAATTTATTTTTGTGTACAGTTTTTAAGTGGAAATTTCATAGAACTTTGCCCTATAAAATTGATATAACATTTAGACATGTTATAATGTAATATATATATATATATATAATTTTCAGACATGTTTGTAATTTAGGTTTCAGAACTGAATCTGATGAGGTGACAATTATTTAGGAGCTTCTTACATCAGTTTAAAGAAAACTCTCCAGAAAACATTAAAAATAAATCGCTGTTTTAGAAATAGAATAAATAAGTAACATCACTGTTAAGAACAAACACATATATGTATATATTCCTACATGTGGTTTCAGATCATAGTGATTCTTGGCAACAACGTATACTTTAAAATTCTGACATTTGATTTTAAGATATGAAGAAACTATTGAAAAAACTATCAGATGATATTTATACATTCCAGTCATGATTTATTTTTTTAATCTCTCTTCTCTTTGGGTAATACTGTGAATTATATAGCAATATCATTTTACAAAATATTGCCATGACCATGAATTACTTTTAAAATAAAAATAAAATACAGAAATGAGATATGTAGAATTAGTATAAAAGAATGCCAAGAAAAGAATGTTGAGAAATTTTAACTCTTGTAGATAAGAGGAAGAAGAGTAGTGATCAGGAAAAAAAAAAAAAAAGAAACAAGTGTTCTGAGAGAAATAAATAAATTTAGAATAAATAGATTTAGAAATAAATACATAAAAATTGTATCCAGTATTAAAAAATATATAGAAATTGATAGTTTGTTTAGTTTTCTTTTTAGTGTTCAATCTTCAACTTTATTAAAATACAGGGTTAACAAGTTTTGAGTTTTCTACCTAGGAAAAGACTGGTCAACTTCGACTGCTTCATAGAAAAAATAGCATTCAAAATAAAAAAACAAATATAAATCCATATCTGTCTTTATAACTTAAAGGAAAAAATCATTTTAAAAACTACCAAAACTCCAACCATATTTGAGACCATTATAAATTTCCAACAGGAGATTACTACACATATTACATATTCAAATTCTAATAGCAAAACATAACCACATAATTTGGCTACATCTATTTATTTCAGAAATTTTTTTTTAAAGTAACAAAATTATGACTATAAAACTTTGGTAGTTTTTTTTTTTTTAAGAACACCTTAAATGTTTAATAAAGAAAGCAAGCAAACAATCCTTACATTTCTTATAAATAGCTCTCAAGACATATATTACCCATCTGCTGCTAGCTTTATTTACCTTCAAGAATTTCCCAGGATCCTTCACCACAAAGGATTAGCTTAAAGGATTCTTCCAACATTTTACTCACATAAATATGATTAAACACCTATAGAAGGTAATGTGAACAAATGCATCCTTAATCCACCCTTTTCCAAGTAAGTTTTTGTTGAAAGGATTTTGCTTTTAAATTCCTACTTGGTGCTTGGAGATAAGATAGCTCAGAGCCCTCATTTAGCAAAAATTAAGATCCTGAGAAATGTAGGCATCTAGTCCTGCAAAGAGTATACAGCCTTATAAGTTAGACTTCAGTTCAAATCATGGCTCTACCAATGACTTATGGTGTGATCTTGAATATTTAATGAATCTTAGTGTCTCATCTGTAACATTGGGATGATTTTTATTTCATAAAACTACTGTAAAAATTCACAGCAGTTGTAAAGCATTCCATACATCATATATGCCCAAGGAATGGTATTTTCTTTAGGTGATTCTCTTAGTTCACATAGTTGGTAGTAAACAAGGAAATTGGGTCTCCTAATTTCCAGTCTAGTTGCTATTTCCTCTTATTTAGACATGAACATGTGTTATTTGAACATGTGTTCAATTCCCACAAGCACTTAAGAAAATTTTACATATTCTTTTTATTTCTATGTATCAAAATAAAACTGATTACAGGAAATTCATAATACTATACTTGGTTCTAAAAATTGTTTGTAAATAAGTAAGTAATACCCATTGTTATTTATTTATTTGATCTACACACATATAATGTAGTGACATTATAACTAAAATCTGTGTTTATTAGTCACAGTAGGCATTATATCATAAGGGTCTTATCATTGAATATCCCTTACAAATACTTGTTTAATGTGTAATCTTATTCTTTGCCTTCAATATTCAGTAAGACCAAAATTTATGCTTCTGTAATTTGTAATCCACGGGTTAAATATTCATGTACATATTTTTATTCAAAGACTTTTGAAAACATATAATATCTCTGCTTACTGTAGCCTATTTCTATTTATTTAAATAGCATACCTGTAGCTTCCTCATGGAAGAAAACTTATTTGTAAATCATTTTTATAAAGCTCAGTATGTACAGAACTCCTGTACATACCCAAACATATGAAAATAATTGGAGTTGACATTGTTTTTACTCTTTCTGTTTATTTTGATTTTTTTTTAATCTTCACATAAAAGGGAAACCACAAAGCTTGGGCATAGCTTCTTTTATACTGATAGAATAGGAGATTAGATGAATTTTTCTGCATCTTATTTCTTTTCTAGTGATTTTCTTATTATCCTAGTTTCTTCTTAAAAATTAAATGTGTGCTATGTGACTTCTAAGGAGTTCACATTGTCTTTCTGTGTAGAAACAGAATATGTTTTTGATATATTCAAGTTGCAGTTGACTTGTATATCATAGGAACAGTTCACTATAGGGCATTTTGAAATTGATATTTGCATTTAAAGGTTCTACAGATCTGTTACTTCTAACTTTTGCTGACCTGAAACAAAGACTACAACTGCACAAATAGTTTGCAAAAACATATGGATCTTATTTTTGTGATTGTTATTTTTAGCTTGTTTTCTCTGTAATAATTATGGCCATTGGTCAGAAAACAGTAAGATACAGCTTTAAGTTGTGCTGTTATTGAATGGTAAGAGAATAATTTCTTCTATTTAGGTTTGAATAACACCAGACATACCCACTCTTCTTCAAAACTGACCGGACTAAGGAGGTCAAGGGTTGAGAGTTGATCTAAACTAAACCAATATTTCTTATTTTGGTTTTGCCGAGGATGTTTTTGTTTTTGTTTCTTTTAGACTTTAGCTTGATTGTTTGGTATTAGTTTGATTTAGACATAAGGCCAAATCTACTCCAAATGGGAGTAGAAACATTTGAGGAGCTAGTCCTTTAAATGACTCATAAGCTAGTGTTCTGGGAGTTTCAGTGACCCAAGAATAGTTACTTTTCTCAAAACAGTCATGTACAGCCACACAGGATGTATACTGTACAACAAAGGCTGAGGGGGCAGCATCATGTACCTAGACCAGACGTCAACACAATTTTTCTGTAACATGTCAGATGAAAAACATTTTAGGCTTTATAAATCACATGTGGTTTCTATCACATATTCTTTACTTTTTATAATAATTTTGTTTTTAATTGACTTATTTTTATTGGAGGATAATTACTTTACTATATTGTTATGGTTTTTGCCATATGTCAGCATGAAGAAGCCATAGGGATACATGCGTGCCCCTTATCTTGAACCCCCTCCCATTTCCCTCCCCACTCCATCTCTCTAGGTTGTCTCAGAGCACCAGCTCTGCATGCTCTGCTTCATGCATCAAACATGAACTGGTCATCTATTTTACATTTGATAACATATACATTTCAATGCTGTTATCTCAGATCATCCCACCCTCTCCTTCTTCCACTGAGTACAAAAGTCTGTTTTTTACATCTGTGTCTTCTTGGCTTCCCTGAATGTTTACAATAGCTATGATATGGAAGCAACTTAGATGTCCACCAGCAGATAAATGGATAAGGAATTTGTTGTACATACATAATGGAATATTATACAGTTATAAAAAGGAACACATTTGAATCAGATCTAATGAGTTGGATGAACCTCAAGCCTATTATACAGAGGGAAGTAAGTCTGAAAGAGAAAGAAAAATACTGTATATTAACACAGTTATATGGAATTTAAAATAACTTTTAAGACTGAAAATAAATAAGACATTCTTAGTTTATGGTCCATAGACAAAGAGTTCATGGGCAGGATTCAGTCTATGGGCTACAGATGAGTAAACCCTGACATAGACTATATTTTTAAAAAATATATGAAATGAAGTTAAGTGAAAGTTGCCTAGTTGTATCTGGCTGTTTGCAACCCCATGGACTATAGAGTCCATGGAATTCTCTAGGCAAGAATATTGGAGTGGGTAACCTTTCCCTTCTTCAGGGGATCTTCTCAACCCAGGGATTGAACCCATGTCTCCCACATTGCAGGCAGATTCTTTACCAGCTGAGCCACAAAGGAAGCCCCCACCCAAAATAATATGTATATATATAGACATAGATTGTGTATATTATTTTCACTTCTGAATCTAAATTTAAAATTGTATGTCTGCATGCAATTGTGCTTTAATCATATTTAAGGCAAAGGGCCTAGTCTCCTTGTTCTAGAAATTAATCTGATTATCAGCTTGACATTCAAAAACTTGACAAGATCTTGCATAAATTAAAGTAATTCAAATCTATTTAGGATCATTAACTAGAGCTTGAGTATGGGAATGGCAATGGAAATATTTGAGAATAAATTATAATTTGTTCTTATGTTCATGTTATTAATTTCATTAAAATATTGCTTAAAATCTTATATCAAAATTAAATGGCACTAATTTGAGCAAAAAATTAACATTATACATGGTAGATCTCTTTCCAGAGGATAAAAAAAAAAATTCTCCTTGAATTATAAATGAATCTTTCTGCATTTTCTTTTCAATGGACACAGCATCAATGAATACATTCTACCAAGCTTATGAAAACTAATACAGTATACTCAATGATTTCTTGTTATTTTTCTTCAGTTCTATAACTCTATATAATCTATATTTCCTATCATTTGTAATAGTTTTTTGTTGTCATTTTCCACAAACTTTATGAAATAGCAATGGCAAATGCAATCAAGTATTCAAATAAATCTTAAACTAACCCTGGGATACCTGTAGTAACAGGAAAGTTTGGCCTTGGAGTACACAAATGAAACAGAGCAAAGGTTAATGGAGTTTTGAGAAGAGAACACACTCATTATAGCAAACTTCCACTTCCAACAACATAAGAGAGGAATCGACATGCGGACTTCAATAGATGGTCAATAACAAAATCAGATTCATTATATTCTTTGCAGCTGAAGATGCAGAAGCTCTATACAGACAGCAAAAACAAGATTTGGAGTTGAATGTTGCTCAGATCATCAACTCCATAAGCAAAATCTGAGGCTGAAATTGAAGAAAGTAGGGAAAACCACTAGGCCATTGAAATATGACCTTAATCAAATCCCTTATGATTATACAATGGAGGTGACAAGTAGAATCAAGGGATTAGGTCTGGAAGACAGACTGCCTAAAGAACTATGGACAGAGGTTCTTAACATTGCATAGGAGGCAGTGACCAAAACCATCCCCAAGAAAAAGAAACGCAACAAGGCAAAATGGTTGTCTGAGAACATCTTACAAATAGCTAAGAAGAGAGGTGAAAGGCAAAGGAGAAAGGGAAAGATATACACAACTGAATGCAGAATTCCAGAGAACAGCAAAGAGAGATAAGAAAGCCTTCTTAAGAGAACAATGCAAAGAAATAAAGGAAAACAAATGGAAAAGACTAGAAATCTCTTCAAGAAAACTGGAGATACCAAGGGAACATTTCATTCAAAGACGGGCACAGTAAAGTACAGAAATGACGAGGACCTAGTGGCCACGTGACTGGAAAAGGTCAGTTTTCCTTCCAATCCCAAAGAAAGGCAATGCCAAAGAATGTTCAAACTACACTGCAATTGCACTCATTTAACAGGCTTTCAGAGTTATGCTCAAAAACCTTCAAGCTACACTTTATCAGTACATGAACCAAGAACTTCCAGATTGAAAAGCTGGATTTAGAAAAGGCAGAGAAACCAGAGATCAAGTTGCCAACGTCCATTGGCTCACAGTAAAAACACAGGAAATCCAGAAAAAAACATGTACTTCTGCTTCATTGACTATAATAAACCCTTTGACAAGTGTGAAAAGGGAAAGTGAGACACTCAGTTGTGTTCAACTCTGACCCCATGGACTGTATGTAGCCTTTGGGGCTTCTCTGTCATCGAATTATCCAGGCAAGAATATTGGAGTGGGTAGCTATTCCCTTCTCCAGGGGATCTTCTCAACCCAGGGATGGAACCTAGGTCTCCCACATTGCAGGAGGATTATTTACCATCTGGACAGTGTGGATCACAACAAACTATGGAAAATACTTAAAGAGATGGGAATACCAGTCCACCTTACCTGTCTCCTGAGAAGTCTGCATGCGAGACAAGAAAAAACAACTAGACAAGGAAAAGTGGACTGGTTCAAAATTGGAAGAGGAATGCAAAAAGGCTGTATATTGTCATCCTGCTTATTTAACTTACATGCATAGAATATCGTGAAATGCCAGGCTGGATAAAGTACAGCTTGGTAGCAAGACAACAGGAGAAATATAAGCAATCTCAGCTAAGCAGATGATACCACTTTAATGGCAGAAAGTGAAGAGGAACTAAAGAGCTTCTTGATGAGGGTGAAAGAGGAGGGTGAAAAAACTGGTTAAAAACTCAGCATTAGAAAGACAAAGATCATGTCATTTGGTTCCATCCGTTCGTGGCAAATAGTAAGGGAAAAATTGGAAACAGTGACAGATTTCATTTTCTTGGGCTCCAAAATCACTGTGGATGGTTACTGCAGGAACAAATTTAAAAGATGTTTGCTTCTTGGAAGAAAAGCTGACAAACCTAGACAGCTTATTAAAAAGCATAGACATCACTTTGCTGACAAAGGTCTGTATAGTCCAATCTATGGTTTTTCCAGTAGTCATGTACAGATTTGAAATTTGGACAAAAATGAAGGTTGAACACTGAAGAATTGATGGTTTTAAACTGTGGTGCTGGAGAAGACTGTTCTTGGGCAGCAAGGAAATCAAACCAGTGAATCCTAAAGGAAATCAACCCTGAATATTCACTGGATGGACTGATGGTGAAGCTGAAACTTCAGTATTTTGGCCACCTTATGCAAAGAGCAGACTCATTGGAAAAGACCCTGATGCTGGGAAAGATTGAGGAAAAGAAGAGAAAGGGGCAACAGAAGATGAGATTGTTAGATGTCATCACCAACTCAATGAACATAAGTTTGAGCACAGTTTTGGGGATAGTAAAGGACAAGGAAGCCTAGTGCTTTGCAGTTTGTGGGAATCCCAAAGTGTTAGACATGATTTAGAGATTGAACAATAACAAAGTAACCCTGAAATATATTTTTGGACCTTAATTTATATATAATTCTGTGGCCCAGATGGTAAGGTGTCTGCCTGCAATATGGGAGACCCAGCTTCGATCCCTGGGTCAGGAAGACCTCCTGGAGAAGGAAATGGCAACCCACTCCAGTATTCTTGCCTGGAAAATCCCATGGATGCAGGAGCCTGGTGGGCTACAGTCCATAGTGTTGTAAAGAGTCGGACATGACTGACTGACTAACACTTTCACTTTCTGTTAGATAATATATGGAATTCAGATTAAAATACAAAAGTTGTGCTATAGTTGCCAATGAATAGTAAACTGATATGAAAGTTGTACATGTATTCTTTATAAATTTGGGGGGCTACCAATCATTGAAAATTAGGATAATTGAATTTAAATACACATTTAAATTAAACATAAAAAGGACCATTTTAAAAAAGTAATTATTCCATGATATCTAAGTCAGCTGTGTAAAAACTGATTTTTTTCTTAAATGACTTATCCAATCTCCCAGTTTTTGGCAATAGTTCAGTCACCAGAGTTACTTGTGCCTCGTTTAACCTCTCTTCATTGCCCTTTTCAAAATATTCCAGAACATCATCATTGATCTCTTTTGCTGAACTGGTGGCTCTCTCCTCTTGTCCTGTTATGCTTTGCAATGGCTCACTGACTACCTTTGTAAATATCTCGGCATCAAACTTTTAGCATCACAGTTGGCAGGACCTGAGGTTTATGTGTTATGTACTAACACTGTTTGATCAGTTTATCTTTTTTCTTCAGCTTGTGTCCTGCCTTCTAAATTGAGTCATTTCTTCTGTTTCTTTCGTCTTTCTGTTTCTTTCCCTCCTTTTCTTACTTTGACTTTCTTTCATTCTCCTCCACTGTATGTGATGCACATCCCTCTCTTCCCTTATTTATTTCTATTCATAATTGTGCTTTTACTCTAGTCCTATTGGGTAAACTAGTTTATTTACCACCAAGAAACCTTGATATTTTAATGAGAAGGTTGCCATGTTTCCTGAGACAATGATTAGAAGAATCACTCTCTGGGAAAAACACTCTTTTTCTTTAGTATTTAAAACAAACATCACGGCTCAGCAAAAAAGCAACAGTTATGAACGTTTATTTTTATTTTTTTAACCACATGCATGCTATTTTAAGTCGCTTCAGTCATGTCCGACTCTGTATGACCCTAAGGACAGAAACCTACCCGGCTCCTCTGTCCAAGGGATTCTCTAGATAAGAATACTGGAGTGAGTTGCCATTTCCTTCTCCTTTTAATCACAAATGATTAAAAACTTGGAAAAAAAACACATATAGTATTGGATGATTTCTAATCTTTTATGCTTCACCATATATTGGGTGTACTAAGAGAGTTGTAATATATTTATAAAAGCATTTAAGTGAAAATATTTCAGTATTGATTCCATATTGAAATTTGAATCCTACATTTGAACTTGCACCAGGATCAATTTTATCAGAGATATTTGTCCATTTAAGTGTTCCTCAAGGTTTTCCTTATTGTGGCATCATAATAAGTGTCATAGGATAATAAATATAATGCCCTTTTTTTTCATCTCTACTCCCTCATCCTTACTAAATTATGTTGCTTTGTGTCACTCAGTCATGTCCTCCAACTCTCTGTGACTGTAGCACTCCAGGCTCCTCTGTCCATGGAATTCTCCAGACAATGATAATGGAGTGGGTGCCATTCACGTCTCCAGGGGATCTTCCTGACCCAGGTATTGAAGTTGATTCTCCCACATTGCACACAGATTCTTTACCATCTGAGCCACCAGGGAAGACCTATGAGAGAATTAGTATCAAATACTGAATTCTAATTGAATATCCAGTTCTATTCTTCCATACGCCACTGAAAGGAATGTAGTGGGTGTCTGTCATTTTCTTGACAATCAAGAACAACCTGCCACTTCTCCAACCCTTGCTCTGGTGGCAGCAACATAGCTTTGCTATGGAAAAATCTGTTAACAATTGCATGAAGATGTGTTCAATCAAGGTATATTGTTTCCTCCTCACTCAGTATCATTATTTACTCTAAGTTGCGAAACCTAAATTCTCTCTGACAGAAATGGAATCTTGTAGGATGTGACACAAAAAACAAAAAGTGATTTTCTCCTTGATATATATGTTCCTTAGGATCTCCTATCTAGAGCCCTGTAGCTATCCTCAGGCAAGTCCTTCAGAGACTTGGTCTTAAGCTTTGTCTATGCATCTATGAGCTATCTTTTGTCTAATAATATATATTAGTCAATATATGGTTTCTATGGAATTTCATTGTCTTTGGTTTGGTTTCAAGTGATTTTGGTCATAGAATTTTTCTGTTCAATCTCTCTATTTCTACAACCTAAAATAAGATAGGTAAGAATTTTTATCCTACTGGGAAGAAAGCGAATCCTCCCTGAGCATCTCTTTCTCCAGGTTTTTAAACAAAATAGAAGTAGGCTTTAACAGAAGGAGAAGAAGGAATGTAGAAGGTTGGTTTTACGTATCTACTAGCTTAAATCTTAAAATCAGAAAACAAAAATGTTTCTTACATCCACACTTCCTTAGTGCATGATTAAGAAATGCTCAGAACTCCAAAGAATCACTGGCAATCCATTGACGCCATCATTTTAGTTGAAATCTTCTATTTTAAGGCTAGAGAATCCTCTGTGCTGTGTTTATTCATCATAAACCTAACAGAATTCATATCAATTTTAGAGGTGGCTAAAAATTACTTGTATATAACTGCAATCAGTGGGTAACCTACTATATATGTAGACAAATGAATAGGATCTTTACAAAATAGAATATCAAAAGATCCAATGAACATATTAAAAGTAATCATTTTACTGGTCATCAGGAAAATGCAAAGTAACACTACATTATCACATATCAAAATCCCTAAAATAAAAAATGAGGAAAATTGACAGCAGCTTAGACTCTTATATGTGCCTAACAGGAATGTAAAACTGGTAGATAGTATCTAATAAAGCTGATCTATAAATATACAATAATTCAGAAATTTTACTTCTAGGTATAAAGTAAAGTGAAAGTGAAAGTCACTCAGTCATGTCTGATTCTTTGCACCCCATGGACTATACAGTCTATTTATTCACAAAATGGTATGTACAAGGATTTTAAAAGTGATATTAATTATACTTGCTTAAATGGAAAGCAATACAAATGCCATGAAAAGTAGATCTGATAAGTAATGTATATGATATTTGTACAACAAAATAATACTGTATGGAAATGAGAATGTATGAATCATAATCACACACAACCATATGGATTCACTTCATCAACATAATGTTGAATGAAAACACACATACATATTATACATTGTTTACAAAATATTCAAAACCTAATGTGTGAGATTAATTTATGGTGCTACAAATCAGGATATTAGGGGACAGTATTATCTGGAGCCCCAGAGAACAGGTTCAGAACATCCAGTAAAGTTCTGTGTCTTGATCCAGGTACCAGTTATACCAGTTAATTCATTTTGTGAAAAATTCATCAACTTGTAAACTTTTGACTGTTGAACTTTTCTGCATATGATATACATGAATAAAATATTTTACTGTAAATATAACTTGTCAGGGGAGTGTGTAATTTTTCACAGCAAAGATTTGAAACAGCGGACCAGTGTTAACAGCTTTGTTACAGCTCAGAGTTTTATTCGTCAAAGGATAGTACTCACTCAAAGTGTGAGGGTGGCTGACAGCAAAAGAGAGGCCTCAGTCTGCCTTGGCTTTCTCTTTTTATAAGTTTTGTCTCCACCACCCCTGCCTCCTGCCCCCGAGCTTGCCCTATGCAATTGGGCTAACTAGGAAAGGGGTGTGTTTGTTTCACCTGAGGTTCTCACCCTGGTCAGGTTCATGGATTACCTTTTGTTCCATTTTCATGGGCTTTTCCCCTTCCTTGAGTTTTAGCCACTGCCATTCTGGATTCTTTCCTATTCTAACTGCCTAACATAACTTTTGAATAGGAATATGTGTTACAGAGCTTGAAATATTTTTTTGTAGGACACAGGGCTTATATGACACTAATGAGCAAAATTGTTTTTTTTTTTAATATTATACCAGCCATTAAAAAATGCCTCTATGTTTCTGATCTCTACCTCTATATCTTATTTTATATTCTTTATTGAAATGAAATAAAGTAATAGTAATCAAAGATATACTTGTTTACCAATGCAGAAATGACAGAATTAGTTCTATTAAGGGAAATGGAGTGAAATAGCTTATGAGGAAAGTACAGAACATTAGCTACTACCAAATATTACTACCATGAGCAATTGTGAACTTGTAGAATATTCCTTGGTGTAAAAATTTCTCAGAATATGTATGAGGTCAGAGCTTTAAACATACTCATTAAAACAGTCAATTTGAAATATTCATGTCCAAAGCAAATAGATTCCCTCACAAAAATGTCAAATTTATACAGTCAGTCTAGCTTCTGTTAAACTTCTTTGAAAAAGCAATATTATAAACAAACAAATATTTAAGGAAAATTGATGAAAATAAATGAGGATTTGGCATAAAATTTTTTAAATTGAGAGATTTTAATGAGCAAGTGAGAAACAACTATTTTTCTCTCCAGGCATGGCAAACTTAGTGTGCAAGACCAGGTAAGGATTAACAGGTTTCAAATAATTTTAGTGGGTTATTTTGTTTATTTTTCAAGGATGAAGGAAATGCACATTGTAATATTAGCTTGCAAGGACCATGGGAATATAAGAATTAAGCCCATAAATAGTAAAGGGTTTCAAGGATGTAAATATAACATAGCATAGATACGTATTATATACAAAGAAATAAACTTCCCAACCCTATTTAATTAAAAAGGTGTCACTATAATTCTTTTTTAGGTGCTTTCTATTTAACATTTGTTTATTTTCAACTGGAGGATAATTGCTTTACACTGTTACACTGGTTTCTACCAAACATCAGTGTGAATCAGCCATAGGTTTACCCATGTCCCCCTGTTGCAAGGAAGAAGCCAAGTCTGGAGATTGTTTGTTTGACTTGCTTTTATTATTATAAGCATACTCAATGGCTTACCTGGAGGACCCTGCCCTTCTGCTTGACTGTAAACTAAAGTGCCTTTGTTCAGCTCCTAAAGGGATAGTTTGTTTCTGCCAACTTGTGAATAAAAGAGATGAACACATCTCTTCCAAAGGCTGGACATTCCCTTGGAGATGTTTTGCAAGACAGAACTAACACCCAAAAAAGATGTCCTTTTCATTATAGGGGACGGGAATGCAAAAGTAGGAAGTCAAGAAACACCTGGAGTAACAGGCAAATTTGGACTTGGAATGCGAAATGAAGCAGGGCAAAGACTAATATAGTTTTGCCAAGAAAATGCACTGGTCATAGAAAACACCCTCTTCCAACAACACAAGAAAAGACTCTACACATGGACATCACCAGATGGTCAACACTGAAATCAGATTGATTATATTCTTTGCAGCCAAAGATGGAGAAGCTCTATACAGTCAACAAAAACAAGACCAGGAGCTGACTGTGGCTCAGATCATGAACACCTTATTGCCAAATTCAGACTTAAATTGAAGAAAGTAGGGAAAACCGCTAGACCATTCAGGTATGACCTAAATCAAATCCCTTATGATTATACAGTGGAAGTGAGAAATAGATTTAAGGGTCTAGATCTGATAGATAGAGTGCCTGATGAACTATGGAATGAGGTTCGTGACATTGTACAGGAGACAGGGATCAAGACCATCCCCATGGAAAAGAAATGCAAAAAAGCAAAATGGCTGTCTGGGGAGGCCTTACAAATAGCTGTGAAAAGAAGAGAGGCAAAAAGCAAAGGAGAAAAGGAAACATATAAGATCTGAATGCAGAGTTCCAGAGAATAGCAAGAAGAGATAAGAAAGCCTTCTTCAGCGATCAGTGCAAAGAAATAGAGGAAAACAACAGAATGGGAAAGACTAGAGATCTCTTCAAGAAACTTAGAGATACCAAGGGAACATTTCATGCAAAGATGGGCTCAATAAAGGATAGAAATGGTTTGGACCTAACAGAAGCAGAAGATATTAAGAAGAGGTGGCAAGAATACACAGAAGCACTGTACAAAAAAAATCTTCATGACCCAGATAATCATGATGATGTGATCACTAATCTAGAGCCAGACATCTTGGAATGTGAAGTCAAGTGGGCCTTAGGAAGCATCACTATGAACAAAGCTAGTGGACGTGATGGAATTCTAGTTGAGCTCTTTCAAATCCTGAAAGATGATGCTGTGAAAGTGCTGCACTCAATATGCAAGCAAGTTTGGAAAACTCAGCAGTGTCCACAGGACTGGAAAAGGTCAGTTTTCATTCCAATTCCAAAGAAAGGCAATGCCAAAGAATGCTCAAACTTTGGCACAATGCACTCATCTCACATGCTAGTAAAGTAATGCTCAAAAATCTCCAAGCTAGATTTCAGCAATACGTGAACCGTGAACACGCTGATGTTCAAGCTGGTTTTAGAAAAGGCAGAGGAACCAGAGATCAAATTGCCAACATCCACTGGATCATGGAAAAAGCAAGAGAGTTCCAGAAAAACATCTATTTCTGCTTTATTGACTATGCTAAAGCCTTTGACTGTGTGGATCACAATAAACTGTGGGGAATTCTGAAAGAGATGGGAATACCAGACCACCTGACCTGCCTCTTGAGAAATCTGTATGCAGGTCAGGAAGCAAAAGTTAGAACTGGACATGGAACAACAGACTGGTTCCAAATAGGAAAAAGAGTACGTCAAGGCTGTATATTGTCACCCTGCTTATTTAACTTCTGTATGCAGGTCAGGAAGCAACAGTTAGAATGGGACATGGAACAACAGACTGGTTCCAAATAGGAAAAGGAGTACATCAAGGCTGTATATTGTCACCCTGCTTATTTAACTTATATGCAGAGTACCTCATGAGAAATGCTGGACTGGAAGAAACACAAGCTGGAATCAAGATTGCCGGGAGAAATATCAATAACCTCAGATATGCAGATGACAACACCCTTATGGCAGAAAGTGAAGAGGAGCTAAAAAGCTTCTTGATGAAAGTGAAAGAGGAGAGTGAAAAAGTTGGCTTAAAGCTCAACATTCAGAAAATGAAGATCATGGCCTCTGGTCCCATCACTTCATGGCAAATAGATGGGGAAACAGTAGGAACAGTGTCAGACTTTATTTTGGGGGCTCCAAAATCACTGCAGATGGTGATTGCAGCCATGAAATTAAAAGATGCTTACTCCTTGGAAGAAAAGTTATGACCAACCTAGATAGTATATTCAAAAGCAGAGACATTACTTTATCAGCTAAGGTCCGTCTAGTTAAGGCTATGGTTTTTCCAGTGGTCATGTATGGATGTGAGAGTTGGACTGTGAAGAAGGCTGAGCACTGAAGAATTGATGCTTTTGAACTGTGGTGTTGGAGAAGACTCTTGAGGGTCCCTTGGACTGCACGGAGATCCAACCATTCCATTCAAGGAGATCAACCCTGGGATATCTTTGGAAGGAATGATGCTAAAGCTGAAGCTCCAGTACTTTGGCCACCTCATGTGAAGAGTTGACTCATTGGAAAAGACTCTGATGCTGGGAGAGACTGGGGGCAGGAGGAGAAGGGGACGACCCAGGATGAGATGGCTGGATGTCATCAAGAACTCGATGGACGTGAGTCTGTGTGAACTCCGGGAGATGGTGATGGACAGGGAGGCCTAGTGTGCTGCAATTCAGGGGGTCACAAAGAGTCAGACAGGACTGAGTGACTGAATTTAACTGAACTGAACTGAACTGAAGACACTTTCACTTTACTTCCGCACTGTATCTCCCTCTCTATTCCGCCTTTTGACTTTAGTTCCTCATTACTTCTTCTGATCCATAAAAAACGTAGCATCCGGACCCCAATAAGATGTTTATTTTAGGCACTAGCCTTCCATCTTCTTGCTCTGCCTGCTCTCCGATTAAAGTCTCTTCCTTGACTCAAGGCCTCATCTCTCAGATTCATTGGCCTATCATGTGGCGAGCAGAGTGAGCTTGGACTCAGTGACACCTTCCCACTTGAACATCCCTGCCTCTTCCCTCCCCATCCCAACCTTCTAGGTTATCACAAAGCCCAGGTTTCAGTTCCCTGAGTAATACTGAAAATTCCCACTGGCTATCTTTTTTACACATGGTAATGTATGTTTCCATATTATTCTCTCTATTCCTCCCTACTTCCTTCCTCCCCCCTCCCCCAGTGAAACAGTATTACAGTATTTCTTTACTGCAGAGGTTAAAGCATCTGCCTGCAATGTGGGAGACCTGGGTTTGATCCCTGGGTCAGGAAGATCCCCTGGAGAAGGAAATGGCAACCCACTCCAGTATTCTTGCCTGGAGAATCCCATGGACGGAGGAGCTTGGTGAGCTACAGTCCACGGGTCGCAAATAGTTGGACATGACTGAGCGACTTCGCTTTCACTTTCACTTTACTTGCACACTATTGTTACTCCTCTTTCCTCCTTTTTCAAATCTATCATTGAACATTTTTCCCTTCTTATTAATCCTCAAAGACATATTTCTTCTTTCTCATTCTCAATATCACTTTCTATCATAGGTCCTTACCCACATGATTATAAAATGTCAATTTTTTCCTAGATGAGCTTCTTTCCTATATCTGGTGTTCAGTCTGGTTCACTGGGCATAGCACTTACCAGGCATAAAAATCTCTGTACTGGATCAGTGTCATCATCCAATGGCATGCTGAAGTCATTTAGTGCCTATTCCTGGAAGGCAGGAGGAGAAGGGAATGACAGGAGATGAGACAATTGGATAGCATCACTGACTCGATGGACATGAGTTTGAGCAAGCTCCAGGAGTTGGTGATGGACAAGGAAGCCTAGCTTGATGTAGTCCATTGGGTCACAAAGAGTCAAACACGACTGAGTGATTGAACTGAACTGATTCTTGGAAGGAGATTATGTGTATCACTTTTTGTAGCTTGATAGTTCCATGGTTATAGTATCTATATCTGGAAATCAGCAGATGCTACTGTGTAATTTCCTCAGTTCTGTATTGTCAAAACAAAGATTTGAGACGGCGGACCAGTGTTACAGCTCAGTTATACTTCAGAGGTTTATTCAGCAACCAAAGGAGAGTACACCCTTAAGGCGTGAGGGTGGCTGACCCCAAAGGAGGGGCCTCAATCCATCTGCCTTCCTCTTTTTATGTGCTTTGTCTCCTCCCCTTGAGCCTGCCCTATGCAAATTGGACTCACCAGGAAGGGGGGGGGGGCGCTATTTGTTTCACCTGAGGTTCTCACTCCATTCCTCAGATTTTCTTTTGTTCCATTTTCATGGACTTTTCTCTTTCTTTGTCTTTTAGCCACTGCCATTTTGAACTCCATTTTCCTATTCTACCTCTAAAAAGAAAGCTTTTTAATATTTTTTGATGGCTGGCATTTTTTTTAAGATTATCTGTATATTTTTGTATTGAATCACTTAAAGGATAAACTACAAATCCATAATCTACGCTACACATTCTCTAGTATTCAATTAATGCTTTTTAAATTTTCCTTTAGTACATATACAAGTGAACTATTCTCCATGGTTTACTTGCTATGTAATATACTTACTTATCTCCCATAGGTTAGATGCATTTATTCTTATTTTGAACATCAAATTTTCCTATGCTTGATAAATATCCCTTCTTTTTTGATATCAACCTTTGCATACTTCTTTGACTATGTCTATAAATATCATTCTTTAGAACAATTATTCCTCTACATAACACTTAATATAACATTTATAAATTTACATTGCTATCATTTCATCTTTATGTTATGCTTCCAGTTAGATTTATATATGATTCAATTATCCATTCGATCATTTATCTAGTCATTATATATACTCAGATAGTTGCTAATTTATTCTGTTTGATTTAAATATCTTGAGAGTGAGGACCAGGCTGTTTGACTTTATAAACCCAGACAGATGTATAGTTGTTGCTCACTTCATGAGTTTACCAAGGACATGTTGAATATCTGTAAGTTTCAGTAGATGATACCTGTAAGTTGTGTAAGTGGCTTCCTAGGTGGCTCAGTGGGAAGGAATTTGCCTGCCAAGCAGGAGACATGAGTTCAATCCCTGGGTCAGGAAAATCCCTTGGAGAAGGAAATGGCTGCCCACTCCAGTATTCTTTCCTGAGAAATCCTATGGACAGAGGAGAGTAGCTGTCTATAGTCCTTAAGGTTGCAAAAGAGTCAAACACTACTTAGAGACTAAGGAACAACAGCAATTTGTATAAACTCTTGTCACATCTAGAAGTTATCAGGTTGATTGTATATCTTTTATTTTTTTATACTTTCTACCAAGTCTTTTTTACCTTATGTACTCACTTCCAGAAGAGGACACCATATACTTTGAACATTTCTTTCATCTCTTAAAAGCAGTATTCTTCACTATCTTATATTAGTTGTGAAGCATTCTATATTTATAACTAGCTATTATATATCACCCACATTTTCAAGGAATATTAATATAAAATTATATGAGAAGCTGACAGACATTTTGATAGTATTTATTTTAACTTTTCCTTCTAGCATCAGTCTGGCACTTGAAAACATTAATAAATCATCCAATCAATTATAAAATATTAGTGTTGGCATGAATAGAAGAATAGATTAGGATATTTGTTTTCTTCAAAAATGAGAAACCCAATTCCAACTAAAGAATATATCTGCCTTTGAGGAAGAGGAGTGGAGAGGAGTTGACTTTAGGTACAAATTATATCCTATGTCTTGAATTACAATGCTAGAATATTGACCATATTTTGACTCTGTGTGTTCTCCTCTGACTTTATTCTTTTACTAGTTTTAGCATATGGAAGAGTATATTTCCTCTGTCAGTATCCTTATGTAAATCTCAAGAAAATATTTATTGTCATATCTAAAATATTCTGACTATGTCATGTACATGTTACCTGGGTGTGGATGGAGTGCAGGGTAATATAATAAGCAGCTTCCATCCAAAGTGAAGAGGGAGTCCCACAAGGAGTCTTGCAAGAAAATTCCAAGGAGGAGTTTGGGAAGGGCTATACTGACAACAAGTTCAGTTCAGTCACTCAGTCATGTCCAACTCTTTGGGACCCTATGGACTGCAGCACACCAAGCCTCCCTGTCCATCACCAACTCCCAGAGCTTACTCAAACTCATGTCCGTTGAGTTGGTGATGCCATTCAACCATCTCATCCTCTGTCATCCCCTTCTCCTCCTGCCTTAAATCTTTCCCAGGATCAGGGTCTTTTCAAATGAGTCAGTTCTTCACATAAGATGACCAAAGTATTGGAGTTTCAACTTTAGCATCAATCCTTCCAATGAATATTCAGGACTGATTTCCTTTAGGATGGACTGGTTGGATCTCCTTGCAGTCCAAGGGAGTCTCAAGAGTCTTCTTCAACACCACAGTACAAAAGCATCAATCCTTCAGTGCTCAGCTTTCTTTCTTTCTTTTTTTTTTTGAGCAATTTCTGTTTTATTTTATTTTATTTCTCTCTCTCTCTCCTTTTTTTTACTTTATTTTACTTTACAATACTGTATTGGTTTTGCAATAAGTCAAAATGAATCTGCCATGGGTGTACATGAGTTCCCAATCCTGAACCCCCCTCCCACCTCCCTCCCCATACCATCTCTCTGGGTCATCCCAGTGCACCAGCCCCAAGCATCCTGTATCCTGCATCGAACCTAGACTGGAGGTTTGTTTCTTACATGATATTATACATGTTTCAATGCCATTCTCCCAATTCACCCCACTCTCTCCCTCTCCCACAGAGTCCAAAAGTCTGTTCTATACTTATGTGTCTCTTTTGCTGTCTCGCATACAGGGTTATCGTTACCATCTTTCTAAATTCCATATATATGTGTTAGTATACTGTATTGGTGTTTTTATTTTTGGCTTACTTCACTCTGTGTAATCAGCTCCAGTTTCACCCACCTCATTAGAACTGATTCAAATGTATTCTTTTTAATGGCTGAGCAATACTCCATTGTGTATATGTACCACAGCTTTCTTATCCATTCGTCTGCTGATGGACATCTAGGTTGCTTCCATGTCTTGGCTATTATAAACAGTGCTGCGATAAACATTTCTTTAGAGTCCAACTTTCACATTGATACATGACTACCAGAAAAACCATAGCTTTGACTAGACTGACTTTTGTTGGCAAAGTAATGTCTCTGCTTTTTAATATGCTCTCTAGTTTGGTCATAACTTTTCTTCCAAGGAGCAGTGGCTATGTGGCACTGGAGTGAATTTGAGGAGATACTCCACATCCAAGGGCAAAGGAGAAGCCCCAGCAAGATGGTAGGAGGGGCAAAATTATGTTTGGAATCAAACCCCATACCTGCCAGAAATGCTTAGAGGGCTCAAACAAACCTTGTGTGCACCAGGACCCAGAGACCCCACAGAGACAGAGACAGAACTGTGTTTGAGCATCTCCTGTGGGGTACGGGTCAGCAGTGGCCTGCCGCAGGGGCAGGGGCTCTGGGTGCAGCAGACTTGGGTATAGCATAAGCCCTTCTGGAGGTGGTTGCCATTAACCCCACCACAGAGTTGCCAGAACTTACACAGGACTGGGAAATGGACACTTGGAGGGCACAAACAGAACCTTGTACACACTAGAACCCAGGAGAAAGGAGCAGTGACCCCACAAGAGACTGACCCAAATTTGCCCGTGCATATCCAGGAGTCTCCAGCAGAGGCGTGGGTCAGTGTTGGACTGCTTCAGGGTTGGGGGCACTGCTACAGAGACCTTTTGCATGCATGGGACCTTTTGAAGGAGGTCACCATTATCTTCATTACCTCTACCGAACTGACAACAAAGATAACTAAATATAAAATTAGTGATAAATTACAGTTAGTGATGTGACAAAAAGTTAATGAGCTTAAGAATTACAGATGGCAAAAATTAAAGATTTTAAGAATGTTTTGGTGATGGACAGGGAAGCCTGGCAATCTGAAGTCTGTGGGGTTGCAAAGTGTTGGACATGACTGAGCAACCGAACTGAAGAATGTTTTATTATCAATTTTGTTATCAGTAAAACTCTGAGAAATAACTAAAGAAATTATGATTCTTTGATTTTTTGAACAAGAAAAATTTTACCATACTTTAATATAGCTGCAATTACAAAATAAGTAGGCTGAGTTACCTGTCTTAAATGTGTGTGTTAGTTTCTCAGTCATGTCCAACTCTTTACAACCCCATAGCCTTACTATAGCTGCAAGGCTCCTCTGTCCATGGAATTCTCCTGGGAAGAATACTGGACTGAGTAGCCATTCCCTTCTCCAGGGAATCTTCCCTATCTGGGATCAAACCTGGGTCTCCTTAACTGCGGGCTAATCCTTTACCATCTGAGCTACCTGTGAAGCCCCACCATATCTGATGTCTACCATAAAGAGTTATCAAAAGATATTCAGAGTGAAACAACCCATTCGTTCATTATAAATTAAAACAATTTACTAACAACAACAAAAAAAAAACCTTTCCTATAATAAAAGAGGTCTCATCGAAATTATTAAGGATATAAATTCCAATTCATTAATCCAACCCCTAAGTTCACCTGATCATTAAGTAAATTTTTAAAATATATGTGTTTAACATTTACTGTCTTAACACAGTTTCCGATAAATTTAGACACAAAAATTCTGTAATAAGCTTTTGCTGAGAGATAAAACCTACAGTTACAAGAGTGAGAAATAAAATCAGGCCAAACCAAACAGAATTTAGGATTACAGATAGAGGCAGCATTAGTTCAGTTCAGTTCAGTTCAGTCACTCAGTCGTGTCCAACTCTTTGCTACCCCATGAATCGCAGCACACCATGCCTCCCTGTCCACCATTTCCTGGAGTTCACCCAAACTCATGTCCATTGAGTCGGTGATACCATTCAGCCATCTTGTCCTCTGTCGTCCCCTTCTCCTCCTGCCCTCAATCCCTCCCAGCATCAGAGTCTTTTCCAATGAGTCAACTCTTCGCATGAGGTGGCCAAAGTACTGGAGTTTCAGCTTTAACATCAGTCCTTTCAAAGAACACCCAGGACTGATCTCCTTTAGGATGGACTGGTTGGATCTCCTTGTAGTCCAAGGGCCTCTCAAGAGTCTTCTCCAACACCACAGTTCAAAAGCATCAATTCTGTGCTCAGCTTTCTTCACAGTCCAACTTTCACATCCATACATGACCACAGGAAAAACCATAGCCTTGATTAGACGGACCTTTGTTAGCAAAGTAATATCTCTGCTTTTTAATATGCTATCTAGGGTGGTCATAACTTTCCTTCCAAGGAGTAGGTGTCTTAATTTCATGACTGCAATCACCATCTGCAGTGATTTTGGAGCCCCCCAAAATAAAGTCTGACACTGTTTCCACTGTTTATCCATCTATTTCCCATGAAGTGATGGGACCAGATGCCATGATCTTCGTTTTCTGAATGTTGAACTTGAAGCCAACTTTTTCACTCTCCTCTTTCACTTTCATCAAAAGGCTTTTCAGTTCCTCTTCACTTTCTGCCATAAGGGTGGTGTCATCTGGATATCTGAGGTTATTGATATTTCTCCTGGCAATCTTGATTCCAGCTTGTGCTTCCTCCAGCCCAGCGTTTCTCATGATGTACTCTACATAGAAGTTAAATAAGCAGGGTGACAATATACAGCTTTGATGTACTTCTTTTCCTATTTGGAACCACTGTTGTTCCAAGTCCAGTTCTAACTGTTGCTTCGTGACCTGCATACAGGTTTCTCAAGAGGCAGACGAGGTGGTCTGGGATTCCCACCTCTTTCAGAATTTTCCACAGTTTATTGTGATCCACAGTCAAAGGCTTTGGCATAGTCAATAAAGCAGAAATAGATGTTTTTCTGGAACTCTCTTCCTTTATCCATGATCCAGTGGATGCTGGCAATTTGGTCTCTGGTTCCTCTGCCTTTTCAAAAACCAGCTTGAATATCTGGAAGTTCACGGTTCACATATTGCTGAAGCCTGGCTTGGAGAATTTTGAGCATTCCTTTACTAGCATGTGAGATGAGTGCAATCATGCGGTAGTTTGAGCATTCTTTGTCATTGCTTTTCTTTGAGATTGGAATGAAAACTGACCTTTTCCAGTCCTGTGGCCATTGCTGTTTTCCAAATTTGCTGGCATATTGAGTGCAGCACTTTCACAGTGTCATCTTTAAGGATTTGAAATAGCTCAACTGGAATTCCATCACCTCCACTAGCTTTGTTCGTAGTGATGCTTTCTAAGGCCCACTTATCTTCAGATTCCAGGTTGTCTGGCTCTAGGTGACTGATCACACCATTGTGATTATCTGGGTCATGAAGATCTTTCTTGTACATTTCTTCTATGCATTCTTGCCACCTCTTCTTAATATCTTCTGCTTCTGTTAGGTCCATACATTTCTGTCCTTTATCGAGCCCATCTTTGCATGAAATGTTCCCTTGGTATCCCTAATTTCCTTGAAGAGATCTCTAGTCTTTCCCATTCTGTTGTTTTCCTCTATTTCTTTGCATCCCTGAAGAAGGCTTTCTTAATTCTTCTTGCTATTCTTTGGAACTCTGCATTCAGATGCTTATATCTTTCCTTTTCTCCTTTGCTTTTTGCTTCTCTTCCTTTCACAGCTATTTGTAAGTCCTCCCCAGACAGCCATTTTGCTTTTTTACATTTCTTTTCCATGGGGATGGTCTTGATCCCTGTCTCCTGTACAATGTCACGAACCTCATTCCATAGTTCATCAGGCACTCTATCTATCAGATCTAGGCCCTTAAATCTATTTCTCACTTCCATTGTATAATCATAAGGGATTTCATTTAGGTCATAACTGAACCTAGTGGTTTTCCCTACTTTCTTCAGTTGCTTCAAGAGGTAGCATAAATTTCCCAAATACATTAATAAGATTGTTGTTGAGAGAGATCAGTCCTAATTTCACTCTTTGGCCCAAGCCCATGAAGTCTACCTACTGAAATTTGACTCATATATTGGCTATTTATCCCATGTGTACGTGGTGTGACTGAGTATTCCATTCCAACTCTGCAAAGTTGTCCATAAACCAGCATCTTGGCTAAATCTTTGGTAAATTTAGTCCATATTTTTTCACAATAACTGCTTTGGAATGACAGATGGGATATATGGTAATTTCAGGGAAATCTGGCATCATGAGCCATTTTCATAAATGGAATCCTTTGATCCAAGAAAATGTTGTGTATTAATTATGGAATATTGTATGATACCACATGTCTGTATGTATGTGTGCATATGATACCAAATTGATGGATCAGGCAATCTGCAACTTTATAACAACTGTGCTGTCAGAGGTAAAATGAATATCATAATTAAGTATCCTATTACCTCCAATGTGGAAGGGATTTGGTATAATCAGCCACAATATGGTAGCTAGCCCCTCCAAGGATAAAATCCTATCTAGCACTAAGCCCCTCTCTCTGCATTGTTAGATGAACTTTTTTTTTAATCAAAATACTGGATGATGATACCATGTATTCTAATAAATCAAAACTTAATCATCTCCCTTATAGATAAGAATATCACTTTCAATTAAAGATTAAGTGGAATATATAAGTATCTTAACCACTTTAAGGTACAGTCTACAACTTGAAGTTATAGATTAATTAGGATGAATTTTCTTTAACTTTTTATGTTTATATTGCTGTTTCAGCTTAAAAGGTATATACACGAAATACACAGGCAGCTATTCTTCTGCTAAAATTGACATTCAGAAGTTTATACATATTTTTTCTAGTTTTCTTAATGAAAAAATTCTAAAATATTTGTATTAGATCAATTAATAATGAATATATATAATTTAATGCATAAAATTGATGAGTTTTACACATGGAAATATGAAATGATATGACTTTATTTTGGGGGTTCCAAAATCACTGCAAATGGTGGTTGCAGCCATGAAATTAAAAGATGCTTACTCCTTGGAAGAAACGTTATGACCAACCTAGACAGCATATTAAAAATCAGAGACATTACTTTGTCAACAAAGGTCCGTCTAGTCAAGGCTATGGTTTTTCCAGTAGTCATGTACAGATGCAGAGAAGGCAATGGCAATCCACTCTAGTACTCTTGCCTGGAAAATCCTGGTAGGCTGCAGTCCATGGGGTCGAGAAGAGTTGGACACAACTGAGTGACTTCACTTTCATTTTTCACTTTCATGCATTGGAGAAGGAAATGGCAACCCACTCCAGTGTCTTGCCTGGGGAATCCCAGGGATGAGGGAGCCTGGTGGGCTGCCGTCTATGGGATTGCACAGAGTCGGACATGACTGAAGTGACTTAGCAGCAGTAGCAGCATGTATGGATGTGAAAGCTGGGCTGTAAAGAAAGCTGAGCACCAAAGAATTGATGCTTTTGAACTGTGGTGTTGGAGAAGACTCTTGAGAGTCCCTTGGACTGCAGGAGATCCAACCAGTTCATCCTAAAGGAGATCAGTCCTGAATATTCATTGGAAAGACTGATGCTGAAGCTGAAACTCCAATACTTTGCTCTCCTGATGCAAAGAGCTGACTTATTTGAAAAGACCCTGATGCTGGGAAAGATTGAGGGCAGGAGGAGAAGGGAATGACAGAGGATGAGATTGTTGGATGCATCACTGACTCAATGGACATGAGTTTGAGTAAGTTCTGGGAGTTGGTGATGGACAGGAAGGCCTGGCATGCTGCTGTTCATGGAGTCCCAAAGAGTTGGACATGACTTAGCAACTGAACTGAACTGAACTGGACTGATAGCAAAAAATACTAAGTGTGAATATATGTTTAAAGAGTACAGACAAAAAAATAGCAAAATCATACTTATCGTGTTCCCTCTTAAGTGAATATTTCATATGGCTCCATTAAAACCTCCTTGAAAAAGTCTCTTGGAGGAACACTCTTTAAAGACAAGCCCTGGCATAAAGCCCAAAATATATTACTTGTTCTTTAAAAGTTAAATGAAAGCAGTAACAACATAGCCAAAAGATGTATTCATGCATTGCAGTAGATCTGATTCATCTCATGTATATACCTAGGTTAAAATACAAAACTTGCTAAAAACTGTTATCAGAATTATTCAAAATATGTCAGTAAACAGTTAAGAGTTAATTAATGTAATCACCTATTCAAATGATTCAGGAGCAGGAAATGGCAACCCACTCTAGTATTCTTGCCTGGAGAAGCCCAGGGACAGAGGAGCCTGGTGGGCTGCCATCTATGAGGTTGCACAGTCGGACACGACTGAAGCAACTTAGCAGCAGCAGCAGCATTAAAGTATTGAACTTCATATTTAAAATGGAAAAATATTAAATTTTAAATTAAAGTATAATTAAAATGAACAGAAAAATTCATAAACCAATGTATATTTTATTAGGAATATAATTTTTCATGAATAAAAGTAGCTAGGGGTATAAGATGCTATAGTTACTTTGTAATTAGTTTAACATTATCTGTTTTAATAGGACATAAATGGCAACCCACTCCAGTATTCTTGCCTGGAAAATCCTTGGACGGAGGAACCTGGTAGGCTACAGCCCATGGAGTCGCAAAGAGTCTCACACGACTGAGCGACTTCACTTCATTTCAAGCATACTGTATAACTTTCTAAATATATTCCTAGAATGTAACTTTGAGAAACTTTATATTATATCAGAATATTTATGTTAAAATGTTTAATTGCAATTAAATGATAATAAACTGGAAATATTCTACAAATCCACTACCAGAGATTTTTATAAAAAGTCAGGGCATATAATCACATATTGGAATTCTTAAAGAAAAGAAAAGAAATTAATTGCATCTGTAAGCAACACACAGATACACATCACAAACATAAGTTTCAATGAAAGAAGCAATCACAAAACAGTAAATATGCTATAAATCCACTCATATGTTGAAAATCTAAAACACAATCTTATACTTTAATAATGCATATTTATATAACAATTCAGTTCAGTTCAGTTCATTCACTCAGACCTGTCCAACTCTTTGGGACCCCCTGGACTACAGCACACCAGGTTTCCCTGTCCATCACCAACTCCCAGAGTTGCTCAAACTCATGTCCATTGAGTCAGTGATGCCATCCAACCATCCTTTCCTTGGTCATCCCCTTCTCCTCCTGCATTCAATCTTTCCCAACATCAGGGCCTTTTCCTATGAATCAGTTCTTCACATCAGGTAGCCAAAGTATTGGAGTTTCAGCTTTAGCATCAGTCCTTCTAATGAATATTTAGGGCTGATTTCCTTTAGGATTGCTTGGTTTGATCTCCTTGCAGTCCAAGGGACTCTCAAGAATGTCTTCCAACACTATAGTTTAAAAGCATCAATTCTTTGATGCTCAGCTTTCTTTATAGTCCAACTCTCACATCCATAGATGACTACTGGAAGAACCATAGCTTTGACTAGACGAACCTTTGTAGGCAAAGTAATGTCTCTGGTTTTTGATATGCTGTCTAGGTTGGTCATAGCTTTTCTTCCAAGGAGCAAGTGTCTTAATTTCATGGCTGCACTCACCATCTGCAGTGATTTTGGAGCCCCCCAAAATAGTCTCTTACTGTTTCCGTTGTTTCCCCATCCATTTGCCATGAAGTGATAGGACCAGATGACATGATCTTAGTTTTCTGAATGTTGAGTTTTAAGCCAACATTTTCACTCTCCTCCTTCACTTTCACTCTTTAGTCCTTTGCTTTCTGCCATAAGGGTAGTGACATCTTCATATCTGAGGTTATTGTTATTTGTTCCAGCAATCTTGATTTCAGCTTGTGCTTCATCCAGCCTGGCATTTTGCATTGTGTACTCTGTATAAAATTTAAATAAGTAGGGTGACAATATACAGCCCTGATGTACTCCTTTTCCACTTTGGAAGCAGTGTTTTGTTTCATGTCCAGTTCTAATTATTGCATCTTGACCTGTATACAGATTTCTCAGGAGGCAGGTAAGGTAGTCTGATATTCCCATCTCTTTAAGAAGTTTCCACAGCTTCTTGTGATCCACAGAGTCAAAGGCTTTGGCATAATCAAGAAAGCAGAAGTAGATGGGTTTTCTGGAATTCTTTTGCTTTTTTGATGGTCTAACGGATGTTGGCAATTTGATCTCTGGTTCCTCTGCATTTTCTAAATCTAGCTTGAACATCTAGAAGCTCATGGTTCTATTGAAGTCTGGCTTGGAGAATTTTGAGCATTACTTTGCTGGCATGTGAGATGAGTGGAGTGCAATTGTGAGGTTGTTTGAACATTCTTTGGCATTTCTTTTGTGATTGGAATGAGAACTGAGCTTTCCCAGTCCTGTGGCCAATGCTGAGTATTCCAAATTAGTTGGCATATTGAATTCAGCACTTTAGCAGCAGCATCTTTTAGGATTTAATTACAAATAATAAAGTTTTTATCATGTATGGCAGGACTAAGGTCACTACTAAAGTGGAGGGATGACTTTGTTGTGAAATGAATAGGGGCTTCTGAGTTTTAGAAATGTTTATTTTCCTTACTAAGCTAATAGTTAAATGAACATTTGCTTTGATAAATCCCTAATGCTTTACTATTTTGTACAGTCATCTTATGCAAAAATGTATCTTGTGGTTGAGGATGGAGTCACCAAGATAATAACAACATAGGTAGATCAGTCGATAGAAAGAAACATAAGAGAGAGAGATCCTAACCCTCAGATAAGATTGGCTGTGGGTTATTCTACAATTATTTTGTATGTCAGAAGAGGATGTTAACAGTTATGAATCTTCAAAACAGGATAATAAGATCCACACTTTAAAGGGTTGCTATGAGGTTTATAGAAGTCAACATGTGAAAAGCTTTTAGAATCATTCTTGGCCAATAAAGTAGAGGTCATCATGACACTTGCCTACAACCAAAACTCCTGTGTACTCTTGATATAGTGCAGTAATTATAAATAGTTAGCCATCTTATTTAAATTCTGCACCCACAAATATTAATCTCTTCACTAAAGTGTTCTAAAGAAAAACCCAAATGTCATAGCTATTTTTTTTAATCCACAAATGAATTGGCATGTAAGTATGTATCTCTATAGTGGATCAGATCTATTTCTTTCTCCTTCCTTCTCTATCTATTCTAGAGTAGCACTATCATAATCAACATTAACAATAAGAAACCTTAATAACATGTAATATCAAGTGAGCATTCTATCAGCAATTTTCCAAGACATCATTTTTTAACCATAGCAATATGCAAACATGTTTTATACACTTGGTTGACATGAGTCTTAAGTCTCTGTTAATATTATAACAATAGCAATAGATTAAATTGTGTCATGATAACATTAAAACAGTTGTAAAGTACATTGTACTTGAAATAAATACTTCAAAACTTAACAATAATTTTTCAGAGTGGATCTTGCACATTTGTGTAGATTTTCTTAATGCCAAAGTTAAAATCACTAAGATGTAGTATACTGAAAAAGAAATAATCATTCTGAACCATCCTATATTTAACCTGTTTTTAGGCAGGATTATATTAAATGGAAATGCTGGAAGAACTTGGAAACTGTAACTAAAGCCTATTTTATTTTTAAAAATTACTATGGAATACTTGATTAAACTCAAGGAAAAATAGTTAAAACATGAGGGAAGATGATCCATATTTAATTCATTTATTACCATTTTGAATACTATTTTGTTTTTAAATATGACTCTTTTTAACACCCAGCATGATGTAACCATTGTCTAGGTTTTAAATGCATCACATTAGTTTCTTGAACTAATTAGTTGCTCAACAAATAGTGTATCAGGGAGTTTGAAAATGAAATAATAATCTTAATGCAGACTCAGTGCTTCTAGACAGTTCCACAACTGAGTTTCCAACTGAATATATTGTTTGACATTTTTTAATATGTTAGAAAGAAAGATACAGTGATCTCAGGTTCTTTGATGATTTTTCAAATCTGTGAAACAATGAAATGTCTAAAAAGATGAAGATTGAATAAAATACCCATACATTTTACACATATGTCAACATGATTTTCAGATTTAAGCAAAAAAGTTTGGTGTCATAAATTATCAGATTATTATTTTGATTATTCATTTTATTTTGTTGGGCATGTAGCCAAACCAAAGATGAATCATTCAGCAAATATAAAGTAACCCGATTTTTATGGCATTAGGTTTTTTCAGTGGAGAAATATTTCAATAGAGTACTTAAAATTCACATTTTAATTCTTTCATTTACTAATATTTAAATCTACAGTATAAGTTGTTTCAAGTGCAGATATTCTTATTGCTAGATTCATCTGTGCCAATAAAGCATGTATATGAATAAAAACTTTAACCTTGATTCACAAGGCTTAGTAGTACCATCCATACACTTAAAGATTTGCTTTACATTTGTAATCCAAACACCCAATATTGGTGTATCAAACTGTGTTATTTATCTGATTTTATCTATGTAATATTTCATGGAGATTATATGTTATAATAATGGTCATATTTTTTAAAGATTTGAGAAAATCTTACTCTGACACTATTACCTCCTTCTGCTTTTCTTCATGTGATCCACTTAGTGCTACCTTCTGTGTTGCCTCAACTTTCACCAGGTGAGCAAGGAGAAGAGTTATAGTCCTTGACATCTGCAGCCAGCTCAGTTCCACCTACTTCTCTCTGACGGAGGAAACTTCTTCCTCGGTAGGAATGATTGTTTCTTTTCTGTTCTCGTCCTGGTCTTTCTCACACCTCTGTAATCCCAAAGATCAAATATCTTTCAGTGATAGTCTTGCCACATCTGGCTCTGTATTTCACCATTAACTTGACACTCCTTAATAATGTTCATATGATTCATTCAGTCCTTATATACATACAATCTGGTAAGTTCAGTCCTTATGGTACTAGGTATTTGAATGATAATAATTTGTTTTGTCTTATTTAATTCTTCAATGCTGAAAGTCATTTCTTTAAAACTAATTATTTGGCAAATCAACTAATTAATAGCTTGGTTATGAAAACTATGATGGAAAAATAATTGATGTTATGAGTTACTTGGTTTTGTTTTTTAAGCAAATCATTTGTTTACCTTAAAATATTTTCAAACTTCTAAGATTAGCAAAGTCCTCCATTAAGTAATTTGATCGGTAATTCTAGTTCTTTATGTAAATAAATTTATATAAAGCAGATTTAATTTTGGAAACATTTCACTAATATACTCGTGTCCGACTCTGTGTGACCCCGTAGATGGCAACCCACCAGGCTCCACCGTCCCTGGGATTCTCCAGGCAAGAACACTGGAGTGGGTTGCCGTTTCCTTCTCGAGTGCATGAAAGTGAAAAGTGAAAGTGAAGTCACTCAGTCATGTCCGACTCATAGCGACCTCATGGACTGCAGCCTACCAGGCTCCTCCGCCCATGGGAGTTTCCAGGCAAGAGTACTGGAGCAGGGTGCCATTGCCTTCTCCGAATTTTGGAAACGTTTCACCAATATACTCACTGATAGAACAGACTGATTTATTTGCATGTCTAAAAATACAGATGTTTTGCAGTGAGCTTACTTCCCTAGAATGTCACCTACAAAATTCTGCAACTCTCTGAAAATGCTAAACTGCTACAGGGTTAAATAAGATAACACTATAGAACATGATTGTTATTAAAATCATTGTGGTTCATAAATTTTATAGAAAATTTAATATTAATTTTATAAATAATTTTCTTCATTTTTGAAGGAACAAATACCTACATTTAAAAAAGAGAAAATTCTAATTAATCATAGTGGAATAAGTAAGGAGAAAAATTTTCCCATTCAAGTGCTCTCAATTATTTTTTTTCTTAAAGTATAATGACTAAATAAAATAAGTGCTCGTGTGCCAAGAATCCCAAATTGAAAAATGATAATTTGCATGTGATTAAAGTCCTTTTTTATTTTTTAATTACAGCATAAAGGCAGATGAAGTTCCCAGTGTGCTCTAACTCTCTTCTGTTCCCCAGGAGTAACCACTCTCATGAATTTAGTGTTCCTGGTTTTATACTTTAATACTCACTTACAGTATCATTGAACATTTAGCTCAACTATAACATTGTTGCCTCAGCATTCATTTTATGTTGCCAAGTGGCCTGCAGAAGACTTGAGCTGATACTAACCCCTCTTGCCAGTGTCAACCCTAGATAATAGCCTGCAGAACATGTTCTTGATACGATTTCTTCAACTTGTGTGCACCTTAGATAAAACCAAATGTTTACCAAAACCTCACTTGGTTTGGTTTGAATTGACCAATCTAAGTTTACCAGAGGACATTCGAAGCCCTACACTCAGGGACACTAATAAAGACATGGGCCCCACGTTCTGTCAGTTTGCTGTTTTTGCTCACACTGTGCTTAACCTTCCTATTTACCTCCTCCAGGACCAAGGAATAATAAACTACTCCATGTCACTTTTCTTTTCATCTTTGTTGAAAAGTGTTCACCATCTGACACCCCCAGGCTCTACTTAAAAATATTTATTTAAAGACACAACATGTATGTACATAAGCAGTATTTTTTGACCTTTTAATGTCTATAAATGAGCTTATTCTGTATGTGAGATTATCAAGCATGCAATATTTCCTCAACAATAATTTTTCAGGATTGTAAGAGTTGAGAAGCACAGACATGGACATATTATTTTCCCCAGGGCTGACATTTCAGGCTTCTGGTTTTATGCTCTTTGAACAAACTTGTGATTAATATCTGTGAGAAACGCTGGACTGGAAGAAACACAAGCTGGAATCAAGATTGCTGGGAGAAATATCAACAATCTCAGATATGCAGATGACACCACCCTTATGGCAGAAAGTGAAGAACTAAAAAGCCTCTTGATGAAAGTGAAAGAGGAGAGGGAAAATGTTGGCTTAAAGCTCAACATTCAGAAAATGAAGATCATGGCATCCGGTCCCATCACTTCATGGCAAATAGATGGGGAAACAGTAGAAACAGTGTCAGACTTTATTTTGGGGGGGCTCCAAAATCACTGCAGATGGTGACTGCAGCCCTGAAATTAAAAGACGCTTACTTCTTGGAAGAAAAGTTATGACCAACCTAGATAGCATATTCAAAAGCAGAGACATTTGCCGACTAAGGTCCATCTAGTCAAGGCTATGGTTTTTCCAGTAGTGATGTACAGATGTGAGAGTTGGACTGTGAAGAAGGCTGAGCGCCAAAGAATTGATGTGTTTGAACCGTGGTGTTGGAGAAGACTCTTGAGAGTCCCTTGGACTGCAAGGAGATCCAACCAGTCCATTCTAAAGGAGATCAGCCCTGGGATTTCTTTAGAAGGAATGATGCTAAAGCTGAAACTCCAGTACTTTGGCCACCTCATGGGAAGAGTTGACTCATTGGAAAAGACTCTGATGCTGGGAGGGATTGGGGGCAGGAGGAGAAGGGGACAACAGAGGATGAGATGGCTGGATGGGATCACTGACTTGATGGATGTGAGTCTGAGTGAACTCCGGGAGATGGTGATGGACAGGGAGGCCTGGGGTGCTGTGATTCATGGGGTCACAATGAGTCAGACACAACTGAGCGACTGAACTGAACTGAACTGAACTGATAGGTCTTTGTGTACTTATGTTCAATAATCTTTTTAATGTAGAAGTAGAATTTCTAGTTCATGGATTGTTTATATTTTTATCATTCAAGAATCAGTAGTCTTTGACTCTTCAGAACCTTGTCCTCTACTTTAGAGGCATCATTTTATCTCTCCTTCCAGGTTCTGATGAAACAGCAGGATGACAATAATATTTGGTAAGAAGTTGGAAAAAATAAACTAAGGCATATTAAGATTTTAAATAGATTATTTGAGCAAGAAACTGAATTTGACTAAGCAGTACCAAAGCAGAAGTGATTAGATTTGCTCTACTAACAGTAGTTCAGGGGAGAGATTTCTATAAACAATGGAAGTGGAAGTGAAAGTCACTCAGTAGTGTCCAACTCTTTGTGATCCTATGGATTGTCCATGGAATTCTCCAGGCCATAATACTGGAATGCATAGCCTTTCCTACTGCAGGGGAACTTCCAAACCCAGGGATCAAACACAGATTTCCCACATTGCAAGCGGATTCCTTTTCCCTTCTCCAGCTGATCTTCCCGACCCAGGAATCCGGGATCTCCTGCATTGCACATAGATTTTTTTTACCAACTGAGCTATCAGGGAAGCCGTAACAGGTAGAAGAAAAGCAAGAGAATTATTTGCTTGATTGTAGCTTAAAGCTTAGTTGCCTGACTGTGATTGGTTGCTCTTATGTTCCAATTTTGTAACTTTGAGGCATTTTGATTGCTTAGATTTTGGTTGGCTCAAGTAAGGTCCCATCACATTAGAACCACCTCAGTCTGATGGCCTCTTTGATTAAGTTCAGTTCAGTTAAGTCACTCAGTCCGACTCTTTGGGACCCCATGAGCACCAGGCCTCCCTGTCCATCACCAACTCCCGGAGTTCACTCAAACCCATGTCCATTGAGTCAGTGATGCCATCCAACTGTCTCATCCTGTTATCCCCTTCTCCTCCTGCCCTCAATCCTTCTCAGCTTCAGGGTCTTTTCAAATGAGTCAGCTCTTCGCATCAGGTGGCCAAAGTACTGGAGTTTCAGCTTCAGCATCAATCCTTCCAATGAATATTCAGGACTGATTTCCTTTAGGATGGACTGGTTGGATCTCCTTGCAGTCCAAGGAACTCAAGGGTCTTCTCCAACACCACAGTTCAAAAGCATCAATTCTTCCATGCTCAGCTTTCTTTATAGTCCAACTCTCACATCCATACACGACTACTGGAAAAAACATAGCCTTGACTAGACGGACCTTTGTTGACAAAGTAATCTCTCTGCTTTTTAATATGCTGTTTAGGTTGGTCATAACTTTCCTTCTAAGGAGTAAGCATCTTTTAATTTCATGGCTGCAGTCACCTTCTGCAGTTATTTTGAAACCCTAAAAAATAAAGTCAGCCACTGTCGCCACTGTTTCCCCATCTATTTGCCATGAAGTGATGGGACCGGATGCCATGATCTTCATTTTCTGAATGTTGAGCTTTAAGCCAACTTTTTCCCTCTCCTCTTTCACTTTCATCAAGAGGCTCTTTAGTTCTTCTTCATTTTCTGCCATAAGGGTGGTGTCATCTGCATATCTGAGGTTATTTATATTTCTCCCGGCACTCTTTATTCCAGCTTGTGCTTCCTTCAGCCCAGCATTTCTCATGATTTACTCTGCATATAAGTTAAATAAGCAAGGTGACAATATACAGCCTCGACGTGCTCCTTTTCCTGTTTGAACCAGTCTGTTGTTCCATGTCCAGTTTTAACTGTTGCTTCCTGACCTGCATACAGGTTTCTCAAGAGGCAGGTGGTCTGGGATTCCCATCTCTTTCAGAATCTTCCACAGTTTATTGTGATCCACACAGTCAAAGGCTTTGGCATAGTCAATAAAGCAGAAATAGATGTTTTTCTGGAACTCTCTTGATTTTTTGATGATCCAGCGGATGTTGGCAATTTGATCTCTGGTTCCTCTGCCTTTTCTAAAACCAACTTGAGTATCTTGAAGTTCATAATTCATGTATTGCTGAAGCCTGGCTTGGAGAATTTTGAGCATTACTTTACTAGTGTGTGAGATGAGTGCTTTGTGTGGTAGTTTGAGCATTATTTGGCATTACCTTTCTTTGGAATTGGAATGAAAACTGACCTTTTCCAGTCCTGTGGCCACTGCTGAGTTTTCCAAACTTGCTGATATATTGAGTGCAACACTTTCACAGCATCATCTTTTAGAATTTGAAATAGCTCAACTGGAATTCCATCACCTCCACTAGTTTTGTTCGTAGTGATGCTTCCTGAGGCCCGTCTGACTTTACTGAGCTTAATTACAGAACTGGTGTGTGAGAGAAAAAGAACAATAAATCCAAGAAGCTATTTATGGAAATCGAAAGGTGCTTTTAAAATACTCAATATATATTTATTTTCTTTCAGATGTAACCTTCTGAAGGGGTATGATATTTATAACAGGCCACATATTAAATGCTCTCAAATATGAGTTGCTGTTTGTACACTTGAGGGACCAAACTATGGCCTAAAGATTATTGTTATTTCCTAAGCTTTAATTGTGCTGTTTTGTGTTCAGTCACTCAGTCATGTATGACTCTTTGTGACTCCATGGACTATAGTAGCCCGCCAGGCTGGTCTGTCCATGGAGTTCTCCAGGAAAGAACACTGGGGTAGGTTGCCATTCCCTCCTCCAGAGGATCCTCCTGACACAGGGATTGACCCTGGGTCTCCTGCACTGCAGGTAGATTCTTGACTATCTGAGTGACCAGTGTAGCCTGTACTTTATCCAAATGCTACTTTATCCAAAATGATATAATCAGTGTGGAAATAGTAGAAATGCTTTCATATTTAGTCTTGGTATGTTATCAAGAATATGGCTTATTCAAATGTGGAGAGAATTATCTGCTTCTATGGGAAAAAGAAGTTCTGTGGACATGTGTTAGCATGGCATCTGTTCCACATATTATACTGAACAATCATTTAACCTCTAGAACCTCAGTTTTTCACCTTTACAATTGCTTAGTGTGTCTACTTTTCTTTTGTCATTGGGTTGTATAGAAGTAAATATCAAGCAAGATAATGGAAAGGAATGGGCTTTTAAAACTCATAAGATTATGTAAATGTGTGCAGTGATTATTCAGCACATCCAAATGCATTCATAGAATAATGAGACCAATGAGCTTATGGCTTTGGTGCCAGAGAGTGTAATTTCTGAGACTCTGAACATCACCATTTATTGCTATGGAAACCATTTACACATACACACAAAAAACACAAACTCACACCTAGAGGGCTTATTATTAATGACCTTGAAGCAATATATGGTGTTCTAAAATATACTTTGAAACACATTCTACTGAAAGAGAATCCTTAATACTGTCAATATCTAAATGGCAGTAGCAGTTTAATTGATGTAACAGTGTTCTGGCATTGCAGCTATGTTAATAAACAGCCTGAGTAATTAAACCAAAAACGTGTCTTATGATCACTGTCAGCCTCAGCAAAGACACAGGCAATGACAGCCACAGATACACCATCTTGAGTGTCAGGGGAATTGCTGTCCTGCTACTCTTTGCAGAAACTGACAGCTGTTAAGTCAGCTCTGGTATAATTACTAATGGTTTTGTGCATTTGATTTTGGTGTTAAATTTCAAAGTCAGAATACAAATTACATAATGCTACATTGAGTTATAATTGTTTGAATCAATGATTTGTTTCCTATTTTGAACAATGATTTACCCAACTATTATGGATAATGATTATCCAGAATCATCCAACACAATTATGATCTGAGAGTTTTACCAAACTGATGTGAAATCATGACACAGGTATGCATGAAATTCTGATCATATTAACTAAAACCGGAAGCAAACAAGATGTACTTAAATAAATAAAAAATGATAAACTACTGTACATCCATGCATCTGACTACTACTCAACAGTAAAAAAATGGTACTCTGTAAAGTCAAGTAAAAACTTGGAAAAATCATGTATAAATACTGCTAACTGAAAGAAACCAGAGTGGAAAAGCTATGTACTGTATGATTCCATTTAGGGGACAGTCTAGGAAATGCAACAGTATAGAGACAGTAAAAGATAAATGATTGTAGAAATTTGTTGATAGTTTTGAGATGTTGACATCATTCCTTATAATGCTCTAATGGTAGATGCATAATATGAATCTGTTAAAATCCATAGAACTTTATAACACAGAGTGAATGTTAATGCATGCAAACTTAAAAATATATATATTAAGTAGATAATGCAATTCCACAATGGAGTGCATAACTGTGACAAAATAATCTAATTATTTATGAAGTGACATCAATGAAGTGTGTGTCCTGTGTGTACAGGTTTGTGTGTGTGTGTGTGTGCATTTGCACATGAGCAGTGGAAGGTGTATGGGGAGGCGTGTGGAAATGCCCACCCAAGTATCTTTTCAAGGAAATGGAGTCTGTACTTCCTTGGCAAAAAGAACTCTCTATATAAGCACCCTACTCTAGCTGATGAATTTCTTTACCAGGGGGATACTGATTACAATTTCATAAATCACTGTACACATATTTGGAAATGAATCTATTAAGCAAATGGATAACAGTAAAGAAGGATTGATGTCTCTTGGAGAGGAGCATTACAATTAAGGAGAAGGCTAGGCCATTCTGTGTGGTAATGGATTAAATTAGAATCAATATAAATTTGAGTGTATAAGGTTGGTATACACACATGCGGGTCTTCCCTATTGGTTCAGTGGTAAAGAATCCACCTTCCATTGGATTCTTGCAAGCTACAAGAGATACAAGTTGGATGCCCGGGTTTGAAAGATCCCCTGGAGGAGAAAATGGGAACCCACTCCAATATTTCTACTGAGAAAATCCCACAGACAGAGGAATTTGGCAGGCTACAGTCCATGGAGTCAGGAAGAGTCAGATACAACTGAGTACACACACATACACACATATATTTCTGCATCTTTCCTTTGATTCCACAGTACCAATGAACATAGCTAGTACCCAGATTTTGATTTCTAATATTGTTTCTCCAAGAAAAGGAAGAAAGTGTCTCTGGAGAAAGGGCTTGACTCTTGGTCTGGTCAGGGAATATATAAGGTAAGTTGGAGCATTCTGTAATGTCAGAAAATAAGGAAATTATTTTTTTAAATGGTGAAGGTATGTCAAAGGAACACATAAGCCAACCAAAAGAATCCCATTTAAAGATCTGAACAACCAAGTAAATAAACTAGCATTGGATTGTAATGTAAAATACAAAATTATTACCTGTAAGTTCATTCTAATATAAATAGATGGCTGAAAAAATAAACAGAATAGATAGAACACTATTTTGTTTATAAGAATTTCCAATAAATTATGTAAATATTCTTAAGGAATTGAAGCATAACTCCCCACTCCTTATGTATGGGCCTTACATAGTGACTCCCTTTCAAAAAGCATGGTAGGTAAAGAGGAAAAATTAAACTGTATTTGTTAATATGCTATCATATATATAAGTAGGTTTTATATTATCTGATATGGTTAATAACAATTATTTTAAACTGTTTTCTTTATTTGGCTTGATTGGTTATCTTTTATTGTCAACAGAGAAATGATAGCTCTGTTCTAGCAAGAAAACAGAGGATTCAACCAAGGAATAACAATATATTTTAGAAGCAGAGGATGTTATTCATAATAAATTTTATTGTATTATGACACTGTCAACAAAATGTTGTTCCCTTGACACTTCAGCTCAACACTTCAAAATTCTAAATGTAGTAAAAATTTCAAGAGGCTTTGTTCAAATTTAGATTCTTTTTCCCTCAGAGCCTGAGCCCATATGTCAAATTTTCTCACCACAAATATAGAAGGAATAAAAGCCTACAATTTGCAATTGAATTCTTTAAAGCAATACTAGAGTAAAAGATGTCCAAGGTAATCCAATAATATTTTCAGATTCCTACAGACTGATCCCTTTGAAGTATACTATTAAGGGGCTACCAAAAAAATGATACTTATGAACAAATACTGATACCAAATAAAGATGCTACTGAAAGCTTCAGAAGGATTAATGATCACTAATACATTGAAAAATAAATTACTATATTAACATACTGTGCATTTCTGTCCTAGGAAGAAAGCATTGCACTTTATAGACAAATGTTAGAAGTACATAGGAGAGTCTCTATTACGTATTGAAGCTTTACTCATTACATAAAGTGGAATTTTTCTAAAATTCTGCCAGCAGTCATTTCAATGAGAAGGTGATGCATTTGTACTTTTCTATTTCTGTTGTAAGAAATGATATATCATTCAACGTATTCCATTTGAGATATATAATTTACTTTGAAATGTATTCAAAACAGGATGAATTAATAGATTAATACAGAAAGCAAGTATATGAAAGTAGGATCTAGGTGTGGTTATGTGTTAATTGTAAGCTCATTTAAATTTGGCTACTTGAATTTTTTCCTAATAAAACTTGATGGAATTGTTATAATTACAAAGGAAACCAAAGAAAGGGAGAAAATATTGTATGATATTGTGATTTATATTAAGAATGTATTTGTCCCCATTTCTGGTGCAGAGCCCATAAAACTCTTTGAATTTATTAAGTGATGAGATTGATAAGGGTGTCATTTGCTGTGTCAATGAGATGACTTTTGTGAAACACTTAGATAACCCAGGTTTGGGCTTTGGTGGCCAGGGCACCCAATGATGTGATTAGAGAGGATTGCAAGTTTCAGTTCCACCCACTGACCTCTGAGGAGGGAAGAGAGCCTGGAGGTTGAGCCGATCAACAACAGTCAATGATCTTAATCAATCATGAATGTATGGTGAAGCCTTCATAAAAACCCTAGGGGTGGCATTCAGAGACCATCTGGGTTGGTCAACACATAGTAATTTGGGCAAAGTGGCATGCTCAAAGAGTATGGAATTTCCATGCTCCTTCCCACATGTGCTATGCATCTATTCCATTTGTTTGTTTGTTTTTTCCTGACCTGTATTATTCCATAATAAACCAGTAATCTAGTAAGTAAAATGTTTCTAAGTTCTGTGAGTCACTCTAGCAAATTAGTCAGACCCAAAAAGGGGGTCATTGGAACCTCCAATCTAAAGCTAGTCAGTCAGATGCATAGGTGATAACTTGAGCTTGCTTCTGTTATCTAAAGGGGAGGGAGAGTCTTGTGATATAGATTGTGATATAGATTGAATCCCGTCTCTGGGTATTCATTTCTGAATACCATCTCTGTTCAAGTAGTGTCAGAATTTAGTTGATTTGTAGAATACCCAGCTAGTACTGGGAAACACTCTCCCTTAACACACACACTAGAATTGGGGGCAGAACTCATACAAGTTTGAGAAAAGACTGTACTCAGAATATATGTGACTTCTATATTTAAATAGGTAAGAGGCAATCCATCCAACTAAAAAAATGAGGGAATAAAAGAAAACCTGAAATGACATTTCATAGAGTAAGTTATATAAGTGGCCAATAAGAAAGCAAAGACATTTTCAATATCATCATTCTTTAAATACCCATGCGATTTAAGCCATAGTAAAGTATCAATATTCACCTACCTAAAATATCTAAAATAAAAATATTGACAACACCATGGGTTATCAAATAACCAGTTCTCACATATAATCAGCATATAATGTATGCTCTCACATATAATCAGCCATTCTACATTTCAGTATTTACCCAAGAGAAATAAAAACATATGTGCAGTTGATCTTTGAACAATCTGAGGATTTAGGGGCACCAGTGCCCTGCACAGCTGAAAACCCCATGTGTAATTTTATAGTCTTTCCTCTTATAGGGATTTCTACATCTGTGGCTTCAACCAACCAGGAATTGAGTAATATTGTAGCACATAATTATTGAAACTTTTGCACAGAAATGGATTTGTGCAATTCAAATTATGTTGTTCAAGGATCAGCTATACATAGAATCTTTTATATGAAAATGTGCATAGACATTTTATACATAAAAAAAAACATAAAAAAACATGCTTGTAGTCCTTGCATAACTCCAGGCAGTATCAACTTAGATCTTAATTTACTTGGCTCTGAAAAAATGTAGTAATCAGATTATTTACTATTTTTAAAGCCTATTTGAATTTATAAGCTTTACGGGGTCAGAATATTATTGGAGTTTTTTGAAAAGAGAAGCTTTATAATTATTTCAAAGACATTTCTCAAACTGCAAATGGAGATCTGTGTTTGTTATGCTTATTTAGCTCCCACTATTTGTATCTGGGTAAAAAGTATATGGATATCCACACTGTGATAGTTAATTTTATGTGTCATCTTGAATAGGCCTCAAGGGGCCTAGGTAATTGGTCACACATTTTGACTGCTTCTGTGAGAATGCTTATGGGTGAGATTAACATTTACTTAATAAATCAGTATACTAAGTAAAGGGTGGAGAAGGCAATGGCACCCCACTCCAGTACTCTTGCCTGGAAAATCCCATGGACAGAAGAGCCTGGTGGGCTGCAGTCTGTGGGGTTGCTGAGAGTTGGACATAACTGAGTGACTTCACTTTCACTTTTCACTTTCATGCATTGGAGAAGGAAATGGCAACCCACTCCAGTATTTTTGCCTGGAGAATCCCAGGGATGGGGGACTCTGGTGAGCTGCCGTCTATGAGATCGCACAGGGTCGGACACAACTGGAGTGACTTGGCAGCAGCAGCAGCAAGTAAAGCATATTGCCCCTCCCAATAATATGAAAGTGTTAGTTGCTCAGTTGTGTCTGACTCTTTGTAACCCCACGAACTTTAATCCACCAGGCTCCTCTGTCCTTGGAATTCTCCAAGCAAGATACTGGATTAGGTAGTCATCCCCTTCTCCGGGGATCTTCCCGACCCAGCAATCAAATCCAGGTCTCCTGCATTGTAGGCAGATTCTTTACTATCCGATCTACCAGGCAATCCTGGGCTTCATACAATTTGAAGGCCTGAACAGAACAAACCTGATTTTTCCCCGAGTAAGAGAGGATTCTGTATGATGGACTTCAAACTGAAATATTGGTTCGTTCTGGAAGATACAGTAGCTTCCACCCTCCAGACTCAAACAGAGACTTTGGTTCTGCAGATTTTGGACTTGCCAGCCTAGGTGGCATAATCATGTAAATAAACATGTACACATCAAATATACCTATACATCTCAATATATGGGTTTCCTCGGTGGTAAAGAATGCTCCTGAAATGCAGAAGCCACAGGAGAAGAAGGTTCGATCCCTGGGTCGGGAAGATCTCCTGAAGGAGGGAATGGCAATCCACTCCAATGTTCTTGCCAGGGAAATCCCATGAGGACAGGAGTCTGGAGAGCTACAGTCATTGCAAAGAGTGAGACAAAGAGTGAGTCACGTCTGAAGAAACTGTGCAAGTGTGCACGCATCTCAAAAACCAAGTGCTCAAAAATATATGTATATATACCTATATATGCAGATGACACTACCATTATGGCAGAAAGTGAAGAAGAACTAAAGAGCCTCTTGACAAAAGTGAAAGAGGAGAGTAAAAAATTTGGCTTAAAGCTCTACATTCAGAAAATGAAGATCATGGAATCCAGTCCCATCTCTTCATGGCAAATAGATGGGGAAATAGTGGAAACAATGGCTGACTTTATTTTTCTGGGCTCCAAAATCACTGCAGATGGTGATTGCAGCCATGAAATTAAAAGACACTTACTCCTTGGGAGGAAAGTTATGACCAACCTAGATAGCATATTCAAAAGCAGAGACATTACTTTGTCAACAAAGGTCCATCTAGTCAAGGCTATGGTTTTTCCAGTGGTCATGTATGGATGTGAAAGTTAGACTATAAAGAAAGCTGAGCACTGAAGAATTGATGCTTTTGAACTGTGGTGTTGGAGAAGACTCTTGAGAGTCCCTTGGACTGCAAGGAGATCCAACCAGTCCATCCTAAAGGAGATCTGTCCTGGGTGTTCATTGGAAAGACTGATGTTGAAGCTGAAACTCAAATACTTGGGCCACCTGATGCGAAGAGCTGACTCATTTGAAAAGACCCTGATGCTGGGAAAGATTGAGGGCAGGAGGAGAAGGGGACGACAGAGAATGAGATGGTTTGATGGCATTACCGACCCAATGGACATGGGTTTCGGTAGACTCTCAGAGCTGGCGATTTACAGGGAGGCCTGGCATGCTGCGGTTCATGGGGTCACAAAGAGTCGGACATGACTGAGTGACTGAACTGAACTGAACTGATATATATATATACATATATATATATATATATGCATACATATATATGTTTTCAAATGGAGGGAGGTTCAAAAGGAAGGGGATGTATGTATACCTATGGCTGATTCATGTTGAGGTTTGACAGAAAACAACAAAATTCTATCAAGTTTTATCCTTCAATAAAAAATGTCAAACTCATCCAAAAAAAATTATGGCCGAAATATGCCCACAAGTCAATAGAATAAAAGTTACTTGTGAAAATTAAAGAAAAAGAAATGATATATACCTGGTGTTTCTTTTGATTAACAGCTTAGATGCATGGGAAGAATAGCAGGTGGATAATAAGATGTGGTTCAAACCAGAAATACCTTCCATTCTTTAATAGTAAATCCACTGTTAGTCTTTTAAAAAAAGTCACTTGGTATTTTTTAAATGTGACAGGATCTGTCAGTTTTGATTTTGTACACATACTCTATTTATGAGTAAGTTTTTGCTTAAATGAATTAATAAGTACTTGTGGAATAATTCTTAGATTACTCATTCTTTTCATATTTATCAATATTTTTCTCATAATTTGTACTTATGAATTACATTTTTATCAAAAATTAAATAGGTATGCCTTAAAAGTTAATTCTTCTAACTATTCAATAATTTGTATTGTCCTTCCTTACACTTTTCTCTATCAATATTGATTTGGTAAGATAAGTCCAAAGACAGGCATTTTGTTATTATTAGTATTTTAAGTAATCAAAGCAAACTTGATTCTGTCCAATTACTTGTAAATTTAATGTTGAATTCATCCAATGCCAATTTCTCAATTCTTGTTCTTCTAGGAGAAAAATATATGAAAATACAGTCTTTGACTGTGTATTTAGTTTGGTTTCAAAAGTAATATAGTTCGAATTTTAGACTTAACTATACATTTTAAATTCTCTAGTCAATCATTCAAGTCCAAGAGAACCCAATTTGAATTTGTAAATTTTCCACTCTACTAACCAAAATATCTAGATAACTTGATAACTTGTACTACTTGACCGTTTCATAGATAGATTTTCCTTTGTTACCCAAATCAAAAGCACTTCCTAAAATAAGTACACAGAATTAGAATCATCCTCTAATTCATCCCAAATCTACTTTTTGTAGCCTTACTTTTCAGACAGGAATTCCTACTCTTAGTGGTTTTCTGTGTGTGACAAAGGGACATCTAAATGGCTTAATGTAGTATGTGTTAACACAGTAGGACCTATGAACATCTTAGCAGAGGGTAGTACATCTCAGCAGACACCTGAGATCAGGCTTCCAAGGAAGTTTTGCAAGACATAGTCATCTTAATGACTGATACAGACAAATGGCCTATATGACATGATAACACTAAGCTGTGTTTTGATAAAGGTGATGAGACAGAGAAAAAGGCGGGTGTTAAAACAGGAAAAGGGCATGCTAAAAACAAATATTACCTTGTTCCAAATTTTCCTCTCTCACAGTTATATTACCATATTTAGGATGTTTGAGACTGTATTTACAGGCTTTTAAGTTGATTTCTTATGAAAATTAAATTAGCATTCCAGAAAAGAAAAATAATGTGATATAAAAATGAACCTTAAGGTTTTCCTTCTTCAATAAAATGGATGATTGGGATTGACAGGTGTGTGCTACTATCTATATATATGTATATATATATACATATAATAGATAACTAATAAGGATCTATTGTATAATGCAGGAAGTTTTTCTCAGTATTTTGTAATGGCATATATGGCTACAGTATCTAAAAAAGTGTATATATATAATATATATATATATATAATATATTTGTTTTGATGTATACCTGAAACTAATGGAGCATTGTAAATCAACTGTACCTCCAAGAAAAATCAAATAAAATTAAAATTATAAAGGGAAGAATCATGAAAAAAATTTTCTGCTGCAATCACAGATCATCTTTGAAATATCTGTTTGACCCTGAGGTCTGGAAAAAACCCCTGGAAGAGGAAATGGCAACCCGCTGCACTATTTTTTCTGGGAAAATCCCATGAACAGAGGAGCTGGATGGGTTACAGTCTATGGGGTCCCAAAGAGTTGGACATGACTGAGCAACTGAGCACATAGAGGCAAAAACTTTGGAAAGATTACTACTTCCCTTGCATAAGAATTAATAATCTTTTCCACTGCATACTGTGAGTCACTGGGATACAGTCTGAAAGTAGGGGGTAGATTAACTTTTCCTCACAACTCCTGTCCAAATTTCCTTGTTATTCAAAGGCAGAAACTGTTAGATAGAGCCAAAGAACAACAGAAATTTTAAGGGGAGCAAATCCACAGATTAAGAAAGTCAGGTCTCAGTCTTGTTTCTAGCAATAATCATGCCAAAATAAAGAAATAAAACCCCTCTTTATTAAAATCTATTTAAAATTGGGCATCACTTGCAAAAATATTTCTTACTAATACAATGCTATAGTCTTAGTGTATCCTGAAAGATTTCTTCCATTTCACTTTTATTATGTGTTATAGATAATTGTCAAAAAAGTTGAAGGATATTTAGATTGGTGCAAAAGTAATTGCGGCTTTGCATTGTTTAAATTTGCCATTTGATATTGGAATACATTCTTAAATAAATGTATTTATGTTATACATCATTTTAATGCACATTTTTTTGCTTTATGTTTTTCTTTTTGCCAGTGACATTACTTGATGTTTATATATATATATTTTAAAATTTTGGAAATAATGTTAGACAAAAAGCAAATTTGACCAATTTTTTTTTTATTAGAGTTCAAAATGGGTTATAAAGCAGAGGAGACAACTTTCAACATAACAACACATTTGGCCCTTGAACTGCTAGTGAATGTACAGTGCAGTATTGGTTCAAGAAGTTTTACAAAAGATACCTTGAAGATGAGGAGCATCCTAGCTGGCCATTGGAAGTTGATGACAAATTGAGAGCAATCACCAAAACCAATCCCCTTACAACTATGTGAGAAGCTGCCAAAAAACTCAATGTCGACCACTCTATGGTCTTTCAGCTTTTGGAGCAAACTGGAAAGGTGAAAAAGCTCAATAAGTGGGTACCTCATGAGCAGACTGAAAATAAAAAAAGATTGTTGTGATGAGGCGTTATCTTCTCTTATTCTATGCAACAGCAACCAACTGTTTCTTGATCAGATTGTGATGTGCAGCAAAAAGTCAATTTTATACAACTGGTGATGACAGCTTAGTGGTTGGACAGAGAAGAAGCTCCAAAGCACTTCCCAAAGCCAAACTTGCACCCAAAAAACTCATGGTCAATGTTTGGTGGTCTGCTGCAGGTCTGATCCACAACAGATTTCTGAATCCTGGCAAAACCCATTGTATCTGAGAAGTATGTTCTGCAAATCAATGAGATTCTCTGAAAACTGCAAGGCCTGCAGCCAATATTGGTGAACAGAATGGGTTCAATTCTCCCTGACAACCACCAACCTCATTTTGTACAAGCAATGCTTCAAAAGTTGAAATAATTGAGCTAGGAACTTTTGCCTCATTCACCATATTCACCTGACCTCTCGCCAGCTGACTACCACTTCTTCAAGCATCTCAACAACTTTTTGCAGGGAAAATGCTTCCACAATAAGCAGGAGACAGAAAAGGTTTTCCAAGAGTTCATTGAATCCCAAAGCACAGATTTTTATGCTCCAGAAATAAACAAACATTTCTCCTTGACAAAAATGTGTTGTTTATAATGTTTCTTATTTTAACAAACATATATTTGAGCCTAATTATAATGACCTAAAATTCATGATTGGAAATCGCAATTACTTTTATACCAACCTAATAAATCCCACAGTATACCTACTTTTCCATTAAAGAGTCAAAGACAATTCTACTCCTTGCTGTGTGACCTTAGACAACTATATGGTAAGAATAAATTAAATATTTGTGTGTGTAATTAACCTTTGAAATATAATCAAAGCTCAATAAATGTTAATTACTATTATAAAGACATCAAATAACAAATTGATGCCAAAGTCCTACACAAGAGATAACTAAATGTTAATAATAGCATGCTAAATTTTCTAACTTGTGACTTCAAATATTTTTTCTTACAGCCCATGGTAGACAATATATATTATGTAAAATAGCAAACATACACACAGACACACATAACAGCTTCATTTAGAAATACCTGTGACATATTTTAATATTCTATTCTATTTTTAAATATTAGGATCATCTCTTCAAATTGTTTTTATGTACACCTAAGGGATTGTAGCCCCATTTTGAAAAACAGAACTCTAAAGTTCTGCTGACTATTCAATTTTTCATGTTTATTGCCATACCTCTTTCACAATCAGATGATCACTGTTTTACAAAATTTGAAGATTTGTCATCCAGTCCCATAACAAGCTTCTACAAACAAACCCACAATTGCTGACTTCACGTTAGGCTGTATTTATACCATTTCTGCAGAGAAGTATATGTTTCTCATCACATCTGCAGTTCTTTTGCAGCTTAACTAATATTACATTCTGTTATCACCTTTCACTATGGGGAACGACTGATGGAAAGAGTATTAGTGGTAAATTTATTTCTATCATTGTTACAATGAACCTACTCCATTATGTATTTCCATGTGCACTGTCACTACCTTTATGATTTTTGTCATCATGACATACAATTGTAGCTGTGAAAAAATACCGAAGTCAATCACTGAGTACTTTCAAAAGTCAACTTGTTTAAACCTCGTCTCTTGTAAATGGAGTATTACTGATAAAGACTGAAATAATTAAATTGCAACTGCATCTAGCTAACAAGTACCTAAGACTTCATCAATCTCACTTTGGGTTATGGCACAGAGATGGCAGTATGTGACACAAACATTCTACAAGAGACTTTATCACATTAATAATGGCACCCAAAGTGCCATTCACTTTAGTGGTGTCTCAGACGGTGAAGAATCCACCTGCAATGCAGAAGACCTGGATTCAATCCCTGGGTTGGGAAGATCCCTGAAGGAGAGCATGGCAACCCACTCCAGTATTCTTGCCTTGAGAATCCCCATGGACAGAGGAGCCTGGTGGGCTACAGTCCATGGGGTTGCAAAAAGTTGGATACAACTAAGAAACTAAGCACAAGTGCCATGTAACTAGTCAATAAAAAAATAAATAAAGGAGGCTTTTGGATTTATACATGAACAAAGACTTAGCAAAAGTTTATATGAATACCTGTTTTTGAAAATAAGAAAATTCATTACTGCACAGATGCTATTGAATTTATCTTGGATATATGAGCAATACTGATATATTTGTCTTTAATTTGATTCTAAGCTCATTTGGAAAATGTGCTGGCATTCTCCATAAGGAAAATTCTAAAAATAACGTTTTATGATGTAAATTACTTGTAAGTCTTACTGGAAAAGTGACCTTCTTGGATTAAGAACAAAAAGACCCAAGTCAAATGATTTCTTCTAGCTTATTCATCAAGCTTGAACTTCTCAACCATTTCTAAAACCTTGATTGTTCTTTCCTTACTCATTCTCACTTGCTTTATATTTTCATAGGACAGATCCTATGAATTTGCTTTACACTTTCTTTTAGAAGACCATTGTCAAGGCAAAACCAATACAGAATTGTAAAGTAAAATAAAAAATAAATTAAAAAAAAAGAAGAATATCATTGAGATTCTAGGAAAAGATGGAAAAATGCCAACTCCATTCTAACCTGCCTATGATTAGCTGAGACACATTATCATGTAATAAATGTCCAGCTATAGAAAGGATTGGATAAGAAGAGATTAGCTGAGACATATTATCATGTAGTAAATGTCCAGGTATAGAAAGGATTGGATAAGAAGAGATTTGTGTAGTCTGGTCAATCCAATTCTTTGAGCACTCTTCCATCACTGCACTTGCAAAACTAATAACCTTTGGAAAAATATTTATATAAAAATAATCATATATTGCCAACTGTGATATGTAAGAAGAAACCTTGCAGAACCATTTGATTCATAAGAAATTTGTCCATGTTAAAATCCTTGAAATTTGATACTGTCCAAAGCATCCATGAACACATTTGGACTATGCCAAATGGTTTTGGACATGTTCAAATAAGGACTTTTTGGTGTGGAACAAATGTCTTATGGACGTTTTGGACAGGAGGACCAATTGTCTGCTAACTGAGAAATGACACATATAGGAGTATTGTAATAAAAATTTCAAACAGTGACAAATTGCTGAAGCATCCAAAAGCATATTAGTTTTCTGCTGCTAATATAAGTTTATAACAATGTATAAGTTTAGTGGCATAAAACACCACAGATTTACTATCCTATAGAGTTCAGAAAAGTGAAAGTAAAGTCGCTCAGTCATGCCTGACTCTTTGTGACCCTGTGGACTGTAGCCTACCAGGCTCTTCTGTCCATGGGATTCTCCAGGTAAGAATACTGGAGTGGGTTGCCATTTCCTTCCCCAGGGGATCTTCCTGACCCAAGGATCGAACCCAGGTGTCCCTCATTGCAGGCAGACCCTTTAACCTCTGAGCCACCAGGGAAGCTCTGCCTGGAGTTCAGAAGTCTGATACAAATATAACTGGGCTGAAATCAGGTTGTTAGCAAGGAAGTATGTTTATTTGAAGACTATTGGAGATCATGCACTCCTGTGCCATTCTATAATTTATTTGCATTTCTTGGTTTGTGGCCCCCTTCTTCCATTTTTAATGCCCACAATGGCAGGTTGAACTATTCACACACTTTATCATCTGACCTGCTCTTCTGCCTCTCCCATCCATTTCTAAGAAACTTTGAGATCTTAGGTCTAAAGACCTAAGCCATGGTCCTATAATCCAGGATAATCTCCTCATCTCAAATTTAGATGCTTAGAAAACTTTGTCTACAACCTTAATTACCTTTGCCCATGTACCTAAATTTGTGAGTTCTAAAAATTAGACTGTGAACACTTTTTGAAGGTTTATTTTGTTGTTCAGTTGCTGCATCCTGTCCAAATTTTTGCGACCCAATGAACTGCTGCATGACAGCAGTTCCTGTTCTTCACTATCTACCAGAGTTTTCTCAAAGTCACGCCTACTGAGTTGGTGATGCCATCCAACCACCACATCCTCCGTTGCCCCCTTCTTCTCTTGCCCTCAATCTTCCCCAGAATCAAGATCTTTTCCAATGAGTCAGCTCTTCATATCAGGTGGCCAAAGTATCGGACCTTCAGCTTCAGCATCAGTCATTCCTATGAATGTTCAGGGTTTATTTCCTTTAGGATTGACTGGTGTGATCTCCTTGTGTCCAAAGGATTCTCAAGAGTCTTCTCTAGCACCACAATTTGAAAGCATCAGTTCTTCAACATTCACCTTTCTTAATGGTCCAGCTCTCACCTTTGTACATGACTACTGAAAAAACTATAGCTTTGACTATACGGGCCTTTGTTAGTAAAGTGATGTCTCTGCTTTTTAATACGCTGTCTAGGTTTGTCATAGCTTTTCTTCCAGGGAGCAAGTGTTCATGGCTACAGTCACCATCTGCAGTGACTTTGGAGCCCAAGAAAATAAAATCTGCCACTGTTTATACTTTTCCCCATCTATAAGCCATGAAGTGATGGGACTAGAAGCCATGATCTTTGTTTTTTGAATGTTGAGTTTTAAGTCAACTTTTTCACTCTCCTCTTTTACCTTCATCAAGGGCCTCTTTAGTTCCTCACTGCTTCTGACATTAGGATGGTATTATCTGCATATGTAAGGTCTGGAACCAGTCAGTTGTTCTATGTATGGTTGTGGAGGGGTAGGGGGTATTATTCTGCTTACTACACAAGTTAATAACAACATATCAAAAGATATAATAAAAAAATCAAATTCATACTGTAAGTCCCAGCAATAACATACAGATAAAAATATTGCATAATATTTTTCAAAGTTTTAAGGAAAATAATATCAAAGTTAGATTTTATAGCTCATAATATAGAGGCACAATTATTATACTTTTAGGCTAGAAGTTTGGGGAATGTCTTCTATGTAAATTATCTGAGAAATATTTCTGAAACAAGAGAAATTATTGCAAAAACACTTTTTTAAAATGTGGAAAATAATGGTGATTAAGTAAATTTATAAAGATTTTGTCCAACAAAGTAGCATTAAGATGTTATATTTCTATCCACCTTGGGGGTAAGGGATCTATACTTAGGTATTTAATTTAAATAATTTGTTTAACTTAGTTTTACATTGAAACCTGGGCATTGATAACTATAACCTAGGGCCTGCTGCTGCTGCTGCTAAGTTGCTTCAGTCGTGTCCGACTGTGCAACCCCATAGACGAAAGCCCACCAGGCTCCGCCATCCCTGGGATTCTCCAGGCAAGAACACTGGAGTGGGTTGCCATTTCCTTCTCCAATGCATGAAGGTAAAAAGTGAAAGTGAAATCACTCAGTCGTGTCTGACTCCTTGCGGACCCCATGGACTGCAGCCTACCAGGCTCATCCGTCCATGGGATTTTCCAGGCCAGAGTACTGGAGTGGGGTGCCATTGCCTTCTCCAAACCTAGGGCCTACACTGGGTCAAATCTGGCCATAGTCGTTTCTTCATGTGTTGCTTATGACTGCTTTCTTGCTACAATAGAAAAGTAGAATAGTTGTAACAGAGACTACATGTCACACAGATCCAAAAATATTTATCTGGTCATTTGCAGAAAAATGTTTGCCGATTACTGATATCAATTAAAAGGGAAATAATCACATACTTAAAACAAAAAAAAATTAAATCAAATTAAAATTAAATTTCAAAAAAATACAAAGTGTGTACTTAAGTTCATTTATAAGAAAACAGACAAGGTTAGAAATTCAGTTCAGCATTCAGCATGGGATGGATGATAAGGAAACATGGTTGAATGCTTACAAAGGAATTCAATAAAAAAGTTGGAAGCACAGAACAGACAGGCATTTAGTAACCTAGATAGATCTTAAAAGCATAAAATTTTTTGAAAAAAAATCACTGTGAAATAAGGCAAAATATAATTGATATAAGTTGAAACACAGATCCAAACACCACTAAATATTTTTAAATAATCAGTTGTAATGATTTTAGTGCCTATTATTGGGGGGGCTAACATAAGATGGGGTTGCACAGAGTCGGACACGACTGAAGCGACTTAGCAGCAGCAGCAGCAACATAAGATGAATGCTTAGGATTTGTTTTGGTTTTTTTCTTTTTCATTTTTGAGTCCAAATTTTATAATAATAATAATTATGAAAATGATATGCATATGTATTATAACCATATCATAAATTGATTTTTCCCTTAGAATGTTAGCAAAAATATAACAAATTTTTAAAATATTAATATGTCTTATTATATAAAATAGATCTATAAAATTATATTAATGACATAGAAAAAAATTCCTTATTTTCTAAAAAAAAAAAAAAAAGATGAAATAGATTCTAAGACAGAGCCACAAACTTAAACCAATGTTTTGGCAATTTAAGGCTAGACAAAAAAAACATAGTCCTGACATCTAAAATTAAGATAGTGAAAACCCATATAGTAACAGTAAATACACGTCCATTTGGGAAGCTGACACATAGCAAATCCATTCTTTCTTTCCTTTGAAAGTGAAGTTGCTCAGTCGTGTCTGACTCTTTGCAACCCCGTGTACTGTAGCCTGCCAGGCTCCTCTGTCCATGGGATTCTCCAGGCAAGAATACCGGAGTGAGTTGCCATTTCCTTCTCCAGGGGATCGTCCCAACCCAGGGATCGAACCCAGTTCTCCTGCATTGCAGGCAGACGCTTTATCGTCTGAGCCACCAGGGAAGCCCTTCTTTCCTTTACTACCTCCATTTTGTTACCTAATAGCCAAAGTGTGTGCTAATCTCCATGATACTTTAGCACCTATTTCCCTGGTTTACTACCCTCTCCTACATGTCTTTTCTGTACCAAAACACAAAAATAAAATAATTTGTTAATTATAGAATCATATCACCCCAGTGTCATCTAATTCATACTTTTGTTAAAATAAACGGTTAGACCTCTTTATTATTCTGAAGCTGTATTGATTGGTTATGAATAACTAGGATCTTTGAGGAAAACACCTGCTCCACCACAGCTAGATTGCTAATCCTAACTCTTAGAAGCATTTCTGGTATGAAATTTTGTCATTTGTATCTTGCTAATCTCATCTGTTTCTTTTCATTTCTTTTTCTCCTTTTATGCATACACTGAATTTAGTAGACTCTGTTTTTAGAATTTCATTTAAATTTATTTTGGCTCTTTTATGGCCATTTATAGCCTTTACAATTTCCAATCAAATTATTTTTTTAAACATAGATTCACATACAGCTTAAGAAATAATGTGGAGGTATTTTACATCCCTTATTCAGTGTCCCAAAATGACAGCATCTTACTGCCTATAATATTGTAACAAAAATCAAGATGTTCACATTGATATAGGCAAAATAGAATACAATTTAATTATCCGAGATCTTTCTTTCTTGTTATTTTTTTTTTTTTCCGTTGGGAACTAATTGCTTTACAGCTATGTGTTGGTTTCTGCAGAACAACAACGCAAATCAGACATGGACCTTGCTTCCCTCTTGAGCCTCCTTTGCTGCCTCCCGTCTCACCCCTCTAGGTCATTACAGAGCACCGGGCCGGGATCCCTGTATTATATAGCAGATTCCCACGAGTTATTTATTTTACACATGATAGTGTATATATGTCAACGCTTCTTTCTGAACTCATCCTACCTTCTCCTTCCCCTTCTGTGTCCACAAAAATGTCCTCTACAACTGTACAATGAATTCATGCTCAGTCATGTCCAACTCTTTGAAAATCCAAGGAGTGTAACTCACCAGGCTCCTCTGTCCATGGAACTTTCCCGGCAAGAATACTGGAGTGAGTTGCCATTTCTTACTGCAAGAGATATTCCCAACCCAGGGATCGAACCTGAGTCTCTTGTATCTCCTGTACTGGCAGGCAGATTCTTTACCACTGTGCTACCTAGGAAATCTTATTAAAGCATGCAGATGGAATCCAATTAGTTTTTAAAGCCATATACTCCTCTTTCCTGTGCCTAATCTCTGAGAGTCAATCACGGTCTTGAAATTTTAGGCAGAGTGTTTATTCAGAATTTAAGGTTCTAATTTATGATTCTCTCCTTTCCAGGACTTCTTATTTCTCAAATGTTATAGTACCCATGAATTCTGATTTTTATTTTTCTAGCTGGTGTATCTTTGATTTCTTCCTCAGTTCTAGGTTACACTGGAAACACTGACTCAGGCTTGTCTTTAGATTAAAACCTCCTGCGCTACTATTCTCTTAAATTATTGATTCTCCTCTATTTTCCGCCAGACTTGCATCACTATCCAATGAATGACGAACTGATAGTTTTCAGTTGAAGTCTTATTTCCATTCTATTGAATAATTTCTCAATATGAAATTTGGAAATGTTCTATCTGCAAAGTGCCATGACATCGACAAACTAAATATCACTGTATTTTATCTGAATTTGATATGTATGCATATGCAATAATGTATATATTTATTATGTAGTGAAGAATGTGAGTTTCTATAAATCATCTAGTTCTGTATTAACTAGTAAAACTGAACTTAAAGATTAATTGTCTTCAGTTCAGTTCAGTCGCTCAGTCGTGTCCAGCTCTTTGCGACCCCATGAATCGCAGCACGCCAGGCCTCCCTGTCCATCACCATCTCCCGGGATTCACTCAGACTCACGTCCATCGAGTCCATGATGCCATCCAGCCATCTTATCCTCGGTCGTCCCCTTCTCCTCCTGCCCCCAATCCCTCCCAGCATCAGAGTCTTTTCCAATGAGTCAGCTCTTCACATGAGGTGGCCAAAGTACTGGAGCTTCAGCTTTAGCATCATTCCGTCCAAAGAAATCCCAGGGCTGATCTCCTTCAGAATGGACTGGTTGGATCTCCGTGCAGTCCAAGGGACTCTCAAGAGTCTTCTCCAACACCACAGTTCAAACGCACCAATTCTTCGGTGTTCAGCCTTATTCACAGTCCAAATCTCACATCCATACATGACCACTGGAAAAACCATAGCCTTGACTAGACGGACCTTAGTCGGCAAAGTAATGTCTCTGCTTTTGAATACACTATCTAGGTTGGTCATAAGTTTTCTTCCAAGGAGTAAGCGTCTTTTAATTTCAGGGCTGCCGTCACCATCTGCAGTGATTTTGGAGCCCCCCAAAATAAAGTCTGACACTGTTTCTACTGTTTCCCCATCTATTTCCCATAAAGTGATGGGACCAGATGCCATGATCTTCATTTTCTGAATGTTGAGCTTTAAGCCAGCTTTTTCACTCTCCTCTTTCACTTTCATCAAGAGGCTTTTTAGCTCCTCTTCACTTTCTGCCATAAGGGTGGTGTCATCTGCATATCTGAGGTTATTAATATTTCTCCTGGCAATCTTGATTCCAGCTTGTGTTTCTTCCAGTCCAGTGTTTCTCATGATGTACTCTGCATATAAGTTAAATAAGCAGGGTGACAATATACAGCCTTGACGTACTCCTTTTCCTATTTGGAACCAGTCTGTTGTTCCATGTCCTGTTCTAACTGTTGCTTCCTGACCTGCATACAGATTTCTCAAGAGGCAGGTCAGATGGTCTTGTCTTCCCATCTCTCTCAGAATTTTCCACAGTTTATTGTGATCCACACAGTCAAAGGCTTTGGCATAGTCAATAAAGCAGAAATAGATGTTTTTCTGGAACTCTCTTGCTTTTTCCATGATCCAGCGGATGTTGGCAATTTGATTTCTGGTTCCTCTGCCTTTTCTAAAACCAGCTTGAACATCAGGGAGTTTACAGTTCACGTATTGCTGAAGCCTGGCTCGGAGAATTTTGAGCATTACTTTACTAGCATGTGAGATGAGTGCAATTGTGCGGTAGTTTGAGCATTCTTTTGCATTGCCTTTCTTTGAAATTGGAATGAAAACTGACCTTTTCCAGTCCTGTGCCCACTGCTGAGTTTTCCAAATGTGCTGGCATATTGAGTGCAGCACTTTCACAGCATCCTGTTTCAGGATTTGAAATAGCTCCACTGGAATTCCATCATCTCCACTAGATTTGTTCGTAGTGATGCTTAGGCCCACTTGACTTCATATTCCAAGATGTCTGGCTCTAGATTAGTGATCACATCATCATGATTATCTGGTTTGTGAAGATCTTTTTTGTACAGTGCTTCCGTGTATTCTTGCCACCTCTTCTTAATATCTTATCCTTCTGTTAAGTCCAGACCATTTCTGTCCTTTATCGAGCCCATCTTTGCATGAAATGTTCCCTTGGTATCTCTAAGTTTCTTGAAGGGATCTCTAGTCTTTCCCATTCTGTTGTTTTCCTCTATTTCTTTTCATTGATCACTAAAGAAGGCTTTCTTATCTCTTCTTGTTATTCTTTGGAACTCTGCATTCATATGCTTATATGTATCCTTTTCTCCTTTGCTTTTTGCCTCTCTTCTTTTCACAGCTATTTGTAAGGCCTCCCCAGACAGCCATTTTGCTTTTTTGCATTTCGTTTCCATGGGAATGGTCTTGATCCCTGTCTCCTGTACAATTGTCTTCAAGATAAATTAATTTATTTCTCAACACTTAGTTCAAATGCATCTAAATTTTTTAAAATGTCATGCTAAATTCGCTCACTTAGTAATACAGATGAAATTATTGTATTTCATCAATAATGAAACTATGTAAATATTTAATATATGTCAAAATATATTCTCATTAAAAAGATTTTTAATATTCGATTTATCTCATCTTCAGTTGCTTATATTAAAGCAAAAGTTTCTTATATTAATGAAGTTATTTTTAAAAATTATTTTACTAGTCACATGACTAGTCATGTATTCTACCTTAAATCAGTGCTCACTGTCGGTGAAATTATTTCTTCGTATGGTCCCAAAACCTAGTTTAGTTGCTAAATTGATTAGGAAGAATATAGTCAGCTCATCACCTGACTGATAGACTTTGTTTTTTTCTTGGCTGCCAACATTTTTCAAGCATATAGACATATTCTAACATGCAGACAAGTGTTAAATACATATTTTACAACATTCTGTGTCATTTCCTTAAAAAAAAAAAGTGTTTACTTTGCAAGTAAACAGACAGTCTATCACGTAAAAACAGACTCAAATAAAATCCCTGGAAAGGAGTACAACAGATGTATCTTAGAAACATTAAAGTGAAAGTGCAAGTTGCTCAGCCGAGCCTGACTCTTTTTGACCCCATGGACTATATAGTCCATGGAATTCTCCAGGCCAGAATACTGGGGTGGGTATCTTTTCCCTTCTCCAGGAGATCTTCCCAACTCAGGGATCGAACCCAGCTCTCCCACCCTGCAGGCAGATTCTTTACCAGCTGAACCACAAGGGAAACCCAAGAATACTGGAGTGGGTAGCCTATCCCTTTTCCAATGGATCTTCCTGACCCAGGAATCAAACTGGGGTGTCCTGCTTTGCAGGCAGATTCTTTACCAACTGAGCTATCAGGAAAGCCCTCTTAGTAACATAACCAACTACATATGCAATGCATCTTCCCCACCTTATATAAAGAGATGAGATACTGCTCAGTAGCACTAGCATTTCCTATTGAATATTGGCTGCTGGATTATGGAGCAATTTTATGAAAAAGTCAAATAGTTTGGATAGATTATATAATTATCAAGATTTTTGAATATGTTTGTCACCATGATTATCATTTCAATGTATTGATTTTCAGCCCTTAGCTAGTTTTTTCCACATCTAATGTGGGCACTAGTTTAAGTAATTTTCTTGGTACCTTATTAAAATTTTTATTAATTATAAAATTTAAGTAACCCTTCCAGATTAAATATATCCAAAAATTATTAAAATTTACAACAAATTGCTCTCTATTCTGAGCTTCTGGTAAATAAATTTGCATAGAAAAGATGCCCTCTGAAGATTAAACTCCAAAAATAAGCTAGAGTCTAGGCCACTGATTACTGAAAATTTGCATCCACAATTCTTTTACTAAATAATACTATTTAGGAACTAACACTTGGGTGCTAGATATGCTCATTGCTTCTGGAGCATCATAAATGACAGAATTAGGAACTGCACATTTGTGTATTAATGCATGCATACACAGTAGTCTATGTATTAATTTCCCTATCTATCTATATAAATGAGTTCATACTGAAGCCTGTGATACCAATCAACAGCTACAAGTTTCATTCTATACTCATTCCTTTATCATATTTGTGATCTCTTTTATATAATGGTTAGAAATCTGGCTCTCATTTCCCATTACATATTTGTTTATCTGTTCAATACTAATATGCATATCAACTAGTTACAGAGCTTAGAGCCCATATTCTTGTGAGAAACATATTTACCAATTTCTAAAGACAGACTTAAACAATGGTATCACACCAGTAATTTGTTTACTCATTAAGATACTAGTGAAAGCAGAGAACAATAAACTCAAGTAAACAGGAAAGATTAAAAATATAATTCAATTTGAGTGATTTCTATACACCTATCTTCAAGTTCACTGCTCCTTGACTGTGACAAGCCAATTAATATTCCTGTTCAATGTATTCTTCTAGGTTTTCATTTGCAGCATTTCCATTAGACAATTTCTTATAATTTCCCCCTCCCTGGAGAAATTACCCATCTTTTCTTGCATACTTGGGCCTTTTAAATATTTCTATATTTTTAAAATCTGTCAGATATTTCTAAACTATGTCATATCCCCTGGTGGCTCAGATGGTAAAGCAACTGCCTCCAATGCAGGAGACCCGGGTTTGATCCCTGAGTTGGGAAGATCCCCTGGGGAAGGAAATGGCAACCCACTCTAGTACTCTTGCCTGGAAAATTCC
>NW_024070189.1:25055623-25144927 GCF_014754425.2 Oryx dammah
ATTGCTTTGTCTTCAGGGAGTGTGTTATCTTTTCTATTCATATGCTTCATAATTTTTTTGCTGAAAACCAGATATCTATGTAACACATTAGAGGCTGAGAGTTTGTAAAGGGACTCGCTTTAGTAAGATCCCCTAGGGAAGGAAATGGCAACCCACTCTAGTACTCTTGCCTGGAAAATTCCATGGATAGAGGAGCCTGGTAGGCTACAGTCCATGGGGTTGCAAAGAATTGGACAGGACTAAACAACATCACAAGGATCTTCCCTGAAGCTCAGATGGTAAAGAATCTGCCTACAAAGCAGGAAACCTGGTTTCAATCCCTGGGCCAGGAAGATCCTCTGGAGAAGGGAATGGCAATCCACTCCAGTATTCTTGCCTGGAAAATCCCATGGACAGAGGAGCCTGGCGGGCTAGAGTTCGTGAGAGTTCTGGTGGATTATTCTGGCTTTCCTACAGTGATGGCTGCTTCCCTTCCCCAGTTCTGCATCATTAGTGAGCAGTCTTTACTGTGAAAGCCAATGGGGTTCATCAAGATAAAGCCTGTACAAAACCTTACAAAGGTACAAAATCATTCTATATTTGCAGAGTCAAGGAGCTTCAACCTCTTTCATTAGTGCATGCTTGGTGTACACCAGCAATTTACTAGTCATTCTAGCAAGCTCTTCCTACTGGTGTCCAACTGTCTCTTGCCCTGTTGAGTCTGGGCTTGCATCTCATCCCTCCCAGCAGGTAACTCTCGCTCTCCTTAGATTTTTAGATTTCCTATAAACTAATCATTTCAATGAGTTCAGTCTGATATCTTCAAGTATAATCCATTACTACATGGCTCATTCTAGGTTATTTTCCTTTCTTGTCAGTTATTACCCATTCCTTCAATGAGAAATCTCATTGCCACACATTTACTTAAAAGTAAAATTTCAGTATGTATAATGGCATTTTCAGAATTATTAATTCATCCTTCACAAGGAAATAACTTTATTGACTAACTTTCAATACTTATGTAAAATTGATTTTACCTCTGCTCTTACAATTGCCATTCCTCCAGCCAGTTTCTTCCCTACATTTGTGATAGTTAATTGTCTTTCATTCTGCATTCTGTCCTCGGATCTCATAACCTCCTAAACAATTGTTTTCTGAATCTCTTAACTGTGTCTTTCACAGAACAGAAAGCTTTCAGTTTAGTAAAGTCCAACTTATAATAAATTTTTCCTTTTATGGGTTGCATTTTTGGTGATATATCTAAAATTAACCACCAAATTAAAAATCACTTAGGTTTTAACCTATATTTTCATTTAGAAGTTCTATAATTTTGGATTTGACTTTTAAAATCATTTATAAAACATTTTATATTAATTTTTGAGAGATTGCTTTTGCTCCCTTGAATTGCCTTTGCTCATTTGTCAAATATCAGTTAATTCTATTTATTGGGTCTATATCTGTGTTCTGCATTCTGTTACATTCATCTATGTGTCTAGTGTTTGACCAACACTATGATACCTTAATTATTGTACCTTTATAGTGAATCTTGATTCTGTGAAGTATTTCAATTTGATTGTTCTTCAATGTAGTGCTGGTGATTCTAGATCTTTCATTTTTATATAAACTTTAAAATCAGTTTGTTATAATAGTTTGCTGTGGTAGTGACTGGGATTATATAGAATTGTTAGATGACATTGGGAAGAACTGACATGTTAAAAATATTGAGTATTCCACTTCATGAATGATGACTATCTCTTCATTTATTTAGATCTTCTTTGATTTCTAACCCTAATTTGTCATGGTATACAGTCATCCATAGGTATTCACAGAGGATTGTTTTCAGGACTGGTCACAGACACTAAAATTTGCAGATGCTTGGGTCTCATAGTCAGCCCTTTATATCTGTGGATTCTTTGTCTAGATTCAACCAACTGGGAGTCATAAACAGAGTGCATCATCTGCAATTGGTTGACTCTTAGGATGCAAAAGCTGCAGATTTCAAAGGCCAACTATAAATATATTCCCTTCACCTATATTATTTGGAAAATATTATGGAAAATTGATATCATTTCTCCTTAAAAGTTTGGTAAAATTCACCAGTGAATCCATCCAGAATTGGCACTTTCCTTTTTATGAAACTTATTAATATTCAAATCAATATCTTTTTAAATTATCTATTTTTTCTTTCTGTGAGTTTTGGTAGTGTTGTCTTAATGAACTGATATTTCTAAGCTTTCAAATGTGTGGTAATATAATTTTCGAAGCATATTTTATGAAGCTTTTTACAGATATCAGTATTTCTATCTATATACTTTCATATATTCATGTATTCTACTTTGCATTTCTTGGTTATCCTAGTCAGAGATTTATCGATTTTATTGATCTTTGAAAGAACCAACTTTGGAGTTCGCAGATATTTTCCTGTTGCTTTCTTGTTTTCAAGTTCATTGACCTCTGCTCTAATTGTTTTTCCATTTTTCAAGTTTTTAAGATGGAATCTTAGATTGTTGTTTTAGATCTGTCTTCTTTACTCATAATTGCATTTAATGTTATAAATTTCTAAGCATTGTTTTCATTATTTTTCTCAAATATTGATGTTGACTTAAATGTTTGCTTAGTTCAAAATATTTTTCAAATATCTTCTGAGACTTATTTTTTGACCCATAATTATTTAGAAGTGTACTGCTTAACCTCCAAGTGTTTGGTGATTTTCCATTTGTTTTTCTGTTATTCATTTCGAGTTTAACTCCACTTTTAAGACAATACACCTTATACAATTTATAGTATTTTCAATTTGATAATTCATATTTTATAGTCCAGAAAGCCATCTATTTAGTCGATGTTCCACATGAGCTTAAGAAGAATATGTACTATACATTTGCTTGGCAAAATATTTTATAAAGATCAATTAAATCAAGTTGATTCATACTGCTTATTAGGTTGACTTTATCCTTACTGATTTTCTGCCTGCTTAATCTATCGGTTTCCAAAGGAAGATCATTGAAGTCTCATAGTTATGTCTATTCCACCTTGATGTTCTATAATTTTTGTCTTTGTTTTTCTCTTTTTTAAATGTAGTTTGATGATTCATTTTTAACTATATGATCACTAAAAGATGGTATCTGAAATTTGACCTGTTTTCTTTGTATTATGCTTTCTTTATTTGTAATTATTTTCTGTTTTCTGAAGTCTAGTTTGTGTGAATATGAATATATACTCTAGGTGTACTCTGATTAATGCTCATGATAAAACATTTGTTCATTTATTGTTTTAATGAATTATTCAGGTGTAATTAAATATCCCTTTAATTTTAACATGTGGTAGGTTTGTGCACGTATGTGAGTGCTCAGTCATGTCCAACTCTTTGTGACTCCATGTACTGTAGCCCACCAGGCTCCTCTGTGCATGGACTTTTCCAGGTAAGAATACTGTAGTGGGTTGCCATTTCCTACTCCAGGGGATCTTCTTGACCCAGGGACTGAACCTGGTCTCCTGTATTGCAGGTGGTCTCCTGCATTATAAGCAGATTCTTTACCACTGTGTCACCTAAACTGGGAAGTCAAAATATTTTTTCTTAACATATCTTAGTCTTTTTATTTATAGTTGGCATCTTGTAAACAATATATTGTTGTACTTTTTTTTCACTCCTATCTGGTATTCTCTGTTCTTTAATCAACATTTATATCACAACAATTTATACTGAATAGCAATGTAGTTGGGTTAACATCAATCATGTTTGCAAATATTTTCTGGTTTTGTATGTGTTACTTGTTTTGCCCTTTTTTCTATGATCTTGGAATTGGGCATGCCCTGTGAATTCATATTATTTTCTATTTTGGCACATAAATAATATTTCTGTTTTTAATTCTAGTATAATATATTCCCTAGAGATTACAATCTATATTTTTTACCTAATCCTTGTAAATCTTCAAATATTGCTGTACTATCTCATGTATAGTAAAGATTACTTGTGGCAAAGTATTTTCACTTATTTTTTTCCATCCTTCTTGTCATTGCTACCATTTATTTCATTTACCCACAATATGTTATCACTATTACTACTTTAATCAGTTATCATTTAGATCAATTAAGTGTAACAAAATAAAATATATTAGCTTTTTTTCCCCAAAGATCTTTCTTTATTTACTTAATTATTAGTTTCTCATATGTATTATTTTTGTCTTCCCTGAAAAACTACTTTTAATGCAACATGTGTGGTAAATCCACTATTAATTCTTTCATTGTTTGGGTGGAAAACTATTTTTCCACACTTTTGAAAGATAATTTCACTGCATATAGAATTCTTTCAATATTTAAATATTTCAATCAATATTCTTCTAACTTCTATGAATTTTTATTTAAAAGTTACCTTCAATCCTTCTCCTTGTTCCCTTGTAGTTAACATGTTTTATTTCTTCTGGCTTCTTTCAAGATAATCTCTTTTCTTTGATTTTCTACTGTCTGAATATAATATTCTTACTATTTTTTTTGTGTGTGTGTGTGGCATTTATCCTGTTTGGTGTTACCTGAACTTTCTGAACTTGTTTTGGGACCTCATAACTTTTGGATATTTTTCATCCACTAGGGCTTAAATGTTTCTTCTGCTCTATTGCCTTTTTCCTATTGGCATTCCAACTAAGCAAATGCTACATCTGATTCTGATGCTTGCTTTTGTCACTTGTCTCTTCATTTCTTTTTCTTGAACCTTGTATTTTTTTTTTTTCTTGAAAGTCAAAGTGATAGATTGGGTAATGGAAATGAAGGCAATAGGACTTTGTAATTTTCTTTTTAACTTTTAATGTGATTCAAAAAAACTGTATAAAACTTTTGAATCCACTTATAACACAGTTATTACAAAATATTGGCTAGCTTCCCTGTGTTATACACTGCATCCTTAACCCTGTCTCACACCCAGTAGTTTGTAACTCCCACCTCTCACCTCCTTTATTGTCCCTTCTTAAAGTGGTAACCAAAGTTTGTTCTCTATATCTGAGACTCTATATTTTGTTGTGTTCACTAGTTTGTTATATTTTTTAGATTCCACATATAAGTGATATTACAGAGTATTTGTCTTTTTCTGTCTTATTTCACTTAGCATAATGCCTTCCAAGTCCATACATGTTGCTGCCATTGGCAAAAATGTTTTTTTATATTTTATGGCTGAGTGGTATTCCATTATACATATATACCACATCTTTTTCATCCATTCATCTGTTGGTGGACACTCAGGTTGCTTCCATAGTTTGTCAATTGTAAGTAACACTGCTATAAACATTACGGTGCACGTGTCCTTTCAAATAAGAGCTTTTGCTTTGTATATATAGCCAGAAGTGGAATTGCTGGGTCATATTGTAGGTCTATTTTTTGTTCTTTTAGAAATCTTCATACTGTTTTCCACAATGGCTGCACTAATTCACATTTTCACAAACAGTGTGTGAGGATTCCCTTTTCTTTACCTTCTCCGCAACATTTATTATCTGTGTTCTTTTTGATGATAGCCATTCTGACCAGTGTGAAGCAGTTTCTCATTGTGGTTTTGATTTGTGTTTTCCTGATGATTAGCAATATTGAGCACCTTTTCATGTTTCTATTGGCCATCTACATCTCCTGTTTGGAAAAATATCTATTCAGATCTTTTGCCCATTTATAATCAAGTGAGTTTCGTTTGTTTGTTCTTTATATTGAGTTATGCAAGCTGCTCACACAACTTGGATAATAAAGTCACTCAGCCGTGTCTGACTCTTTGTGACCCCGTGGACTGTAGCCTACCAGGCTTCTCCGTCCATGGGATTCTCCAGGCAAGAATACTGGAGTGGGTTACCATTTCCTTCTCCAGGGGATCTTCCCAACCCAGGGATCCAACCCGGGCCTCCTGCACTGGAGGCAGACGCTTTAACCTCTGAGCCACTAGGGAAGACAAATTGGATATTAGTCCCTTATCCAACATAGAATTTGCAGATATTTTCTGCCATTCAGGGAGGTTGACTTTTTGCTTTGTCAGTGATTTCCTTTTCTATGCAAAAGGTTTTAAACTTAATTATATCTCATTTCCTTATTTTTGGTTTTATTTTGCTTACTTTAGGAGACAGATCTAATTATATATATATGGCTTCCCAGGTGATGCTGGTGGTAAAGAACTTGCCTGCCAATTCAGGAGACATAAGATACGTGGGTCACGGGTTTGAAGATTCCTGGCAGAGGGCATGGCAACCCACTCCAGTATTCTTGCCTGGAGAATGCCCTGGACAGAGGAGGCTGGCAGGCTACAGTCTGTAGGGTCAAGATGAATCAGACATGATTGAAGTGCCTTAGTGCACACACACACATATTGTGATTTATGGCAAAGAGTATTCTGCCTATATTTTCCCCTATATTTTTATGATTTCTGGTGTTACATCTAGGTCTTTAATCCACTTGGAATTTATTTTTGACCATGGTGTTAGAGAATGTTCTGATCTCATTATTTTACATATAGCTTTTCAATTTTCCCAGCAGCACTTATTGAAAAGATTGTCTTTTCTCCATTATATATTCTTGCCACCTTTGTCGTAGATTAATTGCCCATAAAAGTGTGGGCTTGTTTCTGGGGTTTTTATTCTGTTCCTTTAACCCATGGATCTGTTTTTGTGCCACTACTATACTATTTTGATGACCATAGCTTTGTAGTACAGTCTGAATTCAGGGAGCATGAGTCCTCCAGCTTTGTTCTTTCTCAAGATTATTTTGTCTATTTGGGGTCATTTCTGTCTGTACAGTGTTTTTTTTTTTTTTTTAATTTGTTCAAGTTATGCCAAAAATGTCCTTAGCATTGGTCATAGGGATGATATTGAATCTTCAGGTCGCCAGGGATAGTATGTTCATTTTAACAATATTTTTCCCAGTCCAAGAACACAATATATCTTTCCATCTATCTTTATCGCCTTCAATTTCTTTCATTAGCATCCTATAGTTTTCAGAGTACAGGTGTTTTGCCTCATTAGGTAGGTCTATCTCTAGATACTTTATTCTTTTTGATGCATTTGTAAGTGGGATTTTTTCCTTAATTTCTTTTTCAGTTACTTTGTTGTTAGTTCTGGAATATAAACTAAGTTGTATAGAGATGCAACAGATTGTATCCTGCACCTTTACCTAACTGGCTGATTTAGTAGTTTTCTTATGGTACTTTTAGGATTGTCTATGCATCATATCATGTCATCTGAAAATATTAATCTTTTCACTGTTGAGTGTGTTAGGTGTTGATTAGTCACATATGATCTTTCTTATATTAAGAAAGATTAATATTCCTTCTACAACCCCCTTATAGAAGGGTTTTATCATAGATAGCTATTGAATTTTATCAAAAGTATTTTTTAGCATCTATTGAGATTATCATGATTTTTTTTCAATTTTTTAATGTGGAATATCACTTTGATTGACTCATGGATATTGGGATAAATCCTATTTAATCATAGTGTATGATCTTTTCAATATATTATTGGGTTCAGTTTGCTAGTATTTTGTTAAGGATTTTTGCATCTGTGTTCATCAGTTGATACTGACCTATGATTTTCCATTTTTGTGATATCATGATGATGCTGGCTTCATGTTCATGCTAGTTCACTCTCAGTCTTCAAAATTACATTTAAATATTCCTATCAGTTTGTGGTTCTAGTAGCTTCTGATATAAGTCCAAGTTGCAACCCTCTGGATTCATCTGTCTCTTTAGATTTCAAGGTGGTGGTTTTCTCTGTGAACTGTTTTCATATGAGGCCAGGAAAAGTAGTCATTGTTTTTCAGTTCTCCAGCTTTCATTTTTTATTGTCAGGATGGAAATGAAAACTTCCAAGGTCTTCACATGTCAGACTAAAAATGTAATTTCTCCCAGAACACAGTATATGAGTTACTCTAAAACACAGAAGACATTTTCTTTACCTATATCTTTCCTACATCATCTAGTTCTCTGACTCCTACGTGTGTGTGTGTGTGTGTTAGTAGCTTAGCCATGTTTGACCCTTTGCGACCCCATGGACTGCTCTGTCCATAGGATTCTCAAGGCAAGAATACTGGAGTGGGTTGCCCTTTCCTTCTCCAGGGAATTTTCCAACCCAGGTCAAATCTGGGCCTCCTGCATTGCAGGCAGATTCTTTACCATCTGCACCACCAGGGAAGCCTGACTGCTACTTATTGAACCTTAAATATATTTTTGATTGACAAAAAGTCTTCTCCACACTGAAAATCATAAGAAATGCCAAATGTCAGAGACATTTTATCTAGATATTCTGAACCATCTAAAAGTCAATGTGCCCAGAACTTGACATCATAAATAAAGCATTTTGCAATTTGTTCTTTTAAAGACATACAGTTTTCTGGCCTCATTTGTTTCATTCACTTTGAGCATAAAGTTGTCCTCTCACAGAACAATTCTTCTTTCCCTGATTTTGCACTGAACTTCATCATTTGAAATTATTCACAGTAATAATTCACAGTACTACTCCCTTTATCAGAAAAGTTCTCATCTCTCTATCTGACAGATTCTTGCTCATCCTTCCAGACACAGTTAAAATTCTACCCATACTGAAAAATATTTCTCAATTTATTTCAAACAGTTGATTTATCTTTATGAAGTTGCATTTAATGTTTACCCTCATTCTGTATTTTTTCCACACTTTACATTCATTATTTGTTTATATGTTTTGCTTCCTTGCTAGGCTAAATTGTCTACTTTTGTATTATTAGATCTTCATTCACACAATAAATTCAGTAACTGTTTACTGAAGGATTAATGTCTTGAATTTAACCAGCCATATTTACTCCTTTTATAATGCAGAAAAATCTTGTTGTATCAAATACATATAACTAAAATATTCCTTGTACCTTTGTCACTTCTTTCCTGATATTTATTTTCTATACTGCTAAAGGTCTTTCAAAAGCTCAAGATATACAGAATAGATCAAATTAAAGTATATTAAAATATCACAAGATTTGTTATTGTTTCTAGAAATTAGTTTAAACTAAATTTGTTTAGCAATAAATATAAGCCATTTATTGGCCCTACTGTGACCTTACATAAGGGTATAGAATGCAAAAGTATCTCATAAATTAACATTGATTCACTGAGCCATCCCATTTAGAATGCAAATTTTGCCAGTACTATAGCTCTATTATTAAAATTTTTATCCTTTATTATAATTAATAGTCACCTTATATTCAATTGTATTATGAAATACATGAATATTACTAATAAGTAATTCAGAAGAAATTGTGACCTTTTGAGACCTTCTTAGCTGTTTAGAACATGAGCTGGGATTCTCAGACTTCATGTGATACAAATTTTAAATGCTGTTCTAGGATTGCAAAACATATATTTCTGGAAGTAGAAAATTACTTGGCTTTAATTCTTTGATATATAAATGCATATTTCCCATATCCTTCCATATTTTACATATTTTGTTGGCTGTAATATTAATACTAATAGATTTTTCTTTTATTCATTCATTCATTTACTTATTTACTTTAGTGAACAAAGCTGTGCTATAGACACCAAAAATAAATAGTTTAACAGCAAAAACCTACCCAACTTTGCATGTGACTGTGACTACTTGCAGCGTTCACCAACATTTTTCTGTGCCCTAGGGATTTTTACCTAATTATTCTCCTTGACTTATCTAGATATTAGTTGTACCATTGTAACAGTAATTAGCTGCCATTCTTTGAATTCTACAGGGATCATTTTAGAATCATGCCCTTTAAGCAAAAATGTTGGTTTTTGATTCTTTTGGGGTATGATGACTCATGGTCCTCCTGACATTTTCCCAAAGGCTAAAGCTCTCCCTTTCCAAGTTTTGCACCCAAGAAGCATTTGTCTTCTGCTGTCATTTCCAGCTACTGATGTCAATGTTAACATTGCTGCAAATAGAGATTGCCTCAAGAAAACACACAAATCATTTCTGGTTAAAAGGAGACTATGTCTTTGCTAAAACTGCCTCTTCATCACTTGTCTATGAGAATTGCTGACAGGATTATTTTTCATTTATACTCCTTGAAAAATAACTCTTTTACATCCTAAATGTCCTTTAAAGTCAGTAGTAAACATAAATATAGTGCCAAAAGAAATTATATTCTAATCTTTTATAATGTACTTAATAGTATACTCTGATACAGCTCTAATAAAAAGACTTTATAAAATGAATAGTACAAAAATGCATTCTGAAATGCTGAGTGAGGAATAGATTAAACATCTCTTTGGCTATAGTAACATATTTATAGTGCCATAAATAAATTTTTTTTTAAACTGGATTTTCTTTTTATTTATGTCTCTTGATAAATGTCAGTAAGATGATTTCTAGTTAGTTTATTAACATATAATATTTCTACCTTTGAATATGATTTCCTTCTTTGTTTTTCTTCTTTTAATAAAAATGCTTTGAAAATTATACTTCCTATTCTTCATTTCTTTATTTTCTATCTCAATATATTAAAACTGAGTTTAAAACAATGAAAGGAATTCCTGGCACACTATTTCTAAGACTGATGAGCACATTTTTAGACCCAGGTAAAGGAATCAGTAGAGAAAGAGAAATTTAAACTGAAATTACAGAAGGGCATTTGATGAGGAAATACTCACCTTAAGTTGTAAGAAGACTCAAGTGTAAACATAGCTAGAAAGCTCAGTCTCATTAAGGAAGATTGGTTAAGATTAAGGGACAGATAACAAATAATAGGGGCAAAGGAAAACAGAAATTTTGGAAAAGAAGAGATGATGGTCAATGAAGTTAAAATAATTTTTATCTAATTTCTCAATGAATTCGATGAAGAAATTGACTGTTGGTAAGTTAATCTATGGGACTGTTTGTGGACTGGAGTTTATTAATATTCATGAAATTATGTAATAAAATTAATGTGTATAAAATAATTACTGAATAAGGTCAACTTATAATTTGCTTGAAAACTTTTCAGATTTTGTTAGAAAAAGACAATAGGGCTATATACCTTATACCAAGCATTATGCAAGTCTGCATTTTGAAATGAAGAAATAAGACATTGATGATTACCCAGACAGAAGACTAAGGAAGTGAGGAAGAGTCTTCAAAGAGGAAGTGAAGCTATAATTAAATTTAAAATTAGCATATTATAAATATATTTTATTAATTTAAATAACAGTGTGTTTCCAAGAGAAGTTCTCATGTAGTTTTGTCAAATTTACTTGCATGGTTCTCTCTCAAGAATTATATTAAGTTGTGGAATATGAACATGTGTGATTAAGTACTCAACTAAATGGTTCTTTTTTAGGTATTCCTGGTTTTCAAGTCCAGTTTGTTTTCTACTTCTATTTTTAGTATTCTGTATATGCCAATACTTATCACTTTTTATTACCATTTCCCTAATTTTATATATTTTAATCATGAAAAAACCTGTATAGGAATTAAATTTTATTTTTTTGTGTTAATGAGTCAGACTATGTGCTCTAAATGGTTTTCTCATTTCAAAATAAGTATATTCTGGATAAAATCAATTTTAATGCATTGCTAAACTCAGAGTAAAAGAAAATTATCTAAAACACAACTATGGATTGGGCAGTCAGAGATGGATACAAAGAAAGATTTTAAACTCTCCTCCTCCCACAGACACAAAAAATCTACAGCCACATGTGAGACAACTTCCCTTGAAAAAGACCTGAAAACTAGGCGATCAGCTTCCTTATATCAACAGAGGCAAAAAGGGCCATGTTGAGGTAGGTAGAAGAGGCTGAAACAGTCATATCCAAACACCACCACCAGCATAATGACCCACAAGGAAACATGAAAGAGCTCACAAATCTGGAATTTCTCCCTAACGAGTGAAGACTTTGTACCCTACACCAGGCACCCAAACTCTTAAGACTTGCAATGACTGATGGACCCACATCTGGCTTTGAAAAGAATCAGGTTTTACATCCATGAAACCCAAAATGCCATAGTGAACTGAAAAAAAGATATAAGTATATCTTTGAGAGGAGCTCTTACATGTCACTGATGTCTCCATTTGTACATGGGATACCCTGGTTTCTTTAGCTGCCACATAGTAGATACTCCTTGATTATCTGGTTTTGGTGGTCAGGGATGCTTGTGGTAGAAGGTCTAATGTAAGGAATATCAGAGTGACAGTTTTTGGGAGGCTACCACTCCCAAAGTTCTGCACAGACAGAAGTCTTAAACAAAGCTCCAGTCGTTCTGTGAAACAGTCATATTTATTAGACTTGGAGCTTTAGGCCTCACATAGTTGTATACATTATAAATGTGTCTTGCACAGCTATGAAATTAAAAGTTGCTTGCATCTTGAAAGGAAAGCTATGACAAAACTAGAAAGGATATTAAAAAGCAGAGACAACACTTTGCCAACAAGAGGCTGGATAGTCAAAGCTATGGTATTTGCAGTAGACATATATGGATGTGAGAGTTGGATCATAAAGAAGGCTTCAAGTCAAAGAATTGATGCTTTTAAATTGCAGTACTGGAGAAGACTCTTGAGAGTCCCTTGGACTGCAAGGAAATCAAACCAGTCAATCCTAAAGGAAATAAACCCTGAATATTCATTGGAAGGACTGATGTAAAGAGCTTACTCATTGGAAAGGACCCTGATACGGGGAAAGATTGAAGGCAAAAGGAGAAGGGAGTGGCAGAGAATGAGATGGTTGGATAGCATCATTGACTCAATGCACATGAATTTGAGTAAACTCCAGGAGACAGTGGAGTTTACTATCTCCTGGTGTGCTGTAGTTCATGGGGTTGCAAAGAATAGGACACAATTTAATGGGTGAACAACAACATTGTGGATTCCCACTCAAATTACAGTAGTAACATCAAGCCTCACTGAACACAGAACACCATAACCAATACAATAACAATGGAAAAGTTGGAGATATTTCAGGATTCACCAAAATGTGGCATAGAGGCATGAAGTGAGCAAATGTTGTTCAAAAAATGTTACCTGTAGACTGGTATGATTCAGGATTGACACAAACATTCAACTTATTTTTTAAAAATGCAATATCCATGAAGCACAATGAAATGAAGTGCACAAAACAAGATATTCCTGTGTACCATCAGGAAAAGAATTAAAAGTAACTTACAAATATCTCAAGAGTAAAAAAAGAAATCATGACACAAATTTTAAAAATGCAGAAAAAGTAGAACAATTTTAATGTTACTGAATCATGTGGAATGAAGTAAAGTTGGTATATAAAAGGAATTTATAACTTAAATACTTGAATTAGAAAATAAATTACAATTAATAATAAAATCAAAACAATTAAAATGAATGAGTTGCATCCAACTCAGAAGTTAAAAATAAGAAGCAAACAACAGAAGGAAAATTTTAGAAAAATAAATATAATTACAAAGAAATGAGATTACATAATAAAAGAATCCAAATTTGAAAAGCATAATAAAAGAAGCTTTTTGTGAGATGAAAGAGAGAGAGCCAGGACACGGAGAGAAAAAAGAGAAGAAGAGACACAGAGGGAGAAAACAAATGAATATTATGAAGATAAAAATGCATTATAGCACAAATTAGAGACTACAGTGATTGATTTCTATTCCTGCACATGATCTTTGTTCAATTCCAGGGCAAAACATTCAGTATTACAGTAATCCAAGTCTATGCCCCAAGCAGTAATGCTGAAGAAGCTGATGTTGAATGGTTCTATGAAGACCTACAAAACCTTCTAGAACTAACACCCCCAAAAATGTCATCTTCATTATAAGGGACTGGGATGCAAAAGTAGGAAGTCAAGAGATACCTGGAGTAACAGGCAAATTTGGGTTTGGAGTACAAAATAAAGCAGGGCAAAGGAGAGAATTTGGCCAAGAGAACACACTGGTCATAGCAAACATTCTCTTCCAACAACACAAGAGAAGACTCTACACATGGACATCACCAGATGGTCAATACTGAAATCAGGTTGATTATATTCTTTGCAGCCAAATATGGAGAAGCTCTATACAGTCAGCACAGACAACAGCAGGATTTGACTGTGGCTCAGATCATGAACTCCTTATTGCCAAATTCAGACTTAAGTTGAAGAAAGTAGGGAAAACCACTAGACCATGCGGAGATGACCTAAATCAAATCCCTTATGATTATAGAGGGGATGTGACAAATAGATTAGAGGGGTTAGATCTTATAGACAGAGTCTCTGAAGAACTGTGGATGGATGTCTGTGACACTACAGGAGGCAATGATCAAGACCATCCCCAAGAAAAAGAAATGGAAAAAGGCAAAATGGTTGTCTGAGGAGGCCTTACAAATAGCTGAGCAAAGCTGAGCAAAGAAGAGACACTAAAGACAAAGGAGAAAAGGAAAGATATAAGCATTTGAAAGCAGAGTTCCAAAGAAGAGCAAGGAGAGATAAGAAAGCCTGCTGTCACTTTCTATGAGGACAGTAGATCTCTGATACCAGAACTGTGCAATAATAGTTTGAGCAAGCCAATCTCACTCACTCATAAATGTAGATTGTTAGGAATTAAATACACAAACAAAACTACTTTATATAAAGTATACCATACCAAGGCCAAAATATGTTTATCCTAAAATATAGGGGGGTTTGTCACTAGAAAATGTAAAATTGGAGTTTACCATAATAAGACTATACTTATGCAAAATTTTATATGGCGGAAAGAATATTTTTGACAAAATTTAAAACATATTCAAGATTTTGGTGTTACTCCAGAAACAGATTAAAGAGAAATTCCTAAACTTGGCAATAGTTTTACACAAAACCTACAGCAGAGCAAGCATGTTGTTAAGGGGGAATCATTAGTAACATTCCCTTTAAAATCAAGAAAAGCAAGAACAAGAATGCCTATTATCACCTTTCATTCATCATCATCTGCTCCTCTGACCAAGGAAAATAGCAAGAAGGAAAAGAACAAATAATGGCATAAGGATTGAAAGGAAAAACAGAAAATCCTTTATTAAAAAGTGACAATTTTCCATGTAGAAGTTCTCTTAGAAAATTTACATATATATTATTAGAAATACTGGAAGTTTAACAAATTGTCTGTACATAAGCTCAGTAGGCAAAAAAAAAAAAAAAATTGCTTAATATAGCATCAAATGCAGAGTATATAACTTTTTAAAAAAGACTACATTGTTATGACCATAATGACCTTTATGTATTAGAAAGAAACTTAAAAGATATATTCAAGAGTAATGGGAAATTATAAATTTTATTGAAAAATTAACCTCAAGACAGCTCATCTTCATTTAAGACCCAATAATATAAGAATATAAAATTTGACAAAAAGCCAACCCGATAAATCCAATGTAATTTAAATCAAAACCAAATAATGATAAATTGTCCCTAAAATTTATTTTCAAAAGGAATTAAAATGGTGAGAGTAGGAAAATCCTTCTGAAGAAGAAAAAGGTGGGCAAGTTGTCCTACTCTTTCATACTTAATCATTGTTATGTGCAAATCTTTAGGGGCTGATTGATTGTACTCATTGCAGACAATAAAATGTTCATGATATGTAACAAACTGAATTTTTTTTTTTTTTTTGGTATTAACAACACGATTGGCGATTCTAAATCATATCAGTGATAAAAATTCTCCTCCGTGCAAAGGTCAATATCTCCCAAGCACTACCCTCTTAGTGTCTTACTATTTCTTTATGAAGTTGGAACACCTAAGTTAGTACTTTACAGGTGAAAATTTAAAAAAAAATTGACCAGTGGAGTGGAAAAAATTTTAAGAAATAAACCTATTCATATATTGATATATCAAAGCAGTAAAATTATATACAGTGAATAACTGATAGCATTATGAATCCATTTGTGTTGCCAAAAGGAGATGAATACAACATTTAAAATTGTATTTGAAACAAGTATAATGAAGGGACTCTTTCCAGAATTGTGATCAGGGCTAAGGGAATTGAAAAGTCACTTATAAGGTTTTTGGTGGTGGTGGTTTAGTCGCTAAGTTCACCTCTTTTGTGACCCCATGGACATAGCCTGTCTGGGTTCTCTGTCCGTGGGACTTTTCAGGCAAGAATACTGAAGTGGACTGCCATTTCCTTCTCCAGTGGATCTTCCCAAGCCAGGAACTGAACCGGAGTCTCCTGTGTCTCTCACGTTGCAGGTAGATTATTTCTCCTCTGAGCTGTCAGAGATTAGATAGTGCTATCTAGTCCAAGCTTGATTTGCTCTCTGCACAACAGGCCAATAAATCAGGAGACAGGGTGTCAAGGCGAGGAATAGTGACTTTATTTGGAAAGCTGGAGGACAAATAAGATTGTGTACTATTGTCCTCCAAAACCACCTTTTCAGGATCTGAGTGGGTTTGGCCTGCATCAGGGAGATGATGCTTTCATTTCTTCCTTTCTGTAGCCATTTATAGGTGGGCAGCCATTCATCTGTGAGCTGAACAAGACACTTCAGTTTACATTCAGGCAGAGGGGCACCTTCCCTGAAGCAGTTCTTTATGTATACTTACAGCCATTGTTGTTGTGTTGCTGTTCAGAATCTCAGACTTATAATAACAAAAGCAAAGGATAAAGTAAAAAAAGACAGCTCCATCTTGGAGTTAGGCTTTACTCTTGTCTGTTACAATAGCACAGGCAAATCTTTTATCATTCAACTTCTAATCATACGGTTTGCTTGGATTCAGTTCAGTCGCTCAGTCGCATCCGGCTCTTTGAGACCCCAGAGACTGCAGCACGCCAGGCCTCCCTGTCCATCACTAACTCCCGAAGCCTACCCAAACTCATGGCCATTGAGTCGGTGATGCCATCCAACCATCTCATCCTCTGTCATCCCCTTCTCCTCCTGCCTTCAATCTTTCCCAGCATCAGGGTCTTTTCCAGTGAGTCAGTTCTTCACATCAGGTGGCCAAAGTATTGGAGTTTCAGCTTCAGCATCAGTCCTTCTGTCAGGCAAGTGTATTCTCCTTGGTTCTGTCTCATCACAACAAAGATTTGAAGCAACAGACATTAAAGTCCTCAGGGCTTCATAGTTCTTAGACAGACCATGTTAGAGCTCTTAGACAGATCAGTGTTATAGCTCCGTGTTACAGCTCAGTTTTATTTAGAAAATAGCAGGAAAATACATACTCGAGATGTGAGGGAATGCCCACTGAAAGACGCGAAGAGAAGACAGAGAGAGACAGACAGAGAGCGTGCACGTGTAGGAGAGAGAGACCTGGCCCTTTGGCTCCTTTTTTAATGTTTTTTCCTCCCCCTGGGCCTGTAATATGTAAATTGGGCTAGCCAGGAGTGCTGTTTTTCCGACCTGAGGTCCTCACTCTGGTCCTTGGACCTTCCTTTGACCTTCCTTTGTTCTATTTTCGCGGGCTTTTTCCTTCCTTGTCTTTTAGCCACTGCCATTTTGAACTACTGTTTCCTATTCTAACTTGGAGCCTCCCAAAATAAAGTCTGCCACTGCTTTCAGTTTCTTCATCCATTTGCCATGAAGTGATGGGACCAGATGCCATGATCTTCGTTTTCTGAATGTTGAGCTTTAAGCCAACTTTTTCATTTTCTCTAAAGATAGCCAATATTTGTGTTGATCATACAAGTCTCTGTCATAATTATTTGACTCTGCTGTTGTAGAATGAAAGCAGCCATTTAGTCACATTCACTATTAAAATCTAAATTACAGCACTCTCTATTAATATCATTCATTATATAAAGTAGGAGAAGGAGTAAAGGGATAGAGGAGAAAAAATAAATATTGAAAGTACTAATCAATCTGAAACCTAATTAGTAATTATATTTTTAGACCATCTATGGCAACATTTCCACTGCAGTCCTTTGCCTAATGAATGACAATACCTAAATTATAACAAAGGTTTTTCAATACATTTCCAGCATGCTGGCTTTCTCATCATACACTTCATAATGTTTTAATGAAGAGAGTGTCCATGAATACTCCTGCACGGTATATTTAGAGGGTATCTGAACAAATACAGTGAACCTACTCTAACACTCATGAATCCTGATTCTTAGAACTCCTTCCTCTATTAAATGACTAGGGAGTCTCACTGACTTAAAGTCAGTGGTTCTTACATTTTAATATGCATATAGATCTCTTGGGGATCTTGTTAGAATGCAGAGTCAAATTCTGTAAATATGTTACTGAGTCCAAGCTCACTCTGCTCGCTGCACAATAGGCCAAAAAATCTGGGAGACAAGGTGTGCAAGCAAGGAATACAACTTTATTCAGAGAGCTAGCTGACCGAGAACATGGTAGACTAATGTCTCAAACTAACTTTGTCAGGAACTGGATGTTGGGTTGTTTTATGGATCAGAGATGGGGGTGGGGGTGAGGAAACAAAGTTAAAATGCCATTTAATTCTTCCAAATTTCTTCTAGAATAGCAAGCCTCAGACAGGGGCATGTGCTAGTTTCACTTCCTTACAGCCATTTCACAGGTGGTGTGAAATAGAATATCTCATGCCATATCACTAAACAAGGATGCCACAACTATCTGCAATTCCATCCCCAACAAAATGTGAACTTCTGATTCATGCCAGCAAGCAGCAGAGGAGCAGTGCCATTTCCCACAAAAGGAACTCAAGAACACCACAGTCCTTCACAGGTGGGCAGAGTCAGGTTAGCTCCCTGTAAGCGAAACAAAGACACTTTTAGGCTTCCCTTGTGGCTCAGCTGGTAGAGTATTCGCCTGCAATGCAGGAGACCTGGGTTCGATCCCTGGATCAGGAAGATTCCCCAGAGAAGGGAAAGGCTACCCATTCCAGTATTCTAGCCTGGAGAATTCCATGGACATTATAGTCCATGGGATCGCAAAGTGTCGGACATGACTGAGAGACTTGCACTTTCACTTTCAGGCAGAGGGGGCCAGGGTTCCCTGAGGCAGGCCATTGTGTTTGTTATCATAACAGAAGTGGGGAAAATCACATAAACAGATCTGTTAAGTCCAGACTTAATTAGCCAGTCTAGCCAATTGTTAACTGGACTCTCAACACATTACATCCTTAATCCCTTTGGTAGTAAATACATATCATTAAATTTGATCTGATCCAATCTTATACTTTATATTTAGTGATTGATTTCTGTTACAGTCTATCATTTTTGTCTTTTAGAATTTTTCTAATGTAAATAATCAACACCCTACAACTTCTTTGACATATCTGGTCTCCCATGAAGTTCCAATTCTTCTACTTTTGAGTGATGTTGTTGCTATTTAGTCATTCTCTTGTCTGACTCTTTTTTGCAACCCTATGGATTGTAGCCCACTAGGTTCCTCTGTCCATGGGATTTCCTGGGCAAGGATACTGGAGTGAGTTGTCATTTTCTTCTCCAGGCGATCTTCCCAATCCAAGGATTAAACCCACATTGGCAGGAGGATGAAATCTTTACCATTGAGCCACCAGGGGAGCCCCACTTTTGAGTGATGCTGGCATCTAGATCTCAATATGAATGAGGGATAGTGATAATATAGATTTCCTTTTGGGGCAAGTACACTAGGGAGAGTAACTAAAAGTTGTTTATTTTAATGCAGGAAAATTATGGTCTCCTAGAAGGGGAAAGGATAGTTTTTTTTTTTAGTGTTCAACATATTTCAAGGGATAGTAGGATGTCAAAGCTCTCAACCTCATCTGAGTCTGTCTAAATGACTCCAACCCAAATCTCAAAGCCTTATTTTTGTATAAACAGTTTACTTACTTTAGCATGCAATCTATTACAATTCCACATTTAAATGATTTAGCAATTCTGTACTCTACCACCAGACTGTGGGCTTGATTCTCAGGCTTGTCTGTCTTGCCACTTTAGCAACTTTTTATAAGGCACCACAAATCTGATGCTTTGCTTGAGACTTGGTTTGGAAATTCAAGTCTAAGTTATTACAAATCTATTGCTTTACTTGAAACTTGATTTGGAAAGTCAAGTCTTTAAGTTCTTTTCTTTCTTTTTTTCCTTCTCCTTCCTTTCTTCTTCCTCTTCTTTTTTAAATTCTTTTAGTTATACTCTTAAAGTCATTCAAAAGCAGTCAGGCAACAAAATCCATCCCCAAAGTCTTTGTAGTCTTTACTTGTCACCATAGTGACTAAATACCCCAACCACTTAATCTCTGGAAGCTTTTATTCCTACTTGTGCTTCATGATATAACCTCTAATAGTCTGAGTAATTTTCATTTTATTGTATAATATGGATTAATAGTATCCTGTTTCCTACCCTATATGAAGTTAACCAGGAACTCATCAAATATCTGAACAATCAAATATCAAAAACTCATTTTTTTACCTGTAACAATGTCCCTTCAATACTGCCCATGTGGCTCCCTTAAAATTGGACTGTAGTGTGATCTCAGTTCATATATATTGACCTGGGTGTGTGTTAAGTCATTTCAGTCCTGTCTGACTCTTTGTGACCCTATGGGCCATAGCCCACCAAGCTCCTCTGTCCAGGGGATTCTCCAGGCAAGACTACTGGAGTAAGTTGCTGTTCCCCTTCCAGGGGATATTCCTGGCCCAGGAATCAAACCCACCTCTCTTATGTCTCTTTCATAGGCAGGCACATTCTTTACCACTAGCTCCACCTGGGAAGCCCTGTGTACTGACCTAAATCATTTAAATTCTACATTAATCTCGGAATTGCAAAATTTCTCTAGGAAACTAGTCATCTGCTGTATCCTAATAACCTAGTATCTTTTCATGAAAGTGAAAGTTTTAGTCACTGAATTGTGTCCAACTCTTTAAGACTCCATAGACTGTAGCCAGCCAGGCTTCTCTATCATCTTTTATATCCTTTAATAATTATTCTAATTTGAATAACCCCTCCTAAATACAGAAACTATTTACAATATACAAAATTTTTTCCACAAAAATGTTAAATTAAGGTTTATTTCTAAAAACATAAAATGGACAATAAAAGGGATGTTAAAATCTAGATAAGAGAATTCCCAGTGGTTAGAGCTCTGTGCATCATGGTAGATGGCATGAATTTGATCCCTGGTGGGTGAAGGGGGAGCTAAGATTCTGCATGCTGCAAGGCACACTCAAATAATATTAATAATAACAAAATGAACATTTAAAAAATCAAAAAATAAAAGCTATATAATAACTGATTATTTTTAATTCTTTTTAATATAAATTTATTTTAATTGGAGGCTCATTACAATATTGTATTGTTTTGCCATACATTGACATTTTTATGGATATACTTTAAAAATAAGAAGCTTACATATGATTACATGTGACCAATAAGAATTAACAGATAATTTGCTTATAAATTTATGTCAATAATAAACATAATATCAACATTGGATTATGGAACTATGGATGCTGTCTTCTTTCCTATTGTTCACTATTAGTCTGAAGAGAGAATAATGGACAAGTAGCTTGAGCACTGTTGTTAAATTTAATTGGTTCTTCTTCAATTAGTCATGATCTATCTCCTGGCCGCCCCCCCGGGGGGGGGGCCCCCGCCACCCAGAGTTCTAAGGTTAAACAGCTGCCTTTGAATTCTTTCTAAATCTTGTGAAATTGTTAAATCAGAAGGTGCTTCCTAAGTCCACACACGTTTCAATTCATCTAAATAATCTATGAAGCTGCAAATACAGCAGATAATATGCTTATCTCAAGATAACAAAACCCATAAGTTATTCTGCTTAGGTGGGAATTGAAATAACGGTACTGCATTATTGGAAGCCAAAACAATTAGTGAAATAATTCTACACCATCTGTGTTATTTCTTGTCTTCCAACTCATGTTTGCCTTGTTTTAAGATAATTAATGTTAAAATACACTTTTACTGTTTTCCTGGCTGGTAATAGGTTTTTACCAGTTTGAAGAAGATATTTTAGAGAAACCCAAGCATTTTAGCGTTTCTGTTATCTTCCTTCATGAGTCAAAGAGTGCAAAACTTGTTGAATAGTTAATACAATTATCATGTCACTAAAGCTGACTCCTTCAAATGCAAAGATAATAGGTAAAATCATCCGAGGTTGGACACATTGTATAGCTGTTGTTCCAAGGATAGATATCACTGCAGACAGTGAGGGCTAAAACAGCTTTTTATTTTATTTTTTTTTTATTTTTATTTTTACTTTAATTTACTTTACAATACTGTATTGGTTTTGCCATACATTGACATGAATCCACCACGGGTGTACATGAGTTCCTAAACATGAACCCCCCTCCCACCTCCCACCCCATATCATCTCTCTGGATCATCCCCGTGCACCAGCCCCAAGCATCCTGTATCCTGCATCAAACATACACTGGCAATTCGTTTCTTACATGATAGTATACATGTTTCAATGCCATTCTCCCAAATCATCCCACCCTCTCCCTCTCCCTCAGAGTCCAAAAGTCCACTCTACACATCTGTGTCTCTTTTGCTGTCTCGCATACAGGGTCATCATTACCATCTTTCTAAATTCCATATATATGTGTTTGTATACTGTATTGGTGTTTTTCTTTCTGGCTCACTTCACTCTGTATAATCGGCTCCAGTTTCATCTATCTCATTAGAACTGATTCAAATGTATTCTTTTAAGTGGCTGAGTAATACTCCATTGTGTATATGTACCACAGCTTTCTTATCCATTCATCTGCTGATGGACATCTAGGTTGTTTCCATGTCCTGGCTATTATAAACAGTGCTGCAATGAACATTGGGGTAGAGGTGTCTCTTTCAATTCTGGTTTCCTCAGTGTGTATGCCAGCAGTGGGATTGCTGGGTCATAAGGCAGTTCTATTTGCAGTTTTTTAAGGAATCTCCACACTGTTCTCCATAGTGGCTGTCCTAGTTTGCATCCCCACCAACAGTGCGAGAGGGTTCCCTTTTTCTCCACACCCTCTCCAGCATTTATTGCTTGCAGACTTTTGGATCGCAGCCATTCTGACTGGTGTGAAGTACCAGTACCTCATTGTGGTCTTGATTTGCATTTCTCTAATAATGAGTGATGTTGAGCATCTTTTCATGTGTTTGTTAGCCATCCATATGTCTTCTTTGGAGAAATGTCTATTTAGTTCTTTGGCCCATTTTTTGATGGATCATTTAAGTCAAGAACAAGACAAGGGTGCCCACTTTCACTGCTACTATTCAACATAGTTCTGGAAGTTTGGGCCACAGAAATCAGAGCAGAAAAAGAAATAAAAGGAATCCAAATTGGAAAAGAAGAAGTAAAACTCTCACTGTTTGCAGACGACATGATCCTCTACATAGAAAACCCTAAAGACTCCACCAGAAAATTACAGCAATTAATGAATATAGTAAAGTTGCAGGATATGAAATCAACACACAGAAATCCCTTGCATTCCTATACACTAATAATGAGAAAGTAGAAAAAGAAATTAAGGAAACAATTCTATTCACCATTGCAACGAAAAGAATAAAATACTTAGGAATGCATCTACCTAAAGAAACTAAAGACCTATATATAGAAAACTATAAAACACTGATGAAACAAATCAAAGAGGACACTAATAGATGGAGAAATATACCATGCTCATGGATCAGAAGAATCAATATAGTGAAAATGATATACTACCCAAAGCAATCTACAGAGTCAATGCAATCCCTATCAAGCTACCAGCGGTATTTTTCACAGAACTAGAACAAATAATTTCAAGATTTGTATGGAAATACAAAAAAAAAACTCGAATAGCCAAAGCAATCTTGAGAAAGAAGAATGGAACTGGAGGGATCAACTTGCCTGACTTCAGGCTCTGCTACAAAGCCACAGTCATCAAGACAGTATGGTACTGGCACAAAGACAGAAATATAGATCAATGGGACAAAATAGAAAGCCCAGAGATAAATCCACACACATATGGACACCTTATCTTTGACAAAGGAGGCAAGAATATACAATGGAGTAAAGACAATCTCTTTAACAAGTGGTGCTGGGAAAACTGGTCAACCACTTATAAAAGAATGAAACTAGATCACTTTCTAACACCACACATAAAAATAAACTCAAAATGGATTAAAGATCTAAATGTAAGACCAGAAACTATAAAACTCCTAGAGGAGAACATAGGCAAAACACTCTCTGACATAAATCACAGCAGGATCCTCTATGATCCACCTCCCAGAATTCTGGAAACAAAAGCAAAAATAAACAAATGGGATCTAATTAAACTTAAAAGCTTCTGCACAACAAAGGAAAATATAAGCAAGGTGAATAGACAGCCTTCTGAATGGGAGAAAATAATAACAAATGAAGCAACTGAAAACAACTGATCTCCAAAATATGCAAGCAACTTATGCAGCTCAATTCCAGAAAAATAAAACAGTTTTTTAATTCCATGTAAATACAAAAGTACAGAAGGCTGAACCTATCAGAACCAAGAAATTAGTGGAAAAATAATATATATTTTGCTGATTGAGAATCCATTTCAGTATGCTTTATTATTAATACCAAATGGTTGAAAAGTCCTTTTTTTAACATTAAAATATGTTTTAACATATTCTAACAAGAAAAAAAAGATATGGTATAAAATATTGACTCATGTACATTTCTTAGTATTTTATTACAGTAGTTTTCTTAGGTCTATACTAAAGACCTGAATTAATTGATGCATGCATGAAAATTAGTCTTTAATTTCTCAAATTAGACCTTAGAATTGCCTCATAGCAGGTAGTGTGGTTCAAAACTATGAGCTTTTCTTTCCCAGCCTCCCTAACACTCATCCCGCAGAGGCTGGCAACTTTAGCTTCTCAGGGAAGAGAAATGTTATTACTCTCCTTTCTACTTTTACTAAAATTAAGCAAGTAGTCATTCATATTTTACCTTATTAGAAATAGATAATATTCAAAATCTACCTTAAATTAAGATGATGTTTTTAAAACTTCTCTGACTACAAGTTTAGTATTAATTATTATCTCTGTTTATAGATACAGTCTGAAGTGCTTGGAATTAAATGGAATCATTGCAACTTACATTGTCTGGAGTTTACCTTTTGGAGAATGTTGATTGTCTGGATGGCCAGAGTTGCAGATATGGAGAACACAACGTTGCTAAGTAGGTTTTTGGAAATGATAAGTGGAACTATTCCTGCTTTGAATCTTTGAATTCTAGATACTTTCTATTGAAGATACAGTATCATATAGATATTTCTGATTTAGTTTATGTACTGAAATCTGGAGAATATTGCCCTCCTCCCATGTTTGCAGAATATTGATTCAATCCTTAGTGTTTTAATTATATCCAGAAAATGCCATCCCCTGGCTCTGTCAGGCCAGTTTTTGTTTGGTGTATTATATGATATTACCAATGCATCCTATGTGGTAGACCTACCTTCTGACCTCCTTCAAGTTCAAACAGATCTCTGTTTGGATGCTATGTTGTTTGAGATTCCATGAGTGTGAATCTGGCACCTGGTAATTCTCCCAGATAGTGTTGCTGGTTGAAGTTCAGTGGGTATTATTCCACACCTGGAATAAGTGTTTATTCTGTGAGAAAAAATAATTGGTATTTTTGGAATATGAGGAGTCTTATGTAGTCAATCTACTTTCCATAAAGTGCCCAATTGCTCTCCACAAGTCATAATGTAATATAAGTATATTTGCATTGGTGTTTATTAAAGACATGTTGGACACTGGAGTGAGTCCAGCTAGATAATTTTTGATAAGTGATCTTGTATGGTGTTTAGCTTAATTGTAATACTTAATGTGTTTGTCCATAATGTCGTAATTGGATTATCCACTGATCAAAACAATGCTAGCTGTTGTCAACTAATCTTTTCTTTTCTTTTTGGTCTACTCAGTCATATAGTAACTTCTCTATGGTGGGTGCTTTCTAGTGAGTATGAATATTTGTTTCAAAGGACTTCACCCTTTGTGCCCACCACCATATGTGCATCCTTATCCTTTGAATCCAAGATGTCTTCATCTGCGGTCTTCCAAATGTTTGCCTTTCAGTTGCTCAGAACTGCTGCCATACAGTCCATAATCCTGGGTTGTTTCTCCTTCCATACAAAATAAATGAAAACATAGTCTTACCAAAGCTACACCTATTGAGAAGATCTTTATTTTTTCCCTCATCACTTTGTTCAAAGCTATGACTGAGTATCCTCCAATTCAGCCACCATCCATTTTTGACTCTCATGTACATAGTGTACCAACTCATCTGTAAATCAAGTCTGAGCTGTGCCCTTTTCCACCAGTAGAGTGTATGAGATGTACCATGTGTCTTTAATTGTGAGCTGAGGGAGAGACACTGGTCCTACTGTGGTAGTTTTTGGAAAATCTGGGCTACCTGCTAATATAGCTTACATATTCCCTCTGGTCTAGCTTGAGGTCAATCCTGCAACAGAATACTGCCAGGCAGCATACAACAGAATGCTCCCAGGAACAACTGAATGTATGCCTTGGTGTGTCCAATAGGATGCCTCTCTTAATGGGCAGCTCAAAACTCATGAACACTTGATGCCATATGGTCACATGTTCATTTTTAACAGGACCCAAAATGCACCAAGAGCTGTATCAAGTGTGAAATTACTGTTAGATGGCAAGGAAACCTGCCAAATCTGCCTGAAACCCAGAACCCTATGCTGTGATTCTCCTACTGGGGTTTGCTATAAACTCTACTTGGCATCAGTTTTTACACTGACACCTCCATCACAGTAGGCTTGTTGGTTCTTTTTAATTCCAGAAGTAAGAATTGAGACACTGAGCTGATACAGAATGCTTCTCTTCTCCAGGCTCCACTCAATAGGGGAAACATTTTGTGCTACCGACTGTGTATAGCAGTATTAGTTCCTCAGTCATATCTGACTTGTGACCCCATGGACTTTAGTCTGACAGCCTCCCCTGTTCATGGAATTCTCCCGATGAGAATACTGGAGTGGGTTGCCATTCCCTTCTCCAGGAAATCTTCCTGACCTGGGAATCAAACCCTTGCAGGCAGATTCTTTACCATCTGAGCCACAAGGGAAGACAGTGGCACCTACCACTGTTTGTCACTATGTCAGAGCAGTAATTTTAGTATTGTTATGTGTTTCCTCCAGAATCTGAAGAGCCCTAAAATTCATTGATCTTCTTTATTCGTGGAAGTGTATGAAAATTGAGGCAAATTCTCTTTTACTTTGGAGGGGATGTTCTGAGTGGCCTGGACTAATTGTCCACTACAACCTTAACTGAAGTGGATAGTTCTTAAATTTTTATAGAGTTTATTTCCAACTCTCTGGAGTGTGTGTATCACACCAAGAGTTCCAGCATGCAAGATACTTCTTAATTATCCTACTTTACTAGTGAAGAAGAAGAAGTGAAGTCACTCAGTCGTCTCCCACTCTTTGTGACCCCATGGACTCTAGCCTACCACGCTCCTCCATTCACGGAATTTTCCAGGGAAGAGTACTGGAGTGGGTTGCCATTTCCTGTCATTACTGTATAAATCAATGTGATATTCTTTTGGATGTCCAGATGGTCCTAATATCTTTTAACTATTTCAAGATACAGTTTGGGACCCTTAACATAGCCCTGAGGCAAAATTGCAAGTGTATATTTTTGTTCTTTCATATAAATGTAACTTTCTGACCCATTTTCCCAGCTGTGAAAGAAAAGTGCACATGTACTAAAACAGTGTTTGTATACCAGGTTCCAGAAGCTTCATTAATCTCCAGCAACTGTAGCATATCCAGCATGTAAAACGCTCTCAGAAAGCACTACTGTTTACTTGTGATTCTGATGGTCTACAACCAGCCTCTGATCGCCACCTGCTTTGGCAAAGATTCTATTGATCAATTAAACAAAGATATAATAGGGTCTACTACTGCAGCCTCCTTGAGGTCTTTAAAGTCAGCACCAGTCTCTCTCATCTTCCCAAGATGCAATATTGACTTTGATTTGTTAACTTGTCTCTATGGGGTATCAGTCATTGAGACTTCCACTCTGCTTTCTCAACTATGACAGCTCTCCTCACACAGACCATGATCCATGAAGTAAGTGAGATTTACTTCAGTTGTTAGGTGCATGCATGCTAAGTTGCTCAGTCATGTCTGACTCTTTGTGACCCCATGGACTGTAGCCTGTCACGCTGCTCTATCCATGGGATTCTCCAGGCAAGAATACTGGAGTGAGTCACCATGCCCCTCCTCCAGGGGATTTTCCTGACCCAGGGATCGAACCCAGGTCTCTTGCTTGGCAGATGGATTCTTTACCACTGACACCACCTGGGAAGCCCTCAATTGTTAAGTACCTCAATCCAAATTATACATTAATTTCCTGATGAAACGAGACCAGGTGAGTCTGTGGAATCAATGTAATTCCTACTAGCTAGACTTTAACTAGCAAGTTTTTAACTAGCCTCCAGTCTAACCAGAAAGCTATAAAGGCAGTCCAGTTTTCCAGGTATCAATATCAACTCAGATCCTGTATCTAATATACCTCAAAAAGTAATCCCTTTTCACCTACATGCGGTCTCAAGAAATAAAAGGGGAATCATTGCTGCATGTATTTGTTATGTAGGAGTAGTGTTCTTTGTCCTGGGGATTCAGTTTTCTCTTCAGTCAATGTGACAGCAAAGTGGTTCATATCTGGGAAAGTTCTAAGGATTTGTAACTTTTTATAGAGACATTGCCTTCAGCTTTCATGCTTCTCTCTTCTTGCTTTTTTAATTTCTAGTTTGTTTCTCATTTATTTTGTCTTTAGGATGCTAGTTTTTATAAAGTGTATTTACAACCCTTGGTAGGTCAGACCTCTCTGTCTCACACTCCTGATTTGTTGGTCATTATGCTAATTGTGACCTCCTGGCTATTGTAATTTACACTTGTGGCTCACCTGGTAAAGAATCTGATTGCAATGCGGGATACCGGGGTTTGATCTCTGGGTTGGGAAGATCTCCTGGAGAAGGGAAAGGCTACCCACTCCAGTGTTCTGGCCTGGAGAATTCCATGGACTGTATAGTCTATGGGGTCACAAAGAGTCAGACATGACTGAGTGACTTTCACTTCACTTTTACCTGATGCCAGTTGGTCCAGAGCCACTCATCCCCATTGGTAACAAGAGGTGAAGCTCTACATTACCCTCTTCCACAATCTGCCCTGGTCTGCAGCAGAGATCCACTGCTTAGGTGGCTGGTGAGTACTCTGGGCCTTCATATGAAACAAATCTGGTGGGACAATTGTCCTCATGTAATATATCCACTCCAGCATCCTTGCTTCCCTGATTATTATAATCCCTTCCTACACCTGAAATTTTAGGCCTTTTGGTTTTGCTCACTACAAGCTATAATTTTCTTTAGATTTCTGGAAGCTAACCTAGCACTAGGATGTTTATCATCCCCTAGCATTCTTGCCAGGCTTCCCAGGTGGCACAGTGTTGAAGAATCTGCCTGCCAATGCAGAAGACAGAAAAAAACCCGGTTCAATCCCTGGATCAGGAAGATCACCTGCAGTTGGAAATGGCAACTGGCTCCAGTATTTTTGCCTGGAAAAGTCCATGGACAGGCAGACTTGAAGGGCTACAGTCCATGGAGTTGCAAAGAGTCAGACATAACTGAGCACACATACATTGGGTTCTTGCCGAGGTGTAAAATTTCATATCCTGAGAGAGTATCCCAAATTTTAATAAATCCTACCTTAGATTTGTGTTCTGGCCCTCTTAATTAAACACCTTCAAGATCATACTCTCTTGGCACCTACTGGTACACGTTGGTTAACCCTTATAGCTTCTTTATCATTTAGTCATTTTTATCTCATATAAGACTTAACATGTGACATGCCGAATTTTGCTTTGATCAAATCCTAACTAGCTACAATGGAATCTAGGAAAAGAGGTAGAACAGTTCCTAAGGCAACTCATTTACCTCATGAGGGAGAGATACATGCATTGTCCTCCTACAAGGAGTAAGTATACTCTTTATATAAATAATGAAAGTGAAAGTGAAGTCGCTCAGCCATGTCCAACTCCTTGCCACTCCCTCCGTCCATGGGATTTTCCAGGCAAGAGTACTGGAGTGTGTTGCCATGTCCTTCTCCAGAGGATCTTCCTGACCCAGGGATAGAACCCAGGTCTCCTGCATTGTAGGCAGATGCTTTACCAACTGAGCCACCAGGGAAGCCACCACATAAATAATGAGGATAATATTTAAGCAAATTTTATATACTTCCTACTGAAATAACTTCTGCATTAGTAGTAACAAAAATTTGCACTCTGATTGAATCTAGATAAACATATATTACAAACTGCCAATAATTTTACCATAATTATTCCATTTTTGGTGAAGCCAAATAACTGGACTTTCACTTCATTGTTTTAATATGAATCTATGCAATATTATTTTAATGTTCTTATTTAGGTAAAATTTTTGTTTAGCTTGCCCATTTTAACATTAAAATCCATAAGTGTTTCCTAATAATCATAAATGAATTCCCAGTAGGGTAAATACCACAATGCTGAAGAGTTCTGTGTAATAACACAGATGTAATACTTTGGCAGTGGCCCATTGTTTAAAATCTTCTATTAGTCTACTTAAAATTAACCATTTATAGTGAATAATCCTGTAATATAAATAAGCTGATACCTGTCAAAGTGAGAATCATTAATAAATATTTACACAAATGCATTTTGTTCTACATAGTAAATTTCTTTTTCAGTTCCATTCACCAAAATATACATCTCAAAGATTTCAAAAATTCACTCTATAAACACTAAGCCTAAATTACCTGATTACACTCATGGAAATATATAAAGCAAAAGTATATAATTTTAAAAGATAAAAATTATGAAGTTAAATATTATAGGAAATACTCTTTCCACCCCATCCCCCGTGAATTGATTCAGTTTTCAAACTGAATGTTATTTATTCACTACAGTGACATTTGGATGCTTGGCTATTGCCTACAGATATTTGGTCTGAAGTTAGAATTCCAGGTAAAGTCCATTTTGTCCATGTTTGGGATACTGAATTATAGTCTCCTTGCTAGTTTCCTTGCCTCAGAGGGAGTAAAGTGATTTAGCCTAGTTCAATTTCAGCAAGTTGATAACTTTGCCCTTGGACATCAGTTATCTTGAATCACAGCTGGCTGTGTTAGGTGTTATGTCATTCCACATTTCACTCTGTTTGTGAAAAACCTGAACTTGGTTTAATGCTTTCTGACCTTCTGTGCAAGCTGGGTGGTTTGCACAATATTAGACAGAAATAATGAGCATTTAGCAGACTTGAAGTCTAATATCAAGTGAAGTATTGGTGCATGTGATCCCTGACTGCTACTTCTGAAGTTAGTTACTCAAGAAATAAGTATCAACCAAATGAGTAATGTATGGTGAGACAAATCCAGAGATATTGAAAGGATAATAATATTTTCTTTATGTTATTTGTTTTCTATAATATCACACAATTTCATGATTAATCTGAATATAGAACACTGAAAACTGAAACCTGGGGGTTTGTGTTAAAAAAAAACCAAAAACTTTATTTAGACAGAATTTGATGTGACCATTCAAAGAGAAGAAATAAAATCTGAAATCTTGGACAGCTTACTGTATATTTAGAGATATATTTCTATGACATTCACTTTGTACTCCATAAAAAACACTTTTAAATACAGTGATAGACTTTGCTTTTGTTCAGTTCAGTAAGTTCAGTTCAGTCGCTCAGTCGTGTCCGACTCTGCGACCCCAAGGACTGCAGCACACCAGGCCTGTCCATCACCAAATACTGGAGTTCACTCAAACTCATGTCCATGGAGACGGTGATACCATCCAACTATCTCATCCTCTGTCATCCCCTTCTCTTTCTGCCCTCAGTCTTTTCTAGCATAAGGTTCTTTTCAGATGAGTCAGCTCTTCGCATAAGGTGGTCAAAGTATTGTAGTTTCAGCCTCAGCATCAGTCTTTTCAGTGAATATTCTGGACTGATTTCCTTTCAGATGGACTGGTTGGATCTCCTTCCAGTCCAAGGGACTCTCAAGAGTTTCTTCGACATTACAGTTCAGAAGTATCAATACTTTGGTGCTCCACTTTCTTTCTAGTCCAACTCTCACATCCATACATGACTAATGGAAAAGCCATAGCCTTGACTAGATGGACCTTTGTTGGCAAAGTAATGTTTCTGCTTTATTAATATGTTGTTTAGGTTGGCCATAACTTTTCTTCCAAAGAGTAAGTATCTTTTAATTTTGCAGCTGCAGTCATCATCTGCAGTGATTCTGGAGCCCCCAAAAATAAAGTCTGTCACTGTTTCTGATGCTTCCCCATCTATTTGCCATGAAGAGATGGGACCAGAGGCCATGATCTTCGTTTTCTGAATGTTGAGCTTTAAGCCAACTTTTTCGCTCTCCTCTTTCACTTTCATCAAGAGGCTTTTTAGTTCCTCTTCACTCTCTGCCATAAGGGTGGCATCATCTGCATATCTGAGGTTATTGATAGTTCTCCCAGCAATCTTAATTCCAGCTTGTGCTCTCTCCAGCCCAGAGTTTCTCATGCTGTACTCTGCATATAAGTTAAATAAGCAGAATGACAATATGCAGCCTTGACGTACTCCTTTTCCTATTTGGAACCAGTCTGTTGTTCCCTGTCCAGTTCTAACTGTTGTTTCCTGACCTACATACAGGTTTCTCAAGAGGCAGGTCAGGTGGTCTGGTATTCCCATATCTCTCATAATTTTCCGCAGTTTATTGTGATCCCCATAGTCAAGGCTTTGGCATAGTCAATAAAGCAGAAATAGATGGGGTTTTTTGGAACTCTCTTGCTTTTTTGATGATCAGCGGGTGTTGGTAATTTGATCTCTGATTCCTCTGCCTTTTCTAAAGTCACCTTGAACATCTGAAAGTTCATGGTTCACGTACTGTTGAAGCCTGGCTTGGGAAACGTACATTACTTTACTAGTGAGATAAGTGCAATTGTGTGGTAGTTTGAGCATTCTTTGACATTGCCTTTCTTTGGGATTGAAATGAAAACACCTTTTCCAGTCCTGTGGCCACTGCTGGGTTTTCCAAATTTGCTGACATATTGAGTGTAGCTCTTTTACAACATCATCTTTTAGGATTTGAAATAGCTCAACTGGAATTTCATCACCTCCACTAGCTTTGTTTGTAGTGATGCTTCCTAAGGCCCACTTGACTTCACATTCCAGGATGTCTGGCTCTAGGTGAGTGATCACACCATTGTGATTATCTGGGTCATGAAGATCATTTTTGCATATTTCTTCTGTGTATTCTTGCCACCCATATTAATATCTTCTGCTTCTGTTAAGTCTTTTCCATTTCTGTCCTTAATTGTGCCCACCTTTGAATGAAATATTCCCTTGGTATCTCTAGTTTTCTTGAAGATATCTCTAGTTTTCTTGAAGATATCTCTAGTCTTTCTCGAAGATATCTCTAGTCTTTCTCATTCTATTGTTTTCCTCTATTTCTTTACATTGATTGCTGAGGAAGGCTTTCTTATCTCTTCTTGCTATTCTTTGGAACTATGCAGTCAAATGAGGATATCTTTCCTTTTCTCCTATGCTTTTTACTTCTCTTCTTTTCACAGCTATGTGTAAGCCCTCTAAGATAGCCATTTTGCTTTTTTGCATTTCTTTTTCTTGGGGATGGTCTTTATCCCTGTCTCCTGTACAATGAATGTCACAAATCTCTGTCCACAGTTCATCAGGCACTCTGTCTATCAGATCCAGTTCCTTGAATCAATTTCTCATTTCCACTGTATATTGTAAGGGATTTGAGTTAGGTCATACCTGAATGGCCTAGTGGTTTTCCCTACTTTCTTCAATTCAGTCTGGTTTTGGCAATAAGGAATTCATGATCTGAGCTACAGTCAGCTCCCAGTCTTGGTTTTGTTCAGAACTACATTATTTTGTTGTTGATTAGTTACTAAGTTATGTCTGACTCTTTTCAACCTCATGGATGGTAGCCTCAGGCTTCTTTGTGTATAGGATTCCCCAGGTAAGGATACTGAGAGGGTTATCATTTCCTTTTCCAGGAAATCTTCCTGATCCAAGGATCAAACCCACATCTCCTGTATTTGCAGATGGATTCTTTACCACTGAGCCCCCAGTGAATGAAAGTTACTCAGTTGTGTCTGACTTTTTGCAACCACATGAACTATATAGTCCATGGAATGCTTCAGACCAGAATATTGGAGTGGGTAGCCTATCCCTTCTCTAGGGCATCTTCCTGACCCAGGAATCGAACGAAGGTCTCCTGCATTGCTGGTGGATTCCTTACCAGGCAAGCTACCAAAGAAGCCCTGAAAGACCATAACAAAGAAAGGCAGATATTAGACCATATTTCTATGTATATATGCCCTAAAGACCATCAAAAAATTTCAGTGAAAAAGTTTACCATATGTATTAAGAGGAAATGTAAACACACTCAAATATCTATGTAACTATCTTCAATATTATGTTAATATTTCTTAGATTTGCAATTCTCACCATTTTTTGCTCTGAAGATCAGGAAATCTCAATTGGGTGTCCCGATGGTTAATTTTGCTTCATGAGTAGCAACCTCATTTCTGTTCAGTTCAGTCGCTCAGTCATGTCTGACTCTTTGCAACCCCATGAATTGCAGCACTCCAGGCCTCCCTGTTTATCACCAATTCACGGAGTTCACTCAGACTCACATCCATTGAGTCGGTGATGCCATCCAGCCATCTCATCCTGGGTCGTCCCCTTCTCCTCCTGCCCCCAATCCCTCCCAGCATCAGAGTCTTTTCCAGTGAGTCAACTCTTCACATGAGGTGTCCAAAGTGCTGGAGTTTCAGCTTTAGCATCATTCCTTCTAAAGAACACCCAGGACTGATCTCCTTTAGAATGGACTGGTTGGATCTCCTTGCAGTCCAAGGGACTCTCAAGAGTCTTCTCCAACACCACAGTTCAAAAGCATCAATTCTTTGGGTAGCAACCTATGTCCCCCTAAACAACTGATTTCCTGTTTTGCTACAATTAATGGGGCTGAGCTAGATAATATATTGCTCTTACATTTTTTAGTAGCATATTTTCAACTTTTCCCTAGGACAGCAGTTTTTCTCTTTTTCACTGATGTCAAAATCATATATATATAATGAGATAGCATATTATGTATATATATGTATATATATATTTCCTATACTTTTGTTTTAATATTTTTGAATTTTATGATTTTCCTACTCACTGTTTTATTCAGCATCCTTCATATGCTATGCTGTGCTTAGTCGCTCAGTCATGTCTACTCTTTGCAAACCCATGGACTGCAGCCCACCAGGCTCCTCTGTCCTTTGAGATTCTCTAGGCAAGAATACTGGGGTGGGTTGCCATGCCCTCCTCCAGGGGATCTTCTCAACTCAGGTGTTGAACCCAGGTCTCCCACATTGCAGGCAGATCGTTTACTGACTGAGCAACCAGGGAAGCCCAAGAACACTGGAGTGGGTAGTCTCTCCCTTCTCCTGGGGAATCTTCCTGATCCAGAAAACGAACTGAGGTCTCCTGCATTTCAGGTGGATTCCCTACCAACTGAGGTACCAGGGAAGCCCAGCACCCTTCATTTCAGGTTAAATAGCACATCTGCAACATGTCCAAGGTAAGAGAAACCCAAGTAAGATGGTAGATGTTGTGAGAGGGCATCAGAGCGCAGACTCACTGAAACCATAATCACAGAAAACTAGCCAATCTGATCACACAGACCACAGCCTTGTCTAACTCAATGAAACCAAGCCATGCCATGTGGGGTCACCCAAGACTGATGGGTCATGGTGGAGAGGTCTGACAGAATGTGGCCCATTGGAGAAGGGAATGGCAAGCCACTTCAGTATTCTTGCCTTGAGAACCCCATGAACAGTATGAAAAGGCAAAATGATAAGATACCAAAAGAGGAACTCCCCAGGTCATTAGGTGCCCAATATGCTTCTGGATATCAGTAGAGAAATAACTCTAGAAAGAATGAAGGGATGGAGCCAAAACAAAAACAATACCCAGTTATGGATGTGACTAGTGATAGAAGCAAGATCCGATTCTGTAAAGAGCAATGTTGCATATGAACCTGGAATATCAGGTCCGTGAATCAAGGCAAATTGGAAGTGGTCAAACAAGAGATGGCAAGAGTGAACGTTGACATTCTAGGAATCAGTGAACTAAAATGGACTGGAATGGGTGAATTTAAATCAGATGACCATTATATCTACTACTGAAGGCAGGAATCCCTCAGAAGAAATGGAGTAGTCATCATGGTCAACAGAAGAGTCCGAAATGCAGTACTTGGATGCAATCTCAAAAATGACAGAATGATCTCTGTTCGTCTCCAAGGCAACCATTCAATATCACGGTTATCCAAGTCTATGCCCCAACCAGTAACACCGAAGAAGCTGAAGTTGAACAGTTTTATGAAGACCTACAAGACCTTTTAGAACTAACACCCAAAAAAGATGTCCTTTTCATTATAGGGGACTTGAATGCAAAAGTAGGAAGTCAAGAAACACCTGGAGGAACAGGCAAATTTGGCCTTGGAATGCGGAATGAAGCAGGGCAAAGACTAATCGAGTTTTGCTGAGAAAAAGCACTGGTCATAGCAAACACCCTCTTCCAACAACACAAGAGAAGACTCTACACATGGACATCACCAGATGGTCCACACCAAAATCAGATTGATTATATCATTTGCAGCCAAAGATGGAGAAGTTCTATACAGTCAACAAAAACAAGACCAGGAGCTGACTGTGGCTCAGATCATGAACTCCTTATTACCAAATTCAGACTCAAATTGAAGAAAGTAGGGAAAACTGCTAGACCATTCAGGTATGACCTAAATCAAATTCCAAGAGTTTACACAGGCTGAAAAGAGTTTGCTTTCTTATCAGAGGGAAATGGCTTCATGATATATTGAGCACTGAGGAAAAGTTCTCAAGAGGATGATGCCTTGGATTTTTCATCAGAAACCAGGCACACCAGAAACAATAAAACTAACAATTGTGAGTAGAAAAAAAAATCAATTCTACACTTACTAAAAGTATCTTTCAAAAGTAAAATAAGGACATTTTCAGATTCTAAAAGATTTGAGAAAATTTCTTACCATCAGAATTCTCTTTAACAATTTTAAAGAATTTTTTTTACACAAAGAAAATGATAGCAGATTGAAAATTGAATAGGTATGATTTAATGATTGGATACAGTTCTTGTGAGGGCTAATATAGTTCTGATTCACTGATATTCCTGGTGTGTACACTCAACTTTATTTTCTGCTTGGTAGACCCTGGGTTGAATGTCCATGGCTCAGTGCTCTGGGAGCTTTAAAAAATGCTGCTCAGCTTTTCAGTCTCTCAGCTGTCCCTTCCAGAAAGATATTTCTATAGGTAAGGTAACCACAAAGCTGTAGTCACTCCTCTGGGTTTCTCTTTTTCTACATCATGGCTCGGTAATTTTTCACTGTCTTGTTAACTCTATGATAGCTTCAAACAGATTTTTAAAATATATGCTTTCAGGTATAGCACAGATTTTTAAGGCAGGGGGTATATGGAAGCCCTCTGTACTTTCTAGACAATTTTGCTGTGAACTTAAAACTGTTCTAAAAAATATTATTAAAAATATTTTCCAGATTTTTAGTTTTACTCATTAAGAGGGTAGTCCAAGTACCTTATTGTCCATGATTGCAAATTTATTCTTTTTTAATTTAGAGTAACTGTCCCAATGACACTAAAGCTCATGATAGAAAAACAGCAGCATTCTGTTGTAATTCATTTTTTTTCCTCTTGGGCTCAACCTCTGTATTATTACCCAGTTTCTTACCTTCTAGTGCACAATTGATAAAATTTTTTAATTTTGATTATGAAAATATTCTTCAGTGGAGAGTCAAGTGCAGTTACATTTTCTTTGATTTGTTTGTTGTTTTCTAGAGTTAATAATTGTCACCAAACTCCTCACTCAGTCCTTGAGCTCTTTCCCCTGAAATACTTTTTCCTCTGATCTGGCCTAGTATCCTGGGAATTTTCTTGGTCACTCTTCTTATTTGATCCTCTGTATCCTGGATCATATGGCTTGTTCTTCTTGATTTTATTCCTTATTTTGAACAAAGCACACAGTCTCTGGTTTGTTAAGAGAAAAATGGTACATATCACAAAGGTTGTTTTTTTTTAAGATATAAATTACCTGAAAACGCCATTAAAAAGAAAAATAAGCAAACAAACACATTTGTACCTAATTGAGATATCAGTTTGGAAAAGCTGGAACTAGTTTCCCTCCAAACTTTTGGAGTCCATTTATTTAATCTTTCATCTACCTTTCTTGCTGAGAATACTATTATAATTCTTATTCACTGACATTTTTTTCTTTCCTTCTTTTTATTAAAATTTCCCCATTGCTGTGAAAGTTCATGATCATACTGTTTTTATTTTTATATGTGCATATGTTAATTCATTGGTCATATAGTCAGTAATTTAACATGGACGCTTATGTTCAGAATTCTAGGAAATTTTCTTATTTGATTTACTCCCTTCTAGTCTCTTTACTCTCAGTTCGTAGAATTATTATTAATAGCATATAGGATAGGTATTTTAAAAAAAATTAATCCCTTTTTCTTTATCTTTCATATTCTTTAAATTTCTTATAATTTGGGCCTCAGCATCTTGTGTCTCTGTCATGGATTTAATATATGAGAGATCATTATTTTCCCTTTTTCTTCATTGTCAATCTCTTTCAAATTTCATGATCAGTATCAACTTACTTCTCTGATTATGCAATTTATACATTTTAAATTTTTCCTTATTGTTTTTCCTTCCTGTATGATTTCTTTCTCTCTCTCTCTCCCTCCTCACTCTCCCACTTCTTATTTTTCATATTACAATATTTCCTAGAATGCCTGGTGATTATTGCTAGTTCAATCATCTTCAAATAAGATGCTAAATAATTGATTGCAAGCTCTGTGTGCATTGGTGGAACTTGTGAAGTGGTGGGTTTTTCCATGGAATGTGCTGCTGGGAATCCAGTTATTTTTTGGAATGTAGACAAATTTCAGAATATAAAGATAGTGTTGTTCAGATTCTCCAGAGATTAAAACATCGATTTATTCTGTGATAAAATGTGTGTGTATGTGTGTGTGTGTGTGTGTGTGTGTGTGTGTGTATGTGTGTGCACGTACATGTTAGAGGAGAGTCCAGCAGGGAGGGAGAGGTTGAGGTGGGACTTTGAAAACTATTTAAGTGTTCTTGGAGATTTGTAGCAGAAGGGGGCTGCCTAGACGCCAGACATTTAGTAAGTTGACTTTTAATTATCTTTATTTTTTCTAAAACATACTTTCCTGTCCTTTGTTATTCATAATATTCCTGGGTCTGGCTGATTTATAATTTAGTAAACTCCTCCACCTCTTGTTACAAATATGAGGAATTGATGGTGACAAGGAAGGAAGATAGTTGTCTCACAGCATGGGATGTGGGAATAAATCAGGGACCTAATCTCCTTTATATTTTTCAACTGATTTTTATGACTCCCCCATTCCTTACTTCCAGTGATAATTGATACCCTTAATTCCTGAGCCTTAGCATGTTACCTGTTTAAGGACTTTTTTTTTTTTTTTTTTTGCAATTGCTTGATATTAAACTTCCTCAGCTTCTGCTGCTAATCTAGACAGTTTGAATCTTCAAAAAGCTTGTTGATATCATCAGTAATACTTTCTTCTGCTTTCTTGCATTGAATGTTGCATTAACATTAGTTTATTGCTCCAGTCTGATGTATTGATAATACCAGAGGGAAGGATAAAAATGCTTCTAATCCATTATATTTCATCAGAAGTCATACGAAATAAAGTTTAACCATTATCTAAACGTGAATGACTAGATTTTTTTTTTTCTCTTTGCTTTTATCCAGGGAGCTTAACTTACTACTTAGGTATACACTGAGTGCTAATTACTTGTAAACATATTGAGAAACCATTGTAGAGGTTTGTTTTTTTAGATGGTGTTCCATTATTAACAAGAGAATCTGTTAAAAATCATATTTAAGTAGTTTATTAGCAGACCAATTTAGTTAAGAGAAACAAACCTAATTCATCTGTTGAAGAGCCAAACTTAAATGGTTATCTGAACTATATTCAATCTATACTAAAAAAGTAAGTTCTTATCAGAACTTGTGATGAGTTCTTATCAGAAGATGTGATGCACATACAATGGATTATTAGCCATGAAAAAGAAGGGAATCCTGCCATTTGTGACAAAAAGGAAGAGTCCTGAGCGCATTATACCAAAAGAACTGTCAGAGAAAGACAAACACTGTATGAGCTCATTAATAAATGGAATCTAAAAAAGTTTCACTCATACAAACAGAGAGTAGAGTGGTAGTTATTAGAGGTTGTGGGTGAAGGATTTGGTAAGTGTTGGTCAAAGATATAAGCTTCCAGTTAGGAGATGAATTAAGTTCTGGGGATCAATGTAAAGGATGGTAACGATACTTTATAATATTGCATTATACACTTGAAAGTTGCTAAGAGAATAGATCTTAAATGTTTTCACTACAAAAAATGGTAAAGTGATAGAGGAGTTAGCTAGTGCTATGGTGACAACCATTTGGCAATATCAAATGTGTAAAATTAACATGTTTTATATCTTAAATTTACACAATGTTATATGTCAATTATACCTCCATAAAGCAGGGGAAAATAAGTTTAGTGAATATGACTATGCGAGTATAAATATTAAAAGGGAAAAAATAGGTTTGTTTAATAAATCATTTAAACGTAAATGGTAAAAATAGATTATACAATAAAGATTTTATAGAACAAATTCTGAAATGTTTTCCCTAGAAATAATATTCTAGTAGTTCCAAATTTTTCATTGTAGATAAGACTGAGTTGAGTGAAGTATATTCTAAATCCATGATGATATCTATTTTGGAGTTTTGTTAGGACTTTATGTTATGTTTAAACTTTTGTATTATGTAGGGAAAATATTTTCGTTTGATAAAACTATGAACTGATAAAATTTTCAAAATGATGGATAGTTTCTTTTTTCCCAACCAGAAACCAGAGTTCTCTTCATAATTAAAGTTATATTGAGTAAAAATTCAGTTTCAGTAATTTCAATATGCCACTCTTCCTAAAGCAAACTTCATTTATTATATGTCAAAAATCAAAGTAAATCTGTGATATTAGAAGTACAGCACCTTTGTGAATGATTCATTGTTTAGTGTATTAACTTGTGAAAAGGAAAATTAGAGTCATAATTCTTCTATATCTAACTTGAAACTTATTTTTGTATAAGGAAAAGATAAATTATTCTTTTTAATATTTAATATATATTAAATAAAGTAATGATTAACTGTTGAATAAAATAAACCTTGGAGTGCAAAGAAAAGCAAAGATCTGTACAATTAATTTTTAGTGTTTCTTGCCCTGAAACATATTAAAAGCTCTATTTCACATCAAAGGGACATTCTATAATTTTGTATGTCAATAGAAATTTTGCACAATATTGATTTACAAATTAGTATTTCAATGGCATGCTTTTATGGTAATCAAACTTAGGAGTACTTGCATTAGGAAACTTAGATCTAAACTGATTGTGATACATTTATTAAAATCTGGCATTTGGATTTTGTATAAGTAATTTAAAAATGATAGTCTGTAATTCATGGAGTGTTGTGTGCTTTTCATTAATCTTCTTCCTTTAGTAGATCCATTCAACCACCAAATAATAGCTTTCTTATAAGAGCCCAGAAGTTTAATTTTTTCATTCGTTAGATTTCAAATGATTTGTTACAAGATAAATGCTCTGAGGTATTGTCCCATTTTACAAAGACAGAATTCTAAAGTCTTTAGAATCATTTGATAATCTGTGATATAATTCCTACCTAATTTTTCAATTTCATAACATTTCTTCATAGGATTCTTCAATCCCGTTTTTAGAACATCACTTCTTTTGTGACAAAACATTAGATTTTTCCCTTTTATTACAATGCACAGGTGATGTGCCCATGAAATATTTGATGAGTAAATGAGGGCTCGAGTGAAAATTGCTTCCACTGTCACTCTTTCTGTAAAATATTTGATAATCTATTATTCTTTATGTACTTTCCACTGTTCTGGTGACATCTTGAATTTATGCCAATATGGTGCTTATAATGTTCTTTTTTTTTTATAATGTTCTTAAAGATAATTCAGTATGAATTTATCACTAACCACCTCTAAACTGTATACTTGTAATTATATGCTATCTCTTATTTTTAATTGCCTGCTTCATGAGTACTCTTAGTCTCATTTATTGCTGAATAGCAAAGTGTGTTAGTCTTTCAGTCATGTTCGACTGTTTGCAACCTGTAGCTCACCTGGCTCCTCTGTCCATGGAATTCTCTTGGCAAGAATACTGGAGTGGGTCACTGTTCCCTTCTCTAGGGCATCTTCCTGACCCAGGGATTGAACCCAGGCCTCCTGAATTGCGGGCAGATTCTTTACCATCTGAGCCACCAGAAAAACCCACTGAATAACAAACTACTTCAAAATTTAATGACTTAAACTATTCCAAACTTGATGACTTAAAAGAGCAGTCATTTTGTTTTTTTCCTGTGAGCAGTCATTCAAGAGGGCTTAATACTGATAGGTTTTCTTTGCTCCTCATTGAGGTTGAGGACTTAATATGGCTTGATATGTCTAATCCTACATCTAGGATGTTTGGAATGTGGAGATTTCTTTGCACTCATAATCCATTATTCGTAAGAACTTCTCTTTCCTTACATGGTTTTGCAACCCTCCATTCTACAGAGTATTCATTTACATCTAGCCTCCTCAGTATTATAATCTAGGTTTCTTTATATAGTACCTGAGGCTTCTTATGAGAGTGAGAAAGGAAGTTATAAGACTTCTTAAAACCTAGTCTCCAAAGTCATTCTACCTCATCCTACTTAAATCACAGGCCAGCCATATTCAGTGTATGAGAAATATATTACACCCGCTGACAAGAAGAAAAGCAAATTCCTTTGCAAAAGTGAAAAATCATGGCATCTATCTTTGAAAATAATCTTCCCCAGGCACTCTATGCATGATAATTAACTTTCTTATTCTATATTTCTCATCTGGAAAAGAGAAGTTTGGAATAATTGATTTCTAAGATTAGTTCAGTTCAGTTCAGTCACTCAGTCATGTCTCTTTGTGACCCCATGGACTGCAGAATGCCAGGCCTCCCTGTTCATCACCAACTCCCAGAGTTTAGTCAAACTCATGTCCATTGTGTCGGTGATGCCATTCAACCATCTTATCCTCTGTTATCTCCTTCTCCTCCTGCCTTCAATCTTTCCCAGCATCAGGGTCTTTTCCAGTGAGTCAGTTCTTCATATCAGGTGGCCAAAGTATTGGAGTTTCAGCTTCAACATCAGTCCTTCCAATGAACATTCAGGACTGATTTCCTTTAGGATGAAATCGTTGGATCTTCTTGCAGTCCAAGGGACTCTCAAGAGTCTTCCCCAACATCACAGTCCAAAAGCATCAGTTCTTCGGTGCTCAGCTTTCTTTACAGTCCAACTCTCACATCCATACATAACTAATGGAAAAAACATAGCCTTGATTAGACAGACCTTTGTTGGCAAAGTAATGTCTCTGCCTTTTAATATGCTGTTTAGATTGGTCATAACTTTTCTTCCAAGGTGCAAGCATCTTTTAATATCATGGCTGCAGTCACCATCTGCAGTAATTTTGGAGCCCAAGAAAATAAAGTGTGCCACTGTTTACACTGTTTCTCCATCTATTTGCCATGAAGTGATGGGGCCAGAGGCCATGATCTTAGTTTTCTTAATATTGAGCTTTTTAAGCCAATTTTTTTACTCTCCTCTTTCATTTTTATCAGGAGCCTCTTTAGTTCTTCTTCATTTTCTGCCATAAGGGCAGTGTCATCTGCGTATCTGAGGTTATTGATATTTCTCCCAGCAATCTTGATTCCAGCTTGCGCTTTATCCAGCCTGCATTTCTCATAACTTTCTATGAGCATTTCTAAGATAACTTTCACTAAAATATTGGAAAAGCTCTTTGGGTCTAATGGGTATGTTTAATAAACAAGAAGCATGAGTTTCTACTTGTATATTCTATGGCAACACTGGACTGTTCCCTAAGCAAGCTAATAAATAACCAAAAAATTATTAAGAGAACACCACTTTTGCTAAATTAAAAATAAATATCCTGAATTTTCAGAAAATTATTATTTTTTATCTCCATAAGTGTAATTCAGGAAGGTTGGCTTCTCTAGTATTAAGTTGTTAACAGTTTTGATATTGGTAATAATCATGCTGTCAGTCTGATCTGTACTAGATAAATTAACAGGCAAGATATATCACCTTAAAATTTAATATTTATATACACATTTTTCAAAATGTGCATAAAGGTATTTTATATAGAGAATTATCTCTTTGTAATTTGTATTTACTTATGAATATAGTATTATAATAAGTGTGAGGTGATATGTTATTTTTTATTAACTGTCTACAAGTGTACTTTCAAAAGCAACATGTACATTTTTATTGATTTCTTTCTAATTTTTCTATGTTTTGCTTGTTCTGATCATATTTATTAGGAAACATTGTGAGGGATATTGTTGAATTTATTGATAATTTTGGGTTTACATTTTCTATATCCCTTTTTATTCTTATAGTAATTCATTTTTACTACATTACAAAAAGTACTTATGTAAAATAAATATGAGATTTTCTTTTCCTTTAGTGCAAGTAACTCTTCTAGAATAGCCCAAGCTGGGACAATGCAGAGTAAATACAAATTTTACAGTTGCTAAACTATTCTTGCGTGTTTACTTCCTCCTCAGAATGTACTATTATTCATGTTATAAACAATGGGTTATAAGAGGAGAAAAAATGATTGATTCGTAGTCCCACCTATCTTAATAATGAGTTGTATTGCTGTCTTATTTTATTGAGAAATGCATTGATCCATACACCCCAGTTGATAAATAAGTAGAAAGTTGGATATGATTTAGAAGAAATTACTCCATAAAGAAATGCCAGCTAAACAAGAATTTGTTTCATATGTTTTCTCCTCTTTAATACAGTGTGTTAGGCTATATTTCAAATAATTATTTTTTACATTTTGTACAGGTGACTTGGTGGTTTTAAATTTCATATAACCCTGCTTCTGGTGACTTTTACATCTTTTTTTATATGTGCTCTCTTTAGGAAGCAAATTTCAGGAAAGTCAAACAGCTATTGAGTTACTCAACAGAATTTAAACCCCAAGATCTTTAAAGCAAAAGATTGATATAAATCTCAGATAACAGAACTATTTACTAGCAGATTAAAGATCTGGAAGAGACTGTGAGTTTGTTCCATTAATCTGAAGAAATCTTTACCTTCAAACTATCCTGTCCTATTGCTATGTCAGTATCAATTCAGAAAGAACACAGTACTTGAAAATCCAGCTAGAAGTAAATTTCAGAATTATAGTTTTCATCTATTCTTTTCCTCTATTCACCTATTTCCTTCTTTATTTTATCTACTCTCTTTATTTGCTTAATTTTTTCTTATGGTGTTTTATTTTTGTAACTCAATGATATTTCTATTTCTAAATGAAGAATGCAATCCTATAATCTCCTTTGCACTTCATTATTAACATGATAAACTTAGAAATGTTTTTAAGTCACTAGGCCACTGTGAAATTCTAAAGGAAAATATTTACTATGTGCACATCTGTCAGAAGTTGCTAAGATAAGAAAAATAAATCGATTCTTAATAAAAACTGGTGTGCAGATTATCCTATAATAAGGTATGCTTTGGACTGAAAAGGGCAAATCTTTTGAGATTATAATGACTATACCTTATAAAGCTGAAGTTTAATTTCTGTTGCTGCACAGCATGACTTGACATAAATATTTTTCTTCTTTAATATACTTCATATTTTAGAATAGTTTTAGGTTCAGAGAATACTAAAAAGAAGGTACACAGATTTTCCATATACACCCTGGCCCCAAATATGTATAGCCTCCTCCACAGTTAGCATTCCCCCTACCTACAATGAGGAGAAGGCAATGGCATCCCACTCCAGTACTCTTGCCTGGAAAATCCCATGGATGGAAGAACCTGGTAGGCTGCAGTCCAGGAGGTCACTAAGAGTCGGACACGACTGAGCGATTTCACTTTCACTTTTCACTTTCATGCATTGGAGAAGGAAATTGCAACGTACTCCAGTGTTCTTGCCTGGAGAACCCCAGGGACGGGGGAGCCTAGTGGGCTGCCATCTATGGGGTCACACAGAGTCAGACATGACTGAAGTGACTTAGCAGTAGCAGCAGTAGCTACCTACAATGGGTGCATTTTTTTTTTTTTTTAACAATTCAGGAGCCAATGTTGACATCATTGTAACACAAAGTCCACAGTTTCCATTAGGGTTCACTCTAGTGTTGTACATTCTATAGCTTTGGATGGATTTATAACAGATGTATCCATGGTTATAGTATTAATAATTTCACTTCCCTAAATCCTTTGTGCTCTAACTATTCCTCTGCATTCCTAGCCTCTGGCAAACACTGATCTTTTTACTGTTTCCATGGTTTTGCTTTTTCCAGAATGTCAATATGTTTGTTATCATACAGTAGATAGCCTTTTTAAATATAGCTGCTTTCATTTAGTAATATGCATTTAAAATTCCTCCATGTCTTTTCATGGCTTTATCTCTTTCTTCTTAGTACTGTACAGCATTCCATTATTTGCATATAGAACCATGTATTTATCTATTCACTGACAGAAAGACAGTTTACTACTGCTGCTACTGCTAAGTCGCCTTAGTCCAACTCTGTGCAACCCCATAGATGGCAGCCCACCAGGCTCCCCTGTCCCTGGGATTCTCCAGGAAAGAACACTGGAGTGGGCTGCCACTTCCTTCTACAATGCAGGAAAGTGAAAAGTGAAAGTGAAGTTGCTCAGTCATGTCTGACTCTTTGCGACCCCATGGACTGCAGCCTACAAGGCTCCTCTGCCCATGGGGTTCTCCAGGCAAGAGTACTGGAGTGGGTTTGCTTCCAAATATGGGAAATTGTGACGAAAGCTACTATAAAAAACTTGCATGTAAGTTTTTGTGTGTTTATAAGTAAAGTTGGCTTAAAGCTCAATATTCAGAAAACTAAGATCATGGCATCTGCTCCCATCACTTCATGGGAAATCGATGGGGAAACAGTGGAAACAGTGTCAGACTTTATTTTAGGGGGCTCCAAAATCACTGCAGATGGTGACTGCTTCCATGAAAATAAAAGACGCTTACTCATTGGAAGAAAAGTTATGACCAATCTAGATAGCATATTCAAAAGCAGAGACATTACTTTGCCAGCAAAGGTCCATCTAGTCAAGGCTATGGTTTTTCTAGTGATCATGTATGGATGTGAGGGTTGGACTGTGAAAAAAACTGAGCACCGAAGAATTGATGCTATTGAACTGTGGCATTGGAGAAGACTCTTGAGAGTCCCATGGACTGCAGGGAGATCCAACCAGTCCATTCTAAAGGAGATCAGTCCTGGGTGTTCTTTGGAAGGAATGATGCTAAAGCTGAAGCTCCAGTACTTTGGCCACCTCATGCGAAGAGTTGACTCATTGGAAAAGACTCTGATGCTAGGCGGGATTGGGGGCAGGAGGAAAAGGGGACGATAAAGGATGAAATGGCTGGATGGCATCACTGACTCGATAGACATGAGTTTGAGTGAACTCTGGGAGTTGGTGTTGGACAGGGAGGTCTGGTGTGCTGCATTTCATGGGGTCACAAACAGTCAGACATGACTGAGTGACTGAACTGAACTGAATTGAGCTGAACTGAACTGAACTAGTGTTAAATTACTATGGATAATCACCATTGAGCACAATTTCTGGATCATAAGGTAGGAGAATGTTTAGTTTTACGAGAAACTGACAAAATTCATAATTTCCAAATATTTCTGTTTAGTCTCTGGGTTGTCTTCTCATTCTCTAGACATTTTTTTGCAGATCAAACATGTTTAATTTTAATGAAGTACAGCTTCTCAATGATTTCTTTCAAGAATTATGCCTTCAATGTTTTATGCAAAAAGTCATTATCAAATCTAAGATCATCTATGTTTTCTACCATGTTATTTTCAAGGAATTCACAGTTTTCAATTTACATTTATATCTGTCATTTATTTTGAGTTAATTTTAGTGAATAGTGCGAGGTGTCTGTATACTTTCCTTTTTAAATTTTTTTCTGAGAATATCCAGTTTTTTTATAATCAGTTATGAGAAAAATTACCTTTTTTCCATTTTACTAGCTTTGCTTCTTTGTTAGAATAAGTTTACTTGTTTAGTGTAATTGTACAGGCCTATTTATAAGTTTTCTATTCTGCTCTATTGATCAATTTTTCTACTCTGTTACCAGACAACACTGTCCTGAGCACTATATCTTTGTAGTAAGTCTTGAAATTGGGTAGCATCAGTTCTCCAACAATGAGTTTGTTAAGATACATGTATAAGCTGTACTATATATAAAGGTTTGGCCAAAAAGTTTGGGCTTTTCCATATGATAATACAAAAAACTCAAATGAACATTTTGGCTAATCTGATATATATGTGCATATATTTATACACACACACACACACACACACACACACACACGGGCTTTCCTGTTGGCTCAGTGGTAAAGAATCTGCCTGCCAAGGGAGGAAAATGTGAGTTCGATCCTTGAGCTGGAAAGATCCCCTGGAGAAGGAAATAGCAACCCACTCTAGTAATCTGGCCTGGGAAATCTGATGGAGAGAGGGTCCTGGTAGGCTATAGTCCATAGGTTCCCAAAAAGACATTCATGACTTAGCCACTAAATAAGAACAATAATGTGTCTGTGTGTGTCTGTATACTTGCTTGCTGAAACTTTGGTTTGGATTGTGTTGAATCTACTATACATCAAACTGCAAAGAACTAACATCTTGACAATATTGAATATTCCTATCACAAGCATGATAGGGCTTCCCGGTGGCTCAGCTGGTAAAGAATCTGCCCGCAGTGTGGAAGAGCTGCATTTGATTCCTGGGTTGGGAAGATCTCCTGGAGAAGGGAACGGTTACTCACTCCAGTATTCTGGCCTGGAGAATTTCCATGTACTGTATAGTCCATGGGGTTACAAAGAGTTGACATGACTGAGTGACTTTCACTTTCATATCATAAACATGGGATATCTCTGTTTTGTTAGTTCTTCTTTGATTCATTTTGTCAGATTTTGAGGTAAGTTAAAAAAAAAAAAAGATTTCCCACTGCACTAAAGGATTTAGGAAAACTGACCTGTATGAACTGACTATAAGAAATAATTGTTATTTATAATCTGTTTTCCCCTTAGTATTTGAAGGAAATTAACTGGAAAAACCAGAATACATTGAGTCAGTAGTGTTCAGAGAGAGATGAATAAAAGTAATTTTTGCATTTCTAAAATCTCTTAGAGCTATCTAAAAATAGAAGACTCAATCCTGACTCATATCTCCCAAGTAATCTTCTAATACTGGGGAAAATGAAGGGAGATTTGGCTAAATGGATCAATTTCAAAGTAATTGAAGTCCAAACATCACAAGTTTTGCCCTGAACTGTAGTTTACCAAAACCGGTTTATATATTAGAAAATTTATTGTTAAGTTTATCATATAAGTTCTAGGAAAATCTGCAGAAAATAAATATATTTGAGGGTTTATAATATTGATGATAAAGAAAATATACTATTAAAACATTTTCAATCAGAGTAACATCTTAAGATAAATTTCATAAAATTCTAATTTTTTTTAATTTTATGATTAAATATAGCAGATAATGAATGGCAGTATATTTTGAGTGCATGATGAATGGTATCATTTTAAGAATAACAATTTCATAATTATGTGGACTGAGAGAAGCTATTAATTCAGTTTACAAATGAGTTATTTGCAATTCTGTTATTTGATTAAATTTTTAGAAGAATTCAAACAGAATGTGAATATGATTTTCCCCTTTACTCATACATCAATATGTTAAAATTTTATGTATATTTGAGGTAATATGTTCAAGGTCATTTCCCTTTATACCTTTTCCAGAAAATGTGTATGCAAAACTGCTGATATATGAAAGTAATGATTAATGTTTCTCCCTACAAAATGGCATTTCTATTTATATAGCCTGAGCAACACAAATATACAAATGTTTTAAGACTTCTCTGAGGCTTCTGTAGAACTCATTGTTGTTTTTCAGTCATGTCCAGCTCTTTACGACCCTGTGGACTGCAGCACTCCAGGCCTCTATGTCCCTCACCATCTTCAGAAGTTTGCCCAAGTTCATGTCCATTACATCAGTGATGACATCCAGCCTTCTCAACTTGTGACACCCTCTTCTCCTTCTCCCCTCCATATTTCCCAGATTCAGGGACTTTTCTACTGAGTCAGCTATTCACATCAGATGACCAAAATACTGGAGTTTCAGCTTCAGCATCAGTCCTTCCAATTAACATCCAGGGTTGATTTCCCTTAAGATTGACAGGTTTGATTTCCTTGCTATTCAAGGGATTCTCAGGAGTCGTCTCCAGCACCACAGTTCAAAGTCATCAATTCTTTGGCACTCTGCCTTCTTTACAGTCCAGCTCTTAAAACTATACCTGACCACTGGAAAGACCATAGCCTTGACCATACAGACCTTTGTTAGCAGAGTAATGTCTCTTATTTTCAACATTGTCCAGGTTTGTCATAGCTTTCCTGCTAGTAAGCACAAGTCTTCTGATTTCATGGCTGAAGTCACAATCCGCAGTGATTTTAGAGCCCAAGAAAGGAAATCTGTCTCTGCTTCTACCTTACCCCGCCTCTATTCACCATGAAATAATGCGACTGGATGCAATGATCTTATTATGATATTTTTAATGTTAGTTTTAAGCCAGCTCTGTCACTCCTTCACCCTCATCAAGAGCCTCTTTAGTTCCTCTTCCCTTTCTGGAATTAGAGTGGTATCATCTGTATATCTGTGGTTGTTGATGTTTCTGCCACCTACATTGTTTCCAGCTTGTAACTCATCCAGCCCAGCATTTCTTATGATTTGCTCAGCATATAGATTAAACAAACAGAGTGATAGCAGACAGCCCTGGCGTACTCCTTTCTCAATCTTGAGCCAATCATTTGTTTCATACAGAGTTCTAACTGTTGCTCTTTGACCCGCATACAGGTTTCTCAGGAGACAGGTAAAATAGTCTGGTATTCCCATCTCTTTAAGAGCTTTCCAGTGTTTATTATGATAATCGAGGCTTTGGCATAGTCAATGAAACAGAGGTAGATGTTTCTCTTTTTTTGCTGGAATTCCCTGGCTTTCTCTATGATTCAGAAAAGGTTGGCAATTTGATCTCTTCTTTCTCATCCTTTTCTAAACCCAGCTTGGACATGTGGATGTTCTTTGTTTGCATAATGCTGAAGTCTAGCTTGCAAGATTTTAAGCATAAACTTACTAGCATGGGAGATGGGTGCAATTGTCTGATGGTTAGCACATTCTTAGCACTACCCTTCTTGAGAACTGGGATGAGGACTGACCTTTTCCAGTCTTGTGGCCACTTCTGGATCTTCTTGATTTACTGACATATTGAATGCAGCACCTTGATGGCATCATTCTTTAGGATTTTGAATAGTTCTACTGGATTTCTGTCACATCCTCTAGCTTTTTTAACAGCAGTGCTTCATAAGGCCTACTTGATTTCACTCTCCAGAATGCCTGGCTCTGAGTGAGCGAACACACCATTGTCATAATCTGGTTTATTTGGGTCTTTTTTGTACAGCTCTTCATGTATTCTTTACATCTCTTCTTGATCTTTTTAGCATCTACTAGATGTCTACCATTTTTGTCCTTTATTGTGCCCTTCTTTGGGCAAATATTGTCTTGATATCTCTAATTTTCATAAAGAGATTTCTAGTATTTCCTCTTCTGTTTTCTTATAGTTTTATATACACACTCTTCATTGAATGAGAACTTTCTGTCTCTCTGTGCTGTTCTTTGGATATACCTTTCTCTTTCTCCCTTGCTTTTCACTTCTCTTCTTTCTTTAGCCGTTTGTACGGCCTCCTCAGATAACCACTTTGCCTTCTTGCTTTTCTTTTCCTTTGGGACTGTTATATTCTCTGCCTCCTGTGCAATATTATAGACCTCTGTCCATAGTTCTTCAGGCACACTGCAAGTACTAATCCCTTGAATCTGTTACCTCCACTGCATATTCATAGGGGATTTGATTTAAGTCATACCCGGCTGGCCTGGTGATTTTCTCCATTTTCTTTAGTTTAAGCCTGAATTTTGCTTTGAGAAGCTGATGATCTGAGTCACAGTCAGCTCCAGGTCTTGTTTTTGCTGATTTTATACAACTTCTCCATCTTTAGCTACTAAGAATGTAATCAATTTGATTTTGGTATTGGCCATTTGGTGATGTCCAGGTATAAAGTTGTCTCTTGTGTTGTTGAAAAAGTGGATTTGCTATGACCAATGCATTCTCTTGACAGAATTCAGTTAGCATTTGCCTTGCTTCATTTTAATCTCCAAGGTCAAACTTGCCTGTTACTCCAGGTATCTCTTGACTTCCTACTTTTGCATTCCAATCCCCAATGATGAACAGAACATCTTTTTTCTTTTCTTTCTTTCTTTTTTTATTTGTTGGTGTTAGTTCTAGAAGTTCTTCTAAGTCTTCATAAAACTTATCAACTTCAGCTTCTTTGCCATCAGTGGTAAGGGCATAGATTTGGATTACTCTGATGTTGAATGGCTTGCCTTGGAAACGAACTGAGATCATTCTGTAATTTTTGAGGTTACATCCAAATACAGCATTTTGGACTCTTTTGTTAATTATGAGGGCTACTCTATTTCTTCTATAGGATTGTTGCCCATAGTAGTAGATATAATGGTCTTCTGAATTAAATTCACCCATTACTGTTCATTTTAGTTCACTGATCCCTAAGATCTCGATGTTTATTCTTACCATCTCCTGCTTGACAACATCCTATTTATCCTGATTCATAGACCTAACATTCCAGGTTCCTATGCAACTGTCCTTTGCAGCATTGGATTTTACTTTCATCACCAGATACATCCACAACGGAGCATTATTTCTGCTATGGTACAGCTGTTTCATACTTTCTGTGGCTATTAGTAGTTCTCCTCAGCTACTGGGCATAACCAAAACAACAGTGGAGAATATCAGATTATTAACCTCTGCTGGACTATGAGCTGTCAAAAAATATGACTTTAAAAATTTTCATTGTAACTATATAAGTTTTTAATTGATTTATAAGTGTATGCCATAGTGATTAAAGTTTTATAGATTATATTTCAATTATTATAAAATAATACCTATATTTCTCCAAGTTGTACAATCTATCCTTGTAGCTTACTTATTTTATGCATGGTAGTTTGTGTCCCTTAATCCCATAACCTCATCTTGCCCCTCTTCCCTTCTCTCCCTACTGCTAATCACCGCTTTGTTCTCCTTATCTGTGGGTCTGTATCTCTATTGGTGTATTCATTTGTGTGTCGTATTTTTAAGATTTCACATACAAGTGATAATATACAGTGTTTGTGCTTTTCTGTCTGACATTTCATTAACCATAATACCCTCAAAGTCCGTTCGTGTTGTTGCAAATGACAGAATTACACTTTCTTTGTTGCTGTTCAGTCTCTCAGTCTTGCCTGACTCTTTGCGACTCCACGGACTGCAGCTTGTGAGACCTCCCTGTCCGTCACTATCTCCTGGATCTTGCACAAACTCATGTCCATTGAGTTGGTGATGCCATCCAACCAACTCATCCTCTGTTGCCCCCTTCTCCTCCTGCCCTCAATCTTTCCTAACATCAGGGTTTTTTCAGTGATTTGTCCCTTCACATCAGGTGGCCAAAGTACTGGAGCTTCAGCTTCAGCATCAATCCTTCCAGGTTGATTTCCTTTAGTATTGACTGGTTTGATCTCATTGTGTCTGAGAGACTCATGTATCTTCTCCAGCACCACAATTCAAAAGAGTCAGTTTTTCAACCCTCAGCCTTCTCTATAGTACAACTCTCACATCTGTACATGACTATTGCAAAGAACATAGCTTTGACTATATGGAGCTTTGTCGGGAAAGTGATGTCTCTGCTTTTTAATATGCTGTCTAGATTTGTCATAGCTTTTGTTCCAAGGAGCAAGCATCTTTTAGTTTCTTGGCTGCAGTCACTGTCTGCAGTGATTTTTGGAGCCTAAGGCAATAAAGTCTGTCACTGTTTCAATTTTTCCACATCTGTTTGCCATGAAGTGATGGGACCAGATGCCATGATCTTAGTTTTTTAATGTGGAGTTTTAAGCCAGTTTTTTTACTTCCCTCTTTCTCCTTCAGCAACAGGCTTTTTAGCTCCTCTTCACTTTCTGACATGAGAGTGATTTTTTTTTTGTTTTGGTAATATTCCATTATGTGTGTGTTTGTGTGTGTATGTGTGTGTATAAACATTTTCATCAACACTGTACTAGAGTTTTTCCTTTGCTCCACATCCTTGCCAATATTTATTATCTGTACACTCTTTGAGAATAATCATTTTGACAGGTATGAGCTGATATCACATCATAGTTTTAAGATATTTTCTCTGTTGATCAGTGATGTTGAGCATTTTTTCCTGTGTTTGTTCATTAACTATATCTTCTTTGGAAAAAAAAAAGTGTATTTAGGTCTTCCTATCATTTTTTCTAATCGGGTTTTTTTTTTCAATATTCATTTATAACAGCTGTTTATCTGTTTTAGATATTAATCTCTTATTAGTCATATAATTCACAAATATTTTCCAAAGCTTCAGATTTTCTTTTGGTTGATGGTTTCCTATGCTGTATGCTGCTGCTGCTGCTAAGTCACTTCAGTCGTGTCTGACTCTGTGTGACCCCATAGATGGCAGCCTACCAGGCTTCTCCATCCCTGGGATTATCCAGGCAAGAACAGTGGAGTGGGTTGTCATTTCCTTCTCCAATGTATGAGAGTGAAAAGTGAAGTCTCTCAGTCATGTCCAACTCTTCACGACCCCATGGACTGCAGCCCACCAGGCTCCTCTGTCCATGGGAATTTCCAGGCAAGAGTACTGGAGTGGGTTGCCATTGCCTTCTCCGCCCTGTTCTATATAAATGCTTTTAATGAAGTTCCAGGTTTTTGTTTTGTTTTTCAGGGAGTTACATAGGTGTTTGCTTTTGTTTTTTCCTACTTTTGCTTTTGTTTCTTTTGTCTTAGGTTCAGATAAAATAATAATTGTTACAATTTATGTCAGAGTGCTCTGCTCATATTCTCTTCTAGGCATTTTATGGTCTCAGGGGTCGCACTTAAGTCTTTTTTTCCATTTTGAAGTTATTTTGTTTGTTTGTTTTATTTTACTATGATGTGAGGAAAAGCTCTAATTTCATTATTTTACATTCAGCTGTCAAGTTTACCCAATAGATGCATTGAAGAGACTGACTTCTCTCCATTTATTATTATGATTCCTTTATCAAAGATTAACTGATGATAGGTACATGTGTCTATTTCTAGGCTCTCTCTTTTTTTCCATTTATCTTCATGCCTGTTTTTGTGCCAGCAACATGCTGTTTTGCTTACTGTAGCTTACTGGTATTGTCTGAAGTCAGAGAGAGTGATACACCCAGCTTTGTTATTTTTTGCTCAAATGGAAATTTGCAGTCTTTTTGGTTAATATAAATTTTAGGATTATTTGTTCTAGTTCTATGAAAATGTCATAGATATTTTAATAAGGTTTGCATAAAATTTATAGATCCTTTTGTGTAATATGGACATTTTAAAATATTAATTCTTCTAATCAAAGACACAAGATATCTTTTCATTACTTTGTATTGCTTTCAAATTCCTTCATAATGTTTTATAGTTTTCAGAGTATGAATCTTTCAACTCCTTGGTTTAGTTTACTGCTAGATACTTATCTTGAGATTAAGGAATTTTTTTCTTTACATTTTACACCCTGATAGTTAATTATTAGTGTATAGAAAAATGACAGAATTCTGTGTATTAATCTTGTATTGTGCAATGTTATTGAATTCATTTATTAGTGCTAATAGCTTTGTTTTTTTGGTCTAAACGTTAATGTCTTCTATATATAGTATTGTATTGTCTGAAAGGTGACAATGTTACTTCTTTCCTTCCAATTTATATGTCTTTTATTTATTCTTATTATCTGACTGTTGTGGCTATGGCTTGCAATACTATGTTAAACAAATATGATGAGAGTGGATATCCTTGTCTTGTTCCTTAATTTAGTGAAAAAGTTTTCAGCTTTTCACAATTGAGTTTGATGTTAGTTGTGGGTTTGTCATAAATAGTCTTAGTTATGTTGGATTATGTTCCCTCTATTCTAACATTCATAAGAGTTTTTGTCACAAATGGATCTCGACTTTTATCAAATGGTTTTGTCAAATGCTTTAAGATCTTAGGACTTCCCTTGTGGCTCAGCTGGTAAAGAATCTGCCTGCAACGTAGGAGACCTAGGTTCGATCTCTGGGTTGGGAAGATCCTCTGGAGAAGGGAAAGGCTACCCACTTCAGTATTTCTGGCCTGGAGAATTCCATGGATTGTATAGTCCATGTGGTTGCAGAGAGTTGGACATGACTGAGCGACGTTCAAAAAATTAAGATCTTAAGATGATTTTTAATTTTTCCTCTTATTAGTGTGGTGTGTCACATTGATTGAGTGGATATTAAGTCAGCACTGCATATGTGAAATAAATCATACTTGACCGTGGCTTATAATACTTTTTTATGTAAGGTTGAATTTAGTGTCAATATTTTTTCAAGGATTTTTAATTTATGTATATTATGTATATTTGCATTTATTTATATGGCCTATCATTTTTTTGTAAAATCTATTTCTGGTTTAAGTATCAGAGTAATTTTTACCTCACAGAATGAATTTGACAGTATTACATTTTCTTGGTATTTGTGAAATAGTTTGAAGAGAATAGGTATTAGCTTTCTTTATGTCTTAGGGAGAATTCTGCTGTGAAGACTTTTCATATACTTTTGTTTGCTAAGAGGTGTTTTTTTCACTATTAATACAACTTTAGTTTCAATACTAGTGATCTAACTCATCTGATTGTCTATTTCTTCCTGAATCAATCTTGCAAGATTGTATATTTCTAGAATCATGTTCCTTTCTTCAAGGTTGTCCAATTTGTTGGCACATAATTCTTCATACTATTCTTTTCTGATTTTATATCTCTGTGATACTAGTTGTAATTTTTCTTCCTTCATTTCTTGATTTATTTATTTAGGTCCTCTATTTCTTTCTTAATGAGCCTGGCTAAAAGTTTATCAGAGATTTGTCATGGCAAAGGGGCTTATATAATGCAATGAAGCTATGAACCATGCAGTGCAGGCCCAACCAAGACAGATAGGTGGGTCACAGTGAAGATTTGTGACAAAATATGGCCCACTGGAGGAAGGAATGGCAACCACACCAGTATTCTTGCCTAAGAACCCCATAAACAGTTTAAAAAGGCATAAATATATGACAATCGAAGATGAGCTCCCCAGGTTGGAAGGTGTCCAATAGGCTATCGGGGAAGTGGTTGTTGTTGTTCAGTCGCTAAGTCATATCTGATTCTTTGTGACCCCATGGATTGCAGCATGCCAGGCATCTTTGTCCTTTATTATTTTCTGGAGTTTGCTAAAACTCATTTCCATTGAGTTGGTATTGCCATCTAACCATCTTATCCTCCATCACCCCCTTCTCCTCCTGCCTTCCATCTTTCCCAGCCTCGGGGTCCTTTCCGATGAGTCAGCTTTTTGCCTCAGGTGAGCAAAATGCCAGGGCTTCAGCATCAGCCCTTTCAGTGAATATTCAGGGTTGATTTCCTTTAGGATTGACCGGTATGATCTTCTTGTTCGCTAAGGGACTTTCAAGAGTCTTCCCCAGCACTACAATTCAAAAGCATTGATTCTTTGGTGTTCAGCATTGTTTATGATCCAATTCTCACATCTGTTCATGACTACTGAAAAACTGTAACTTTGACTATACAGACTTGTGTCAGCAAAGATATGTCTCTGCTTTGTAATATGCTGTCTAGGTTTGTCAAAGCTTTTCTTCCAAGGAGCATACATCTTTTAATTTCATGGTTGGAGTGATTTTAGAGCTCAGGAAGCTAAAATCTGCCAATTTTCCAATTTTTTTTCCTATTTGCCATGAAGTGATAGGACTGGATGCCATGATCTTATTTTTTTGAATATTGAGTTTTAAGTCAGCATTTTCATTCTCCTCTTTAACCCTCATTCAGAGGTTCTTTAGTTCCTCTTCAATTTGTGCCATTGCTAATAGCTTCAGTAAGAATGAAATTGCTGGGCCAAAGCAAAAACAATGTTTGGTTGTGGATGTGTCTGGTGTTGAAAGTAAAGTCTGAAGTTGTAAAGAATAATATTGCATAGGGGCCTGATATGCTAGGTTGATGAATCAAGGTAAATTGGACGTGATCAAGCAAGAGATGGCAAGTGACTATTGACATCCTAGGAATCAGTGAACTAAAATAGATGTGAATGGGCAAATTTAATTCAGATGACCATTATATTCTTGCCTACTACTATGGTCAAGAAGCCCTTAGAAGAAATGGAGTAGCTCTCACAGTCAACAAAATAATCCAGACTGAATTATGTGAGTACAGTCTTTAAAAAGACAAATGATCTCTGTTTGTTTCCAAGGCACACTACCAAACATCACAGTAATCCAAATCTATGCCCCAATTACAAATGCTGAAGAACCTGAAATTGAAGGGTTCTACACACATTGGAGAAGGAAATGGCAACCCACTGCGGTGATCTTGCCTGGAGAATCCCAGGGACGGGGGAGCCTGTTGGGCTGCCATCTATGGGGTCGCACAGAGTCGGACACGACCGAAGTGACTTAGCAGCAGCAGCAGCATACAGTCCTAGAGAGGCTTCCCTAGTGGCTCAGACGGTAAAACATCTGTCTGCAATGCAGGAAACCCGGGTTCCATCCCTGGGTTGGGAAGATCCCCGGGAGAAGGAAATGGCAGCCCAGTCCAGTATTCTTGCCTGGAAAATCCCATGGACCACAGAGCCTGGTAGGTTACCGTCCATGGGGTTGCAGAGTTGGACACGACTGAGCGACTTCACTCTCACTTTCACTATACAGTCCTAGAAGACCTTTTAGAGCTAACACACACACACACACACACACACAAGATTTCCTTTTCTTCACAGGGAATTGGAATGTGAAAGTAGGAAGTCAAGACATATCTGGAGTAACAGACAAGGTTGGTCATTGAGTACAAAATGAAGCAGGGCAAAGAGTTTTGTCAGGAGAACACACTGGTCATAGCAAACACCCTTTACCAACAATATAAGATAGGATTCTGCACATAGACATCACCAGATCCTCAATAATGAGATCAGGTTGATCATATTCTTTGCAGCTGAAGATGGAGAAGCCTCTATACAGTCAGCAAAAACAACATCTGGAGCTTACTGTGGCTCCAATCAAGAGTTCCTTATTGCAAAATCCAGGCTTAAATTGAAGAAAGTAGAGAAAACCTCTAGGCATTTCAGTTGTGACCCATATTAAATCTCTTATGATTATACACTGGAGGTGATGAATAGATTCAAGGAATTAGATCTGGTAGACAGAGTGCCTGAAGAACTATGGACTCAGGTTCATGACATTGTATAGGAGGCAATGAACAAAATAATCCCAAAGAAAAAGAGACACAAGAAGTCAAAGTGGTTGTTTGAGGAGGCTTTAAAAAAAGCTGAGCAAAGAGGAGAAGCAAAAAGCAAAGGAGAAAGGGAAAGACAGACCCGCCTAAAGGCAGAGTTCCAGAAGATAGCCAGGAGAGATAAGAAAGCCTTCTTAAACGAACAATGAAAAGAAATGGAGGGAAAGAGTAGAAAGAGTAGAAATATCCTCAAGAAAACAGAGATATCAAGGTCACATTTCATACATGGATGAGCATGGTAATGGGCAGAAAAAGCAAAGACCTAATATAAGAAGAAGATAGTAAGAAGTGGTAAGAATACAGAAGAACTATACAGAACTATACGGAAATAATGACCCGGTTAATCATGATTGTGTGATCTCTCATCTGGAGCCACACATCCTGGAGTGTGAAGTCAAGTGGGTTTTAGAAAGCTTTACTACAAACAAAGTTAGTGGAGGTGATGAAATTCCAGTTCAGTTGAGCTATTTAAAATCCTAACAATAGATTCTGATGAAGTGCTATTTTCAGTATGTCAGCAAATTTGGAAAACTCAGCATTGGCCACAGGATTCAAAAATGTCAAGTTCCATTCCAATCTCAAAGAAAGACAATGCCAAAGAATGTTCAAACTACCATACAATTGTGCTCATTTCACATCCTTGTTATATAATACACAAAATCCTTCAATCAAGGCTTCAGTAGTATGGGAACCGGAAAAATCCAGATATACATGATGGGTTTTGAAGAGCTAGAGGAACCAGAGATAAAATTGCCAACATCGTTGGATCATAGAAAAATCAAGATAATTCCAGAAAAGTATCTACTTCTGCTTCTTTGCCTGTGGCTGTGTGTGTCACCACAAAGTGTGGAATAATTCCTAAAATGATGGGAATACCAGAATATTATACCTGCCTCCTGAGAAATCTGTATATGGATCAAGAAGCAGCATTTAGAACCTTACATGGAACAACTGACTGGTTCAAAACTGGGAAAGGAGGACATCAAGGCTGTACATTGTCACTGTGTTTATTTAACTTACCTGCAGAATACAGCATGAAAAATACCAGGCTGGACAAATCACAGATGTAATCAGTATTTCAAGAAGAAATATCAAAAACCTCAGATAGGCAGATGATACCACTCTAACAGCAGAAAGTGAAGAGGAACTTAAGAGTCTTTTGATAAAGGTGAGAGAGGAAAGTGGAAAAAGCCGAGTTAAAACTCAACATTCAAAAATCTAAGATCATGCATCCAGTCCCATCACTTCATGGCAAATGGAAGGGGAAACAGTGGAATCAGTGACTGATTTTCTTTTCTTGGGCTCCAAAATCGCTGCAGACAGTGACTGTGGCCATAAAATTAAAAGACACTTACTCCTTGGAAGGAAAGCTATGGCAAACCTCGATAGACAGTATTAAAAAGCATAGACATCACTTTGCTGATAAAGATTCGAATAGTCAAAGCTATGGTTTTTCCAGGGGTCATGTATACATGTGAGAGTTGGACCATAAAGAAGGCTGAGCACCACTTAGAAAAGACCCTTAACATTTTTAGGGTAGGTTTCCTATTGATAATTCTTTTAGTGTTTGCTTATTTTTATCTTTCCTTCAATTCTAAATGATTATCTTTTTGGAGTAGAATATCATATGTTGCAGGTTTTTCTATTACCAAGCTCTCTTCTGGCTACAATGTTTCTACAGACAAATTATTTGATAATCTTATAGAAATTCTCTTGTACATGACTTTTTTCTTCCTGCTTTTAGAATTTTCTTTATCTTTAAATTTTGCCATTTTAATTATGATATGTCTTGTTGTAATTTTGAATTCATCTTTTTTTGGACCCTCTGTACTTCCTATACTTGGATATTTATTTCCTTCTTCAAGTTGATCATCGTTCAGCAATAATTTTATCAAATATATATTTTTTCAAATATATTATTAGAATTTTTTTCATCAAATATATTATTGACTGCATTCTCTCTTCTTATTTTTGGGACCTCTTTGATGCAAGTGTTACTATGCTTACTGTTATCCCAGAAATCTTTTAAGCAGTTTTTATTTTGTCATTTATTTTCCTTTTTGCCATTATGGTTGGTGATTATTATTATTCCATCTTTCAGAGCACTCATGCATTCATCTGTATTACATATTCTGCTGTTAATTTCTTTGGCTGTTTAAATTTCACTTATTTTAGTCTTCTGTTTCTTTCTTTCTTTTTTTTTTTTTTTTTTTTTGTCTAGTTCCTTGTTAAAATCCTCATGATGTTTCTCTTTTTCTTCCAAATTCAATCAGTAATCTTACTACTAATGCTTCAAACTCTTTAGCTGGTAACTTGTTTCTGTTTCACTGTTTATATTTTTCATTTTTTTTCTCTTATTCTTTCAGTGGAAACAAATTCCACTGTTTTATCATTTTGCATAACTTTCTCTGTCTCTAGAAAATTAGGTGAAAAGTTGCCTATTGAAGTCTTGAGGGACTGTCTGTGAGGTAGCATCCCCATACAGTATGCATGTGTCCAGAGGATTGGTTGAAGAGCTGGATTTGATAAGAACATGTCACATCTTTCCACATGTTGTACTGGCAAAACTTTCCCCATAAGGCTATCAACTTGGTAAGAGGTGAACCTGAAGACGAAGGGGTAGATTCTTTGTAAATATCTTCTCCCATTCAGAGGGGTGCCTTTTTATTTTATTGATAGTTTCTTTCACTGTGCAAGTTTTTTTATTAGTTAAATGTAACTCTGTTTAACTTTTTTTTCCCCTTTTATCCCATGCTTGCTGCTGCTGCTGCTAAGTCGCTTCAGTCATGTCCAACTCTGTGCGACCCCATAGATGGCAGCCCATGAGGCTCCCCCGTCCCTGGGATTCTCCAGGCAAGAACACCGGAGTGGGTTGCCATTTCCTTCTCCAATGCATGAAAGTGAAAAGGGAAAGTGAAGTCGCTCAGTCGTGTCTGACTCTTAGCGACCCCATGGACTGCGGCCCACCAGGCTCCTCTGTCCATGGGATTTTCCAGGCAAGAGTACTGGAGTGGGGTGCCATTGCCTTCTCCTCCCATGCTTGAGACAAATCCAAAAGAAGATATCACTAAGACCAATGTCAGAGTGCACACTTTATGTTTTCTTCTAGGAAAGCAGCTTTGTTCTTTACAGTCTTACTCTAAGTCTTTAATTCATTTTTAGTTTCTTTTTGTATATGGTATGAGAAAGTAGTCCAGTTTGATTCTTTTGTATACCACTGTCCAGTTTTCTAAACACCATTTATTAAAGAAACTATCTTTTCCCCATGATATGGTCTTGCCTCCTCTTTGCCTCATATGAATTGTCTATATGAGTGGGTTCATTTCTGAGCTTTCTATTTTGTCTGATCTTTATGTCCATTTTTTAACATGTACTGTCCTATTTTGATTACTAGAGTTTGTATAGTTTGAAATCTGGGAAAGTGATTCCTCCAGCTATAGTCTTTATCAAGATCATTTTGGCTATTTGGGTCTTTTTGTTTTTATATACATTTTGGAATTATTTGTTTTAGTTCTGTGAAAAATACCACTGATAATTTCATAAGGGTTGTGTTTTATTTGTAGATTGTCTTGGGAAGTATGGTCATTTTAACGATATTGATTCATTCAGTTCAAAAACAATGTATTTCTTTCCATTTGCTTGTGCTTTGATCAGCATCTTATAGTTTCTGAAGTAAGTTTTTTTTTTTTCCCCCCTCATTTTTAGGCTTATTCCTAGGTACTTTATCCTTTTTGATGCAATGATAAATGGGATTGTTTCTTAATTTCTGATACTTTTTGTTACTGTATAGAAATACAACAAGTTTTTGTGGGTCAGTTTTTTATTCTTCAACTTTCTGAAATTCTTTGATGAGTTCAAATAGTATTTTTGTGATGTCTTCAGGATTTATTAAACATAGTATCTGAAAATACTGACAGTTTTACTTCTTTTCCAGTTTGGAAATTTTTATTTATTATATTTACTTTTCATATCTGATTGCTCTGGCCAGGACTTCCAATACTAAGCAATGAGTATTTAAATAGAATGAAAGTGGTGAAAAGCAGAATCTTTCTCTTGTTCCCTGTGTTAAAGAAAATGCTTTAATCCTTTCTGTGAATATGATGTTCACTGTAGTTTTGTCATGTATAGACTTTTTTATGTTCAGGGATGTTTCTTCTCTACCAGTTTGTTGAGAATTTTTATCATAAATGTATGTTGAATTTTGTCAAATAGTTTTTCTGCATCTATAAGATGATCATATCATATTTTTCAATTTGTTAATGTACAGTGTCATGATGATTAATTTGCTGATATTGAGCTATCCTTCCATCACTGGGGTTAAACTGAATTGTTTATGATGCATGAGCCTTTTAACATATTGTTGAATTCTGCTCACTAATATTTTCATAGGATTTTCCACCTGTGTTCATTAGTGATATTGGCTTATAACTTCTTGTGTGTGTGTTTGTGATTTTTTTTTTTTTTTTTTTTTTTGGTTCTATTGTGATGCTGACCTCATTCAGTGAGCTTGAAACCTCTCTAGTTTTTTTGGACTAATCTGAAAAATTGGGTGTTAACTCTTCTCTAAATACATTTGCTAGGGGGAATTGTGTTTTTTGTTTGTTTGTTTTGTTTTAAATTATTGGTTTTGTTTCATTACTGGTAAATATTCTGTTCATATTTTCTACTTCTTGTTTAAGTCTTTGGAGATTCTTGGAATTTTTTTTTTTTTTTTTTTTTTTTTTAGAAATTTGTCCATTTCTTCTATACTATCATTTTATTGTATCATTCATTACTTGTAGTAATCTCATAATCATTTCTATTTATCTGTGATGTCTGTTATAACTTCTCATTTTAAAAATTTATATGCTCATCCAATCTTACCCTGATTTCATTGATCACCTTTATAATCATTACCTTGAGCTCATTATTGGGTAGACTGCTTAGTTCAGTCAGTTCAGTCACTCAGTCACGTCCAACTCTCTACAACCCCATGGACTGCAGCACGCCAGGCCTGCCTGTCCATCACCAACTCCCAGAGTTTACCCAAACTCATGTCCTTTGAGTCAGTGATACCATCCAACCGTCTCATCCTCTGCCATCCCCGTCTCCTTCTGCCTTCAATCTATCTCAACATCAGGGTCTTTTCCAGTGAGTCAGCTCTTTGCATCAAGTGGCCAAAGTATTGGAGTTTCAGCTTCAGCATCAGTCCTTCCAATGAACACTCAGGACTGATCTCCTTTAAGATGGACTGGTTGGACCTCCTTGCAGTCCAAGGGACTCTCAAGAGTCTTCTCCAACACCGCAGTTCAAAAGCATCAATCTCTGGCACTCAACTTTCTTTATAGTCCAACTCTCACATCCATACATGACCAATGGAAAAACCATAGCCTTGACTAGATGGACCTTTGTTGGCAAAGTAATGTCTCTGCTTATCTTCATTTAATTATTCTAGGGTTTTATCTTGTTCCTTTATTTGTAATATGTTCCTCTGTTGACTCATTTTGTAAAATCTCTGTTTTTATTTGCATTTATTTTGTAAGTTCCATCCTCCAATCATAGAATTGTTCTTTAATAGAAGTCCTATGCAAACCAGAAATGTATTTCTATCAAGTCACCAGAGCCGAGGATTGCATGGATATATCTGTTATGGTAGGCAAACTATGTGGATGATCTGGAAAATGTGGCTAGTTCATGGTTCAGTTAGTTACCAGGCCCTTCCTTGTTTGGAAGTGGCCAGAAACAGTGGGCAGGACCAGTTCCTGACACAGTTGTCTGTGAGTTCAAGGTTTTTCAAACCTAATGTTGCCCGACTAGTGGGTGAGGCTGGATCTTAGGGAAGCTGATTAAGAGGCCCAAGGTGTTCAAGAGCTTGTGTTGGCATTCTGGTCTTCAGGGCCCAGTACCAAGCTACTGTTGGTTCCTGACAAGGCAGACTGCAAAACTGTAGTTGTCCTGGGGAGGTGTTCATCCTCTGGTGGATGGAGAGAGACCAAGGGATCCTGCAGACGATGCCTGCCTACTGGTCTGCGAAACTGGTCCTGGGCTAAGAACTACCCATTGATATGCAGGGCTGAGTCCCAGGTTTTCTCTCTGCAGGACCCTGGCAGGTCCTGAAGCTAATGATAGTCTGCTGATGGGCAGAGCCAAATCCTGACATCTTTCTGAAGGGCCTCAGTGGTTCTGGGGCAACTGATGATACATTGGTGTCCAGGGCAATATTTTGAGCCCTTTGGTGCACAGTATTGAGTTCCAGGGAAGTTGTGGTCTCCAGTGTCTTAAGACAGCTAGCCTGCTGGTAGGTGTGTCTTTGTCCCTTTCAGGCTAACTGCTTTGTCTGAGGCATCCCAGTACTAATGGCAAGAGAGTGAGTGGAGGTGAAAGAAAGAAAATAAAGTTAAGTGAGTCATGTCCAACTCTTTGCAACCCCATGGACTGTAGCCTACCAGGCTCCTCCGTCCATGGAATTTTCCAGGCAAGAGTACTGGAGTGTGTTGCCATTTCCTTCCCCAGGATGATCCTTACTAAAGCTAGAGGGAGGATTCTAAAATGGTGCTTGCCAGCACCAGTGTCCATGTGGTAGAATGAGCTCCCAGAAATGTCTGCCATCAGTATCTATACCCCTCAGTTTAGCTTCATTTGCCTCTTGCCTCTTTAGGAGGCTGTCTAAAATCAGTAGGTGGTCTGACCCAGGCTCTTTCCAAATTACTGCTTCTGCCCTGCATCCTAGAGAGTGTGAGGTTTTAAGATAGAGTCTCTATTCCCTAAAGCATAGTGGCTCATCCAAAAACAAACCTCTCTGGAGCTCAAAGACAAACTTTCTGGAGGCTCACCTTTCCAGGGTTGGATCTTCAAGCTGGAGCGGCCAATGTGGATCTTGGACCCCTCGCTCCTTGAGGAGTATCTTTGCAATTGCAATTATCCTCCCATAAAGAATCCACCTGCAATGCAGGAGACCCCGTTTGTGTTCCTGAGTCAGGAAGATCCGCTGGAGAAAGGGCTTCCCTTGTGGTTCAGCTGGTAAAGAATCCTACAATGCAGGAGACCTGGGTTCCATCCCTAGGTTGGGAAGATCCCCTGGAGATGGAAAAGGCTATCCACTCCAGTATTCTGGCCTGGACAATACCATGGACTATATGTCCATGGGGTCACAAAGAGTCAGACACAGCTGAGTGACTTTCACTTTCACTCACTTTCACCAGAGGTATGGGTCTTCACTATAGCACATCTCTGCCCTTCCTACACATCTCATTGTGTTTCCGTCTTTTTATCCTTAGTTTCAGATATTTTCTTCTAGTCTTCTGATATTTCTCATAAATAGTTTCTCTATAAATAATTGTAAATTTTGTATGCCCATGGAAGGAGGTAAACACCGGATCTTTCTACTCTATCATCTTGACCACCCTTCATCTTTTTAATTTTTATAACTTTTTGGTTCATTCTTTGAGTTTTCCTCTCTGATAACATTAGGCATCTGATTTAGCATGTTGTCCACTTTTCCTTTTAGAGCACTTACTGTATTAATCATAGTAATTTTAAATCTCCCAGTCTGATAATTCCAAAATTTCTTCCATATCTGACTCTTGTTACTTGCTTTGTCTCTTCAAAGTGTTTTTATTTCCCTTTTAGACTGACTTGTACTTACTTTGTTGAAAGTTTCGTATGATTATCTTGTGAAAGGAACTGTTGTAAAGAGGCCTTTAGTGTGAGACTTTATGGTTTTTTTCTGGCTTGGAGGTAGGCTGTGTTCACTGCTTTCTGCAATGGTAGTGTTAGTAGCTAAAATTTCCACTAGTGTCCTTGTTTTCATCTCACCTGGTGTCTTGCGCTTCCCTAGAGACTCTTTTTAAAATAGAGTCTGAAACTTACAGTTTTTTTAGATGTAATTCACTGTTCTTTTACAGGAGTCTGATTGAGGTGGTGGTAAAATGTGGGAAGAAAAGTATTCTATAATCCTATGGTTGTCTCTCAGTCTTTTAGTGATTTTGTGCCCCTAGACTATAGCCTTAATAGTTGCTTCTGAGCTCTCTTCCTGACCCATTATGCACACTTTCATGAGGCAGAAATGCTAGAGGGGGCTGGAATTGTATATCTCCCTTAGGTTGGTTAATGAATTTTTCTTAAATCTTCATTCTGAGAAACTGACTGAGCTCCTAAAGGTAAAACTTGCAAAACCCTATGAAAACTGGTCCTCTAGCGTATCACTCAAGCTTGTCCACACAGATTCTCTGGAAATTCACTGTTTATAGTAAAAGCCCCATAGTTACACATTCCTATTAATATTGGCTCCAGTGATGGGTTTCTGCTTCTGAGTTGTTTGATTCTGGAAAGATGTGGTTCTTGGTATCTTCCTTTCTCTCAAGTTTTCAGGGAGGTGGTTTGCCCTGTTACTTCAATTCTCTGATTTAAGAAGAGTTGATTTTCAATTTGTTGATGTTCAGTTGTTTTATGTTCAACTTTTTCTTGTGATAACAGGAGTGATGCCTTCTAAATTCTTTATATGCTAGACTGGAAATTGAAAATTATTATTATTATTTTTAATAACCACTTTCTGCAGTCTTCTCATTTTGTTATCCTAAGCAATTCTGAATTGTAACTGTGTCAACAAAGTAATTTACTAGTCTGAATTAAATCACCATCTTTGTATGTTACTGATTTTAAAGTGTTTAAATGAAAGAATTACCTTCATAACTTTCTTTAATTTGAAGAATCAAAAGAGGGGTGAGATACTGTTTTATACGATCCATTGATGCACATATCCCCCAAATAACACTTTTTATTAAAAAGTAAAAGAAAAGAAAAATCAAAAAAGCCTTTTATATACTCTCTGCTCCGGGGAACTTGTATTCAGTTGCCAAAAATAAAAAGTAAACTCAAAAAAAAAAAAAAAAATGCATGCAGTTTAAAATGTATACAGCTTTTTTTTTTTGAAATATTTTCTTACATGGCTAAATTTTACTTTATCAATACAAAAATATATTTAAAAAATAAAATACAATTTAACAAAATATAATTTACCCTTAATTTATCAAGAAAATTTTATGTTTTGAGGGTAAAGCTTTTTACTCATTATAAATATGAATATGCTAGTCTTGAGTATTTTAGGAAGTCCCAATGACCAGTGAAATGGCCATAAGATAATTATCCAGGAAGAACAGTGACTGGATAATCCACAATTTGGATAATTGTAATGAAATATACTGACTTAAATATTAACATTAAAAAGGATCAGTGAATGCATTATGACAAGACAAATTTGGGTGTTTTTTTTTTAATAGAATCTATACTGTAATATATTGATGTCATGCAATATATTGGCACCATCAAATAAAATGGTCACACAATTTCTACTTCCATGAAATTATGTGAAGCCCTAAATTATTCTTTTGATAGTCATATCTTCCTGAATTGCCCTGAAGTTTTCAAAACTTTCTTCATCACTGATTGTTCCATGTCAACATTTATCTGATTAGTACATGCTGCTTGATATGAGATCTTTACATTTTATGTCTTCTTTTTGTTATACTTAGGATGTATACTTAGGATGTATGTACTTCTTTCTGTTATACTTTGACAGATAAAGGCTTTGGTATGTATCCAAATTAACTTTAGTTAAAACTGCTATAAAAGTTCATAGCAGATGATACTTTCTCCTAATAGTTTTACTATCAAATTATATTGATATTTTTCTTGACTAGTCAATTAAATTTGCAATAGATATTTGAAATGTCTTTCCTAGTCAAAAGGCATGATTCAAAACATGAAGATTTCCTTTCTGTACTTTCTATGTAGGGTAGAATATGATTGGTAGAATATAAGAACAGAGATTTTTGTTTTGTGAAAAACAAATGTAGAAATATTTGATTCATGATTTTGTCACCTGGAATACCTTCATTTGCCCAGCTTTCTGAAATCATTTTATAACAGTTTGAGTTGTGTAAGAACACAGCTGTTCAACAATTGATAAAAATAAAAACCAAGCAAAAAGAGACCTGTCATTTTAATATCTATATTGTGGCTACCAATTCTTCAAAGATTAATTTCACTGTGCAAATTGTTTCCTGGAGTTCAACAGAGGTACAATTATGGGGTGCCTATTGTTACATCATTTAGCTCTAAGTTATTCCTCATAAGCTATAGAACTCTCTCTGTAGTTATTGAGAAAAAAATGACAGATTTATAAAGTAAAAATTTCAAAAATCAGTAAAAATATATATTTAAACAGCTACACAGATAATATATTTTTCAGACCTTAGGGATATAGAAATCTATTTCTCATTCACATTTTCTTTTTGTTATTTATATATCATTCATTTTTGTGTGATTTTCTTGTGGTTTTCTAGTTTTTCATATGTTACTAGACCTTTTACAGAAAAGTATATTTATTAGACACCAATATTAAACTTTAGGAGGCATAATTTATATACCACTGGTTTTCTTGATACCTAGTGGTTAATCCCTTTACATATTTCCTCTGTGGCACAGTATTGCTTTGATTTCAGCATATTTAGGAAGACAAATTTGAACAAGAAACATAGGAAAGGAACAGACAATCTTAAACTATCAAAATATTGAATGGATACAGTTCAAAATATAAAGGGAATACTTAAAGTGATATGCTTTAAGATTTAAAGACTTTTAATTAAAATATCTTAAAACCTTGCCTGCTATTATTTAAACTTGATATTCAAAATGGAAAGGGTTAAATAATTGTCAGATTGAATTTGGTCATTTTGTTAGGCACATGTGTGTGGTAAGTCTCTTCAGTCATGTCCAACTTTTACAACCCCATGGACTGTAGCCCACCAGGCTCCTCTGTCCATGGGATTCTCCAGGCAAGAATACTGGAGAGGATTGCCATGCCCTTCTCCAGGGGATATTCCCAAACCAGGATTGAACCCATGTCTCTTATAACTTCTGTGTTGGCAAGCTGGTTCTTTATCACTAGATCAACTAGGAAGCCCCATTTTCTTATAGAATGTAATAATTATGTCTTCTTTGATCAGAAAAATCACTTTATATATTTATGCTGAAATTTTAATTTGCATTGATCTAACATACCTCACTCGCGACCCACTCCAGTACTCTTGCCTGGAAAATCCCACGGACGGAGGAACCTGGTAGGCTGCAGTCCATGGAGTCGCGAAGAGTTGGACATGACTGAGCGACTTTACTTTCACTTTTCACTTTCATGCATTGGAGAAGGAAATGGCAACCCACTCCAGTGTTCTTGCCTGGAGAATCCCAGGGACAGGAGCCTGGTGGGCTGCTGTCTATGGGGTCACACAGAGTTGGACACAACTGACATGACTTAGCAGCAGTAGCAGCAGCAACATACCTCAGAGAGGCAAAGGATTATTTTGATTTTTTGAGGATTTTCCCTAAGTAAGATAAAGGAATTGATTTAATATTTACTATTTCTCTCACTTAATCTCAGGAGAAAAGTAAACAATCAGAAACAGTTCTTCCTTGTGATACATCAGCATTGAGCAAGAAACTGATAGTGAAGAATTGGAAGGAAGGGGTCATTATCACAGTTGTGTGTCCTGACTGCAAATTGGTACTACTGTACAAGGTATGTTATCCTCCTTGGAATAATACACTGAAATACAGCACAATTCTTTTTGCCCTCCTTATGGTAAAAATAAGCTTGGCTTAACTTATGTATCTAAGTTCTGGTCCACCCAGAGGCATTGGATCCATTGTCAACCGTGTTCCTCTCAAGGGGAAGTATGTTTGAATGTGTACGTGTGCTACCTTGAGATAGAAGTGGCTGAATGAGAGGTCCAGGGGTCAATTTTCACTGCAAAGCACCCACATTGGCCTCTTTTGGTCATAGACAATTTAATTGTTTATTTAAAATATATTTAATATTGTGAAAACATTTAAGAGGGATAGCCAGAAATGAAATAAACTATTATTTGAGTCATTTAAGAAGTTATTCTACAATAATATGCTAATGGTGTCTCTTTGTTCATCACAAAGCTTCCACTTTACTTTTTTTTAATACAGTAGCACACTCATCAGCAACATGATCTCTAGGATCAAGTTACTTTTGTCCTCACCACTCATTAATATTCCATTGGTCTATAAGGAGAATTAAATGGGTTAAAACAGGTTTAAAGTGGTTACTGGTATCATGTAGGTACTTAAAATATATAGTTGTGTTATTCTCTTCTAATAATAGATTTTATTGGAAAACTGAGATGGGAATTTCAGAATATGTGGTAAATATAATATCCAAAGCCTAACTTCAACAATAAGAAAAGTTCACTTATAAAAATATAAATGTATAAAATGTGGTATCAGATTAAATTTGTAAGAAACAAAGCAAAATATGCTATTCTTAAAGGAAAATTATATCATGCTATATATACTAAAACTTGATCAGTCTGTTTAAAAGATGGGTGTTTTGGGTAAAATGGGTTTTGATATTGCTTAAGTTGATGCATATTTTGGGGGGGAAGGTGATTATAATGGTTTTGTCATTCCTATCCTGCTGCATTCTATGTCATTTTTCAAAAGAGAAACACCCATCAGCCTTGTAGTTTCCTATTCTCCTTTGCCATTTTGTTTTCACATGATTCAAATTCAGGTTCTTCCTATAACCCTATGATTATATTTTAGTTTCTACTCAACCTGTTAAAATGTTAATATTATTTCTGATCTTTGCCTTCTCCATTCTGAGTTTCTGAATTTGGCTTTATCCATGTCACATGTCTACAACTGTCTCTCTATCTTATAACAGTTTCTCTCTCAAAGAATTAAGAGTGTAATATGTTAGGACAAGACAATGATGATGATGATAAATGATATCTGCAGGATGCTGACCCAAGCTAATAATAGAATACATGTAATATATATGTATAAAGATATTAATACATATATGTATTATATATGTATTAATACATATTAATACAAATATATATTTTATAATCCTCATACTAATTCTATAATTAAATATTATTTTTATCCCAATATTACAACAAAGAGATTGATCCACAGATTAATAACATTGACTATGGTAATTCAGTCTTATTATCATAATTGGCAATAAATTTTGGTGAGTCTATTAGGAAACTTGATGGGAAATGCTGTCTTGTCAAGGCAAATATAGAGAAGTTCATTCAACAAATGTTTGTTAAGAGGTTTTGTCTCAATTATGTTTAGATTTTAAGAGTTAAAAAATTAAATTAAATTAAATATATTTCAGTTCATTTCTGAGAAGCCTGAACATAAATTACTTAATTTCTGGCCAGTCAGAAATGAATTATTCAATAGAATAAGGAAGCAAGCAGTTGATGTGGACAAAAAAGAGGAAAGGTACTCTTGGATTACAGAGTAAAGTATTATATATGGTAAAAAGTGAAATAAAACAGGAATTTTTCCTGGTTGCTAAAACACACACTAATGCAATGATGAATGAAAAGGATGGCTGTGCCTATTTGAAATTTGGGCTTTGATACAAAGTCATCAAGTGAAGAGGAACTAAAAAGCCTCGATGAAAGTGAGAGGAGAGTGAAAAAGTTGGCTTAAAGCTCAACATTTAGAAAACTAGGATCATGGCATCTGGTCCCATCACTTCATGGGAAATAGATGGGCAAACAGTGGAAACAGTGTCAGAGTTTATTTTGGGGGCCTCTTAAATCACTGTAGATGGTGATTGCAGCCATGAAATTAAAAGAATCTTACTCCTTGGAAGGAAAGTTATGACCAACCTAGATAGCATATTCTAAAGCAGAGACATTACTTTGCTGACTAAGGTCCGGCTAGTCAAGGCTATGGTTTTTCCAGTAATCATGTATGGATGTGAGAGTTGGACTGTGAAGAAAGCTGAGTGCCAAAGAATTGATGCTTTTGAACTGTGGTGTTGGAGAAGACTCGTGAGAATCCCTTGGACTGCAAGGAGATCCAACCAATCCATTCTAAAGGAGATTAGTCCTGGGTGTTCTTTGGAGGGAATGATGCTAAAGCTGAAGCTCCAGTACTTTGTCCACCTCATGCAAAGAGTTGACTAATTGGAAAAGACTCTGATGCTGGGAGGGATTGGGGGCAGGAGGAGAAGGGGACGACAGAGGATGAGATGGCTGGATGACATCACCAACTCGATGGACGTGAGTCTGAGCAAACTCTGGGAGTTGGTGATGGACAGGGAGGCCTGGCATGCTGCAGTTCCTGGGGTCGCAAAGAGTTGGACATGACTGAGTGACTGAACTGAACTGAACAGTCATCAATGATACCATTTATAGTGCACTGGTAACAGCAAACACCCTATTCCAACAACACAAGAGAAGATTCTACACCTGGACATCACCATATGGTAAATACTGAAACAAGGTTGATTATATTCTGGAGAAGCTCTATACAGTCAGCAAAAACAAGACTGGGAGTTGACTGTGGTTTAGATCATGAACTCCTTACTGCAAAATTCAGACTTAAATTGAAGAAATTAGCGAAAACCACTAGACCATTCAGGTATGACCTAAATCAAATCCCTTACAATTATACAGTGGAAGGGACAAACAGATTCAAGGGATTAGATCTGAAGAACTATGGATGGAGTTTTATGACATTGTATAGGAGGTAATGATCAAGACCATCCTCAAGAAAAAGATGCAAAAAGGCAGAATGTTTGTATGAGGAGGCCCTACAAATAGCTGAGAAATGAAGAGGAGGCAAAGGCAAAGGAGAAAAGGAAAGATTTACCCATTTGAATGCAGAGTTCCAAAGAATAACAAGGAGAGATAAGAAAGCCTTCCTCGGTGATCAGTGCAAAGAAATAGAGGAAAACAATAGAATGGGAAAGGCTAGAGATCTCTTCAAGAAAATTAGAGATACCAAGGGAATATTTCATGCAAAGATGGGCTCGATAAAGGACAGAAATGGTATGGACCTAACAGAAGCAGAAGATATTAAGAAGAGGTGGCTAGAATACACAGAACTATAGAATAATGATCTTCATGACCCAGATAATCACCATGGTGTGATCACTCACCTAGAGCCAGACATCCTGGAATGTGAAGTCAAATGGGCTTAGGAAGCATCACTACAAACAGTGTAATGGAGGTGATGGAATTCCAGTTGAGCTATTTCAATTCCTAAAAGACGATGCTGTGAAAGTGCCACACTCAATATGCCAGCAAATTTGGAAAACTCAGCAGTGGCTGCAGGACTGGAAAAGGTCAGTTTTCATTCCAATCCCAAAGAAAGGCAATGTCAAAGAATGTTCAAACTACCACTCAATTGCACTCACCTCAAACACTAGCAAAGTAAGGCTCAAAATTCTCCAAGCCAGGCTTCAACAGTACATGAACTGTGAACTTCCAGATGTTCAAGCTGGATTTAGAAAAGTCAGAGGGACCAGACATCCAGTGGAACAACAAAAAAAGCAAGAGAGTTTCAGAAAAATATCTATTTCTGTTTTATTGACTACACAATAGCCTTTGACTATGTGAATCAGAACAAACTGGAAAATTCTTCAAGAGGTGGGAACGTCAGACCACCTTACCTGCCTCCAGAGAAATCTGTGTGCAGGTCAATAAGCAACAGTTAGAACTGGACATGGAACAACAGACTGGTTCCAAGTTGGGAAAGGAGTACATCAAAGATGAATTTTGTCACTCTGCCTGTTTAACTTGTATGCAGGGTACATCATGTAAAACGCCAGGCTGGATGAACCACAAGCTGGAATCAAGATTGCTGGGAGAAATATCAATAATCTCAGATATGCAGATGACACCACCCTTATGGCAGAAATCAAAGAAAAACTAAAAAGCCTCTTGATGAAAGTGAAAGAGGAGAGTGAAAAATTTGGCTTAAAACTCAACATTCAGAACACTAAGATCATGGCATCTGATCCCATCACTTCATGGCAAATAGATGGGGAAACAATGGAAACAATGAGAGACTTTATTTTCTTGGGCTCCAAAATGAATGCAGATGGCAACTGCAGCCATCAAACTAAAAGACACTTGCTCCTTGGAAGAAAAGCTATGTCCATCCTAGATAGCATATTAAAAAGCAGAGGCATTACTTTGCTGACAAAGGTCCATCTAGTCAAAGCTATGGTTTTTCCAGCAGTCATGTATGGATGTGACATTTGGACTATAAAGAAAGCTTTTTACCAAAGTATTGATGCTTTTGAAATGTGGTGTTGGAGAAGACTCTAAACAGTCCCTTGGACCGCAAGGAGATCCAACCAGTCAATCTAAAGGAAATCAGTCCTGAATATTCATTGGAAAGAATGATGCTAAATCTGAAACTGCAATACTTGGGCCATCTGATGTAAAAAACTGACTCTTTGGAAAAGACCTTGAAGCTGGGAAAGATTGAGGTCAGGAGGAGATGGGATGACAGAGAATGAGATGTTTGGATGGCATCACTGACTTGATGGACATGAGATGAGCAAGCTCCGCGAGTTGACTATGGACAGGGAAGCCTGGCTTGCTGCAGTCCATGGGTTCACAAAGGGTGAGATATGACTGAGCAACTGAACTGAACTGACTGAAGATTTACCAAAATTTTGATTCAGCCTCCAAATGATCTTACCTTGTAGTCAGAGAAAATAAATGAAAATTGAAAAATGTCTCTATCCCCTATATTTTCTTTTAAAAGAATGAAATATCTCCAAAAATATAGTTTTATGAAACACACTCCCAAAGATGCTGTAGCTAGTAAATTAATTGTACATGAAACTCCTGAAATCTTGCAATGGGAAAAAAGATACATGCTGGGAGCACTAAGGTTGCCAATAATTTGCATAACTTCTTAGAAAGAATTTAATTAGAATACAGTTTTGCAACTAAATGGGAAGCTTTTATGCCAAGAAATTTTTGTCAAAATAGTGGCAATCCATCTTCAGAGAGATTTTCTGAATTAAGTATTGAATTGAAAGGATTTGGGAAATAGAACTATATGATATAAATATATATAGAATCTTTTTGAGAATAACTAGAAAGCAAACAAATATTAATGGAGTAATATTGTTTTATGGTTCTGTTTGTTGCTGAAATAGAACAGAAATAGGCACAGATGGACTCTGCTCTTAGTGAGGTAATCGATGTAAAAACATTATAGATGAGATGTCAAATTATAGAGTAAATCAGTGTTTCTTCTAACCATGCAGAAAAAGTTAAGATTTGACTATGCTTAAATTTTGGTAAGCCCTGAAGTGAGCTTAAATTTCATGTTGATTGCTACAGAGAATTTCAAGTGTGTAATTAGAGATCCAACCAATCCATCCTAAAGGAGATCAGTCCTGAATGGACTGATGTTGAAGCTGAAATCCAGTACTTTGGCCACCTGATGCGAAGAGCTGACTCATTTGAAAAGACCTTGATGCTGGGAAAGATTGAAGGCAGGAAGAGAAGGGGACGACAGAAGATGAGATAGTTGGATGGCATTGCCAACTCAATGGACATGAGTTTGGGTAAATTCTGGGAGTTGGTGATGGACAGGGAAGCCTGGCATGCGGCAGTCCATGGGGTTGCAAAGAGCTGGACATGACTGAGCTATTAAAATGAACTGAACTGAATTATTAGATGTTTTGAAATTTTTTCATTGTCTTTAAGGACCAGGTAATTACATAGTGTCTTATCTGCTACTAAGTTATCTAAATGTTTTTCTACTTTAACTCCAATATATTTTTTTTTACCAAGTTGCCCCCTGTGATGTTGAGGATAAAAAGACAAACATGCAGCTACCAGAATATGAATGTGTATGTGTGTCTGTGTGTATCTGTGTGTGTGTGTGTGTGTGTGTGCACTCAAGTATATACCTTTATTATCAGTTCTGAGTAAATTCTACTAACTTTGGATTTTAAATTGATTTTGAGTTAAAATGTTACATTGAAGCCATCTCTGATCCTAGTGATATAAAATAAATCCTTGAGATATAATTGCACTTGCATTTTTAATTATATAAACTACTGTTTATTTGGTTCTGTACTAGTCACATAGTAAATATACTTCAATTTTAATTGTAAAACAAAAATTCCTAGAATAAAAATGACTCATATAACTCGTTTACATCAATAAAACATCGTCACATATAGACACAACTTATAGTTAATTATGTGTTGTAATTTATAGGTGTGCAAACATCCCAAATTAAAATCTAGAGGATTCCCCAAATATTTTAAATGTACCTGAAATTGCTGTGCTTAGGTTGTTCAGTTCAAGTCAGTTGCTCAGTCGTGTCTGACTCTTTGCAACCCCATGGACTGCAACACGCCAAGCTTCCTGTCCATCACCAACTCCTGGAGTTTACCCAAACTCATGTCCATTGAGCTGGTGATGCCATCCAACTATCTCATCTTCTGTCGTCCCCTTCTCCTACTGCCTTCAATCTTCAATATACTTATTGGAGAATAATGAAAACAGTGTGTTCCATAATTTCCTCTGAGTTACTGATAAAGATAAGTGTGAACCACTATTACACTGAAATAGATTACATTGTCAACAAAAGAACAGTTGGAAGGAGTAGTTTCTTAATTTCAAAGGGGAAAGAGAGTAGAAATGTCCAGGACTTGAGTGCCACTGGGAGAAGTGGACCAAGGCCAGGGCCCTAAGCAGACAAAATTGGAGAAAGAAAGGGACATTAGGAACACGAGTTTATTATTATTTATTGTCAGCCACATGTCTGTCTCTCAGGCCTAGGATGAAAATGAATGATTTAGGAGATGTCGTGTCCAGGTTAACATTACTTGGAGACTTGTCAATATGTGAGTGAGTCCATTTCTTGACAAACAGTTCAAACTACTACAGATCATCAATTGTTTCTGACTGCTAGGTTACTATTTTCCTTTGAGAACTATAAAAACCCGAGTGGAAATTTACCTCAGCAGTGAGTCTATTTAAAAGATAGTTGTATTTCTATTTATCTTATTTTTTTTCCTTTGTTTTCTCCTTGGAATCCATTACTCTGGATAATATCAATATCATTTTGTAAACTGACACTTTCATGCAAGCTTTTAAAACATGCTGAATTTATATCCATTATTAGTGGAAGACAATGTGTAATCATCCAGCTTCACTGAACAACACATTTTAAAAGCTTTTGGAAAATTGAAACATAATTAAATTACAGGTTACATCGATACAAATCAACTGTCTATACCTTTTCATTCTAACTTAAAGCAAGCTGGCAGACCTAGCTCTAACCTTACTCCAGTTCACAATGAACTTCATTATACATGCTTAAGAAAATCTCTATACCAGTAGGGAACTGTGTTACAGTGATTTGGCATGGTTGACTAAATGCACAAGGGGAAATATGTACAAAGATTTAAAGATTAGATTCAAATGAAATTTTTGTGCCAATTGAATTGAATCATCATGTCAAAGTTGAGACACAATGCAGTACTTCTGTATTAAACCAGCCATGCCACAGATGCAAATAAGGTATCATAGTGTTATTGTAGACTATTATTCCTCCAAACACTGGTTTAACTTCTCACTTCTCCTAAAGGTTGTCAGCATTCTACCTAACTTACATTTCTCCATCTACTAACAATATACTTCTTGGAGAAAATCACTAATAGTGATTTAGTTTGTTCTGAATTAAATCAATTGAACTCAAATATAAGTTGTGTGCCAAAGAGAATGATATAAGTGATATTGGGAAAAACAAAAACATTGGCAAGTCACTAGTAGGATAATAATAGCAATATAGTTAGGGTTCTACTCATTATAGATTTAAGGACCTTTGGGAATCAAGGGATTTAGTAACTCTGTGTACTTAATCACTTGGGAAGTTAGGAGAAATGGAGTTACTACCCGAAATATGGATTTTTCACCAGCCACATTGGCTTTATCATGGAAGTTGATAGAAGATAGAGTCTGAGACCCCTCATCCCAGATCCAATGAATTAGATAAACACTAAAAACAAAATCCTAAAAATTTTAATTTTTTTTTTTTTTTAGTTATGTTTGGTTTGGTGAACATTTTTAGGACATCAGTCCTGGGAGGCAGCATCTCAAGTAACCCTGAGAAAACTGCAGAGAAGGTGGCAGGGTAGGGTGGGGGGTAGCATACACAGAGTTTTTGCAACAAGGGGCAGGTACTTGGGAACATAAAATGATTACTGTTAAAGAAAATCAGATATCCCAAATTAAGGAATTTAATGCTTTTCTATACATGGAAAGATGCAAGAGTCTGGGCTCACTGAACCCATTCCTTTGGTATGCACCTCAGCTGTCTGAGGCTAGTATCCTCTGTTTTCACATCCTAAGTTTGCTTAGGGCTCCCTGTAGACAGTGGCTGCAGTCTGATGGCTGCTAGATGGCATCTATTCTCTCCTTCCTTAGTTCCCTCAGAGCTCACCAGCTCACTCTTAGCAGTGGCTGCAAATGCTGATGGCTGGAACATCCTTTGTTTACTAATATTCCATTTCTAAGATCTTCCTATTGGTCAGGATTTTGACCAATATTTGGGAGATATTTTATGATCAAATTTTGTCCCACAGTGCTGGGAGGCTCATTCTAAATCAATTGAAAATTATTGTTGATATGCCACTCTAGGCACTAATTTCTGGTTTAGTTATCTTGTCTGGGAAATCCCATGGACAGAGGAGGTTCCCAGTTCATTTTATTTTTATTTAAAAAGCTTTGGGATCGCCAGAGGGGAGCTGAGCTGAGGAACTTAGGCTCTTTGGCCTAAATGTTGCCCCAAATAATTGCGGTCAGGAATTTCAGTGTAAATTTTTTCTAACCTATTAAATATGTATTTTAAAACTGAAGTAAATAGAATTCACTCTTTGGCTTTTAATACTGAGGACCAGTAGGGGAATCCCTTTTGGCCCTTCAACCTTAGGCAGTGTAGCAATATAAAAACCTTGTGTTTTAACCATATAAATATCCATTTTATTTATCCTGTTTTAAATGCCATCTAAATATTACTTTATTTATTAGATATTCTTTTTAAAAGTTCTACTTTGTTGAAAATACTATCTGGACTTCCTTACAATTTTTTTTTTCTTGTTAAGATTACTTATTCTAATGGTTTTACTAGCATCTATAAGACCCTTAGAAGGGAAAAAAACCACAAACAAAACCAGTTTTTCAAAACCAGTTTTTCTTTTGTTTTAAACTAAAGAAATTTTTAAGCTAATTGTTGTATTTATTATACCTTTAATTTGATTTTTGTGTTTATAGGTACCAATAAAATAGCTGTTTACAATGAGGGCACTACAGATTTGCCATCATGTTAGTTTTTCCAATTAAAAAGGATCCATCATTTGGCCATCAATAAAATATATATTAATAGTAATTCAAACCAATAAGATGCTTTCCCATAAGAGAGTGGGATGTAACCTAAGTAACATCCAGAATTTACTGTCAAAAATAGCATGGCAGAGGACAAGTTTTCAAAACACATACATATACACTCACCCACAGAGAATGTCCTAGGAAGATCATATAGAATATTTACATCTCAAAGACACAGAGAAATGTAAATTCCTCCCAGAAGTCTGTAATTTAAACTCAGAATTCTAAAAAAAGATATTTTATTAGGCCATCTTTTAAAATTTAACTGTGTTCGCAATAAAAGAGCCCCCTTATTTCTTGGGCAAGATTTCCTTTAACTTCCAATTAAGTGAGTTCTTGTAAGATTTGTACATACATAAACCTGGTTGGGGTATTAGTTGGAGGCTGGCAATCTGTCGTTTCTTTTTCTTTTGTTTTGAAACCTTTACTTTCCACTATAAAGTTGGTTTCTTGAAATAAAATGGCTAGTGAGGATTGTGCGATTGGCCAGTGTGCTGCTTGAGAACTTAACTCCTCTAGGTTTTGCCCCAGAGTTGTTTCAGCCCCCTTTCGTGTGTCTTGGGTTCTCCCAGTGGCATATAAAACTACCATGGGTGCTCGGATTGCAAAATGACCAGCCCTTATTCACATCCACAGTTGAGCTAGTTTTTAATTAAATATGTGGGTTTCTATAATAACAATTATTATTAATTATTCTATAAGAATTCATTCTGCCAGAAATACATGGAAAACATGTAACTATAAATGTTGGTGAAAAACACAAATTTAAATATTAAGGTAGAGTTTAACGGTGATATTAATGATTTTTTTCTACAACTACCCTATTCTTAGTGAAGATGAGCTGATACTTTTATGATTTCATACACATGTATGATAATTTACTATTTCTTTTGGAGAATTCCATGGACATTGGAGCCTGACAGGCTACAGTCCATGGAATCACAAACAGTAGGACACGGCTGAGTGATTAACACTTTCACTTTCTTATAATTTAAATTCAGATCTATTTGTCTGCTTCTCATCTTATATATTTGAGTTCATATAATATAGTCAGTCCAATTACATAGCTTCATAAGTGGATATTTTAAAAATTTAATATTAACACCAAGGCTTTATGTTTAATTTTCTGTTTGATATGTACTGATAATATTTACTTTGCTGTTTCAATTCATGTTCAGAGATGAAGAAAATTTTCTTTAGATTATTTCTAAGGTTATTAGATAGATACTTCTTTGAATAATTGTAAGAACTGAGTATTAAAATAGCTTTATTTTTTAAAGATATCAACCATCCTACAATATTAAAGTATCCTATAAAATGAATAGTTTTATCTATGTAGAGAATTACCTAGAAGTACATAACATGATGCACATTTAGTGTTAAAAGAAAGTTGTTGACATTTGTAGCAGAAAATATCAAATTAAGTAACTCTATCTTGAATTATTCTGAATTACCAATCATCTGTGCCAGTTAGGTAATGACTTCCTATTACAGTTAATGGAAATTGAATGTAAATCTCCATGAACAAAATTAAGGTTATACTGATATCTCAATTACCTAGGGTATAAGGGTCTGTGATAGTATCACTTTAAAAAAAGCAAAAATGCTTACTAGAAGCCCAAGGCTAATAATGAAACCTATTTTACAGTAGCCCTTACTGGGTAGGTCAGAAAAAGGCCTGAATTCAGGAAAATAATTTAGTTGTTAGATGTTGGATTTTAAAGTTTCTGGAAGCAGTGCTGCTGAGTTGTGAAAGTGAAAGTCTCTCAGTTGTGTCCAATACTTTGCGAGCCCGTGGACTTAGTCCATGGAATTTTCCAGGCCAGAATATTGGAGTGGGTGGCCTTTCCCTTCTCCAGGGAATCTTCCCAACCCAGAGACTGAACCCAGGTTTCCCACATTGCGGGCAGATTCCTTACCAGCTGAGCCACAAGGGAAGCCCAAGAATACTGGAGTGGATAGCCTATGCCTTCTCCAGCGGATCTTCCCAACCCAGGAATCAAACTGGGATTTCCTGCATCGCAGGTGGTTTCTTTTTCAACTGAGTTATGAGTTGTGATACTGTGCAATCATCCTATAGGGTGAAGAATTGGTAGTATATTGTTTCAGGAAAAAAAAAATGTATATAGCCCAAAATAATTACTTGATGATGGGAAAGTATGAATTGATTATGCTTTCCTATTTTTCCTTTATCTAATTTTCTGCTCCTTTCCAGTTTTCACCTCAACCTCTGGATTTCCTTAGATTCTAAAGCCTATATGTGTAAACTCATCATTTTCTTACGTTCTTCTTAATGAAGTGTCCCTGTTTCTTTTCCTTTCACTTTATTGTGCATAAAATCTACCATTTTATTGTAAAGTAAGTATTTCTACTCCCTTGTACCAATTTTGTCTCTCACCTGAGCTCAAAAAAACTCCCCATTTTGCTCCTTTCTACTCACTCTAAACCATGTTCCACAAGCTAGTCAGAGTATGTTTCTAAACCTACTGTTTGGTCATATTACTGCCCTTACCTAACTTTAAGATCTTTTGCAATCCAACATCTTTACACTGCACTCGAGATCTTCTACTATCTGACTGCAAACTGACCTTCCAGATTTCAATTGCAACCTCTTCCTCATGTTCTAATTGTAGCCAAAGTTCATGTCTTTCATAAATAAAAATTGTATTTCTATGCCCCTATTCCTTATGTTTTCTCTGCATATGTTGTCCCTAACCATTTTATTGCAAATTCTTCATATTTCTTATTTTCTCTGGTAGATGATATATGAGCTTATTTATTTTTATTTATTTAAATGCATTTTTGTTTAATCTTCATGGACCTACCACAAAATAATCACTTAAACTGTATGTTTGCATTTAGTGAAGTAATGCAGATTAATTCTTTGTAGAGAATTTCTTAGTCTGATCAAAACTGTAACCTGAGTTGGAATGAGAAAGGTGATGTGGGTGTTTCATTATGTATTGAACCATGTTTCTTTTTAGCATATATTGGTTTCTTTTTTTGCAAAACAAAATTGCTAGTAACATTAGTGATCAGTGTTTAAGCAATTAATATTTTTGACTCCAAATATACTTTGGATCAATGATCTATACCCCTCTGGGCAATATGGTCATACTCCTACTTTTCTCTGTAAGTTGGATACAGTAACTGAAACTTGTCATTAAATCCACCCTCAGCAACACCACCACTAATGCTGGATCTTATAAAAAAGTAAAGAAAATTAAGCATTAATGAGGCATATGTGTGACAAGGGTCCAGGAGAAGCTGACCTTGCTCTCATGGTCAAGAGTGGTGAAGAAGCACTGTAGAGAAACTTTCAGAGATACAAAGTGGCTGATAGAGGTATACCATGTCCTTTCAGATTGTGGTTTGTGAATAGACTAAAAACTTCAAGGCTTCCTTTGTTAACAGTCACCAAGCAATTGAGGTAGTGATCTTACATACAAGTTGTATTCTTGGCAGACGTCAGTATTACTATATCTAAGACCTCTCATATGTGTCTAAATAATATCTGGAGACACCATAAGTGTCTTTTCATGCAGAAGTTTTCATACAAAAATTTTATACAGAAATTTTTCAGTGTGGTAAAACAAACTACTAATTCTAAAGTAGCTGTTTTTATGAAAGTGAAAGTGAAGTCGCTCAGTCGTGTCCGACTCTTTGCAACGTGATGGACTGTAGCCTACCATGCTACTCCGTCCATGAGGTTTCCAGGAAAGAGTCCTGGAGTGGGTTGCCATGTTCTTATAGGCATCATCAAAGGTGGGAAAATGGGTTATTACTCTAATGCTTGCAATTAAGTCTGCTTTGCAAAAAGGCTAGTATCTATATCTATCCAAATATTAATAGAAGATGATAGAGTTGGAAATTTTATATTTGATTAAACTTTTGTTATTCGAGAAGTATTTCTTCTCCTATTTAAAACCTTTCCTGATCATTGCAAACTTTTATGAGTCACCTCTGAGGGAGAAGAAAGAGGGTTTTTTTTTTTTGACACTTAATCATTAATCTTACTTTAAATTTCAGTAGTGTAGGAGGTGGGTTTTTTTTCCTTATCAGATATTCTACTCATTAGCAATTTTTGAGTGCATAGCAGAATACAAAATTCTTATAATGAAGTCACTGACAACCCTGATCAATGCTAGTTCAATTATGTTTTAATGGAAACTAAAATTTTTTACACTGGAAGAATTAATTATTTAGTTCTAGTGATCCAAAAGCATATACACACCCTTTGTATAAAATTAAGAGCCAACATATATAAACATGAATGGCAACTGTAGCTATTCTATGGGTTCTATCTGATGCTGAGAGAGATTGAAGGCAGGAGGAGAATTGATGGCAGAGGATGAGATGGTTGGATGGCATCACAGACACAATGGACATGAGTTTGAGCAAGCTCTGGAATTGGTGATGGACTGGGAAGCCTGGCGTGCTGCAGTGCATGGGGTCACAAAGAATCGGACATGACTGAGAGACTGAACTGAACTACTTATTGAGTGGAATTAATGTGAAGAGTTGACTCATTGGAAAAGACTCTGATGCTGGGAGGGACTGGGGGCAGGAGGAGAAGGGGATGACAGAGGATGAGATGGCTGGATGGCATCACTGACGATGGACGTGAGTCTGAGTGAACTCCGCGAGTTGGTGATGGACAGGGAGGCCTGGTGTGCTGCGATTCATGGGGTTGCAAAGAGTCGGACACTACTGAGAGATTGAACTGAATTTAATTTTGTTTAATATTAATGTGCTGAGTTTTCTGAGTTCTAATCATAAATCAAATGAAAGTGAAAGTCGCTAAGTCATGTCAGACTCTTTGCGACCCCACAGATTATACAGTCCAGGGAATTCTCCAGGCCAGAATACTGGAGTGGGTAGCCTTTCCTTTCTCCAGGGGAATCTTCCCAACCCAGGTATTAAATCCAGGTCTCCCGCATTGCGGGCGGATTCTTTCCAGCTGAGCCACCAGGGAAGTCCAAGAATACTAGAGTGGGTAGCCTATCCCTTCTCCAGCAGATCTTCCAAACCCAGAATTAGAACCAGGATCTCCTGCGTTGCAAGTAGATTCTTTACCAGTTGAGCTGCCAGGGAAGCCCCTAATCATAAATGGGTTATGATATTTGTTAATTGATATTATGTCTGGATCTATTGTGAAAGTCAAATGCTTTTTATTCTACTGATATAAAGCATTACATTGATCTCTTTTCCAATATTAATCCAACTTTGCATTCTTGACATAAATGCCACTTGAAGAGATATTTTATACTCTTTATGCTTTCAGATTTATTTGCTAATATATTTTAAGGATTATTGATCATGAAAGAAAATTGATTTATATTGTTTTACAGTGTCTGCCAGTATGGGTATCAGAGTTGTTTTGGCCCCTTAAAATGAGTTGGGAAGTATTCCATCTTCTCCAATTTTTTTGAAAGAGTTTGTACAATATATATTGTTTTTTCCTTCAAATATTTCACATAATTTCTGTGAAACCAATAAAACTGGTGTTTTTCTACCAGAAAATTGTTAATATATTATTTTCAAAGATAAAGGGTTATACTGTATTATTAGTGTAATTCAAGGAATTTATTTTATCTAAGCTGTTATATTGTCATAAATTTTTTATACTATTATAGAATTAACCTTTTAATGTGTGTATGTGTGTGTGTATGCTCACTCAGTCATATCTGACTCTTTACAACCCCATGGACTGTATCCCACCAGGTTCCTCTGTCCATGGACTTTGCCATTTACTTCTTCAGGGGATCTTCCTGACCCAGGGATCAAACCCACCTCTCTTGCATCTCCTGCTTTGACAAGCAGATTCTTTACCACTAGCACTACCTGGGAAACCCTTAATATTAATATTTTTGGTATCTCTCTAATGATATCCTCACTTTCATGCCTAATATTAAAAATCTGTGTTGCTTTGATCAGTGTTGCTAGATGTTTATCAGTTTTGTTTGTTTTTGAAAAAGACACATGGTACATTAATTTTCTCAATTTTTTTTTCTGAATTCTGATATGCTTTGTGTGCCTACTTTACAGTGATATAATACCATTTTTATTAATTCATCTTCAATTAAGCTTTTTGTGTGTGTGTATTGGAGTTTAGCTGATTAACAACATTGTGATAGTTTCAGGCAGACAGCAAAGGGACGCAACCATACATACACATGTATCCATTCTCCCTGAAACTCCCCTCCTACTCAGACTGCCATATGATATTAAGCAGAGTTTCCTGTGCTATACAGCATCCTTGTTGGTAATCCATTTTAAATATAGCAGTGTGTACATATAAATCCCAAACTCCCTAACTCTTCTTTCCCTTCATCCTTCCCCCTGACAACTATAAGTTGGTTCTCTAAGTCTGCAAGTTTGTTTATCTTTTGTAAATAAATCAGGCTTCCCTCATAGCTCAGTTGGTAAAGAATCTACCTGCAATGCTGGAGACCTCGGCTCAATTCCTGGGTCAGGAAGATCCGCTGGAAAAGGGATACGCTACCCACTCCAGTACTCTTGGGCATCCCTTGTGGCTCAGCTGGTAAAGGAGCCACCTGCAATGTGGGAGACCTGAGTTTGATCTCTGGGTTGGGAAGATCTCTAAATTTGTAAGTTCCATCTCTAAGTCTGTAAGTTCCTCCTCTAAGTCCATAAGTTTGTTTCTATTTTGTAAATAAGTTAATTTGTATCATGTCTATTTGGATTCCACATGTAAGGAATGTCAAGTTATATTTCTGCTTCTCTAACATTTTACTCAGTATGACCGATCTCTAGTTCCATCCAGCTTGCTGCAAATGACATTATTTCATTCTCTTTGATGGCTGTATAGTATTCCATTGTACCACATTTTCTACACCCGTTCCTCTGTCGGTGGGCATTTAGGTTGCTTCTGTGTCTTGACTATTGTAAACAGTGCATATATCATATCAAACCATGGTTTTCATCAGATGTATGCACAGGAGTGGAAGCACTCAATAATATGGTAGCTCTATTTTTAGTTTTTAAGGGGCCTCCATACTTACCTCCATGTTGGCTGTACCAATTTACATTCCCACGACAGTGTAGGATGGTCCCCTTTTCTCAAGACCATCTCTAGCATTTATTACTGGAAGATTTTTTTCATGATGGCCATTCTGACCAGTGTGAGGTGATATCTTATTGTTCTTGATATGAATAGGGTTCGACCTGTGATATTGGCTTTGAAAATAGAGGAAGACATCCAAGAGCCAAGAAATATGGCATCTTCTTGTAGCTGGGAATGACTTTAAAGCTATAGCTGGCAAGGAACTAGGAAATCCAGTATTATAAGTACAAGAAAATGAATTCTGTGAAGAGAGTCCTGAATGCTATATAACTGGTATCCTTATAAAAAGGAAGAATTTTAGATGCAAACATACAGGTGAGTGTCATATGTAATTCGGAGGCAGATGTTTGGAGTTACCTGTCTGCAAGCCAAGGAATAACAAGAATTGCCAGCAAACCACTAGAAGCTAGGGAAAGGCAAAGAAAAATTCTGTCATAGATCCTTCAGAGAAAGCATGGTCCTGTTAACATCTAGATTTCATCTAATACCCTGAACTGTAAGAGATAGATTTCTATGGCTTTTAGCCAATAAATTTGTGGTACTATTGTGATAGTCTTTTCTGGTTTTAAGTTTTGGGAAAGTTCATACATGCAGTAATAGTTGCCTTATCTTCTTTTTAGCAATTTTGATGATCTAGGCCTTTTAACCACAGAACTTATATAATTTACATTTAATATTATTATAGATAGATTTATACCTACTACTTCCATAAAAATATTTTAATTTACTCTACCTGCAATATGTTACTGTTCTCCTTTTTTGCATTTCATATTGTTTTAGTATTTCATTATTTTATGCCTTTATTAAATTGGAAGTTATAAACTACTATTTTAATGCTTATGTAGCAACTGACAACAAACATTTCTAAGTCATCTTTTTTCATCATTAGTAATAGATTTATTCTTGTTACAATAATGTAAAGACTGAAAATATATATTCTTCCTCTTTTATTATTTCTGTCACAAATATGTTTATAATTCTATCTTCTTACAAAACAGTGTTTTTAGGACTTCATTTAGTTTAATAAGAGTATGAATTGCCTCAGTTTTTATCTTAGAAACTGTTTTTTGGGGTTTATTTTTTTAAAGTTTTAAAACTATATATAAATCTAAGCTGGAATTTCTTTTGATTCAAAACATTGATGATACCATTCTATTTTTTGTGGCTTCCATTATTTCTGCCACCAGTCTATTTCTGTGTTTTTGGCAATTTCTCTAATTTTTTCTCAATACTTTTAATATATTTTAATATTTTAGTTTGAGAAGTTTTATCATGAAGTGACAAAGTATGATTTAAAAAAATGTTTTTCCCATGTGACAGTGGGTAAGATTTTTTGAATTTCTGAGTCTATTTTTCATCAACTTTGGCAACTTCTTTTCCTTTTGTCTTTTCAAATATTGCTACTGAATCATTCCTTTTATCTTATTCTTTGAAATCTCTAATTTCAATTATAATTTTTTTAATTAACTTTATTTATTTTTTT